>NC_077229.1:228490056-228845056 GCF_027887165.1 Monodelphis domestica
GCAGGAAATTCAATTAAAAAATACCCATATTAAATACTATGAATCTGTATTTTAACCAAAGTTATACATTTATATAATACCTAAATTGATATATTAAAGATTGTTTTTCTTTTCTTCATGTAATGTGGGGGTATGAAAATATATGTATACGGGTCTCATATTATCACAATGAATACAGTTGATAAAGTTTGAAGTGTTTTTGCTGCCTAAGAATATTATTCACCCACTTATTGTTTCTGCCAGCAATACAAATTTGTGCTAATTACATTAATGCAATAAATTAATTCAGTGTAAATTTTTCTACAGCTGCTTAGATATGATAAATATTATTTTCTTTACTCATGTAATCATAAAGTGGTAATTATGAACGTCTTTTCATATAAGCTTTGTGTTATTAACGTGTGCGTAATAGAACCTTTAAAAGAGCTACTGTTGTAAAAGTCATATTATGGTAGTAATAATCATCATTCCAAAATCTGCTTTATGTATTTGTTAGGTTTTGATTATATTATATGTTTAAGAATTAATGCATATCAATTATTAACATGTAATATAAATGTGTGCATATTCAAGCATACAATGTAGCATTCATTTATTTATATGTCTATATTTCCATGTGTATGTGCCATGAAATATTTTAAAATATATTTGATTATACTTTGCCTTTACATAGCTTTGAAATATAGAACTTTCCAGTAATTATTGCATGTACATTCTGCTCAAACCAACACCCACCTAAAAAGACATCAACCATGCCTGCAAATTGAATATTGTAATTAGGGGTGTGCAAGCTTTCAATGACTCAGCTGTAACCAGAGCCTAGCTCTGTCATCGAGATGTTCAATCTTGTATGAGAAACTATATTGTGATCTTTTTTTAAGCATGAAAAAAAATGGTATTCTCCTCCCCTAAGAATGTGAAAATGACTTTTTATTTCCAAAGAAACAGCTGGGCCTGAAGTATTGTACCTCAATTTGTGTGTCAGCCAAGGAGGGTGGGGAAAAGACAAGCAGTCTGAAACCTGAAATCTATGTTGTTTTTCTTGATATCTCCTAAATTCCTTCTTTGGAACATTCTATTTCTAATTCCATAATACTCTATAGGCTGGAAACATTGGTCTAATTTTGACCATGGTTAGTCTATAGTTTTCCAAATTTACAAGTAGCTCTGAATCTTGAAACAAAAATTAAAAACAATCCTATTTATTTTATGACTTTATATGATATTTATTTAAAATTAAAATGTTACTACTATTTTGTCCCCAAATATTCTATGATAGAAATAAAATGGAATTTGTATAGCTGAAGGATGATTCCTTTTCTCCATCTCAAAGGACTGAATTGTCTCTACACACAAGTAAAAGAGTGAAGAAAGAATAGCTGGATTTCTTTTTAATCCTTACTTTCTCTCTTAAAACCAATATTGGTTCTAAGGCAGAAGAGGTAATGAGGATTAAGTGACTTGTCCAGGGTCACAAAAGTTAGAAAATATCTGAGACTAGATTTGAACCTAGGACCTCCCATCTCTAGACCTGGCTCTCAATCCAGTGAATTATCTAGCTGTCTGAAATGTGGAATTTTCCAGATTAGAGATACTTAAGAGATAAAATTCTAGTAGTTTGACCCATTATTGCCCTAAATATTGTTCTGTTGTACTGAAGGGTGATGGGGAAATGCAGTTTCAAGAACATCTAAGTATAGCACAAATTATAGACAAGTAGAGTGAATAAGAACAAGAGATATATCAAGAAACCAGCAGTATAACTCCAAGTCAGCCATGTTCTAACTATGATTTTATGTGTCATCTTTACCTTTAGAGACTCAAGTTTTTATCTATAAAACAATATCATCCCAATGGACATTGTTTTAAAGTATTCTGGGTTTTTTATGTTTCAATGATTCTGCTATGGTGTTCCCCAACATTTTTATTTCTTCTTAAAACTCTCCTTTGTGTGATTTCAAAATTAGGCTTTTTTTTTTTTCCTACCAGTGGGCCTTTAAGTTGGAGAAAAATTTTCCATGAACATCATCTTAGTTGGTTAAGCTGAAATTGGTTAAACCAAGGCAAAAGTCCAATATTCTAGTTTCTGGGGGATCTGAAATGAAAGTAGGAAAAGGGATGTTGTATTGGGCAAAGAGCCCTGATTTTAAAGTTGGGAACAGCTGGGTTTAAATCAAGGTTCTGTGGCTTAGTGTAACCTCTACAATCTTGGGCAAAAACTTTGACATCCAACTGATAGTCTTTCTTAATTATAGAGAACAAAGTGATTTTAGATGATAAATATCTCACTTTATGAGATTAATATATTTTGAGAATAATATATTATGAGAACACTACATTAATACAATAAGGTGATAATGCTTAAAATATTAATACAACCATTTGTTAATATTTACTAAACTGGGTGCAGAATGTTAGATGTTCTGCTGAAAGAGTTCTTAATCTGGGAAATTATGATAAAGATTCAATATCATTGGTTTCCTCAATAATCCTTTCTATTTTTTTTTAGATTTAAAAAATATTTTGAGGAGGACTTCATAAGCCCCATCAAACTGTCAAAAGGTAAGAGACACAAAAAAATGTTAAAACCCCCAGTTCTAGAGTGTACGTGGATAGGATAGATTTCTGCAGGAGTTTATTGAAAACAAACTTAATTAGGATCATAGGAAAACCTTCTGAATTTTCACCCCAATAGATACCAGGTGTCTCTACCTTGCTGTTCTGTGCTCTATTCTAGAATAAATGTGCTGATGCAGTAAGGAGAACAATAGAAATGTATTAAGTGTTTTTTAAAATGTTCGAACAATGGTTAGGAATTATTCCAATATCTTACTTCCACTGATTAGAGCATAGAAATTGCTATGTGTTATATCCACCGATAAGGAGTTACAAAGACAATAGAGATTACCAAGTCTAGGGATCCTTTTTTTAAAAATCCTTACCTTCCATCTTAGAATCAGTACTATGCATTGATTCCAAGGCAGAAGAGCAGTAAGGGCTAGGCAATGGGGGTTAAGTGACTTGCCCAGGGTCACACAGCTGGGAAGTGTTTGAGACCAGATTTGAACCTACCACCTTCCATCTCTAGGCTTGGCTCTAAATCCACTGAGCCACCCAGCTACCCCTTAAGTATAAGAATTTTTGTTTTCAATGGAAAGGTTAGAGAGAGGGTCCATGAATTTAGAAATGGAAGAAAAAATATATCTTATTTTAACTAATTTAAGTTTAGCATATTCTTTAATTATTAATATCAACAACAAACCACAATAATATTATTTGTCATCTAGCACTGCCAGATTGCCAAAAATGTCTATGACCCCAGCAAAAAAAATATAAGAACCCTTGATCTAGACCAATACTTTAATTTTACAGGTAGAGAAACTGAGACTCAGAAAGATGAGATATCT
This sequence comes from Monodelphis domestica, assembly GCF_027887165.1. NCBI lineage: Eukaryota > Metazoa > Chordata > Mammalia > Didelphimorphia > Didelphidae > Monodelphis > Monodelphis domestica. The sequence goes on from NC_077229.1 coordinate 228,493,464, forward strand.
ATTGCAACAATATAAATGTGGCTATTTGAATTTCAATTTTTTGTCCTGCTGTTTTTCATTTATATATATGTGTGTGTGTGTATATATGTGTGTAAGTATGTATATTTGTGTACATACACACACACACACACATACACACACACACATTTTCTTTTCATCCCTGGAAACTAAACTACTAAATAGACTTCTAAGATAGGGGCAAAATGACTTAGAAATCACTTAGTAGTGAGACTAATTCTAAAAATTGCCTTTCCTACACCTGATCTGAACACATTAGAGATAACATTTTATCTCTTGGAAGAAATTATACTCAAAAATTCCACTTTTATTTAGTATATTAAACCCCAAATAGATTTTCTATCTTTTCAAATTGGCATTATAAACTATTTTATCAAAAATTATTTCACCCATATTTTATAGTATAAGGACATAGTTGGGGGCCAGAGGAATCTTCATCTGTATTCTATTTTTAATTCAATCTTTGCTTCCGTCATATTTTCTCATTTTTGTCTTCATGCCACATTGATATATGTCTGTAATCCTGGGATTTTGAAGGTTATATTAGCATAAAAAGGATCAGACAGGTCCTTAACATGCTTCAAGTGTGAACCTAGTGACAGATTGCCTAGCATGAGAGATTCATCCACACAAGAGTGACCACCAATACCAACAATTAATGACTAGTTGGGTTTTTTTTGAGGGTTTTTCTTGACCAACAACAAACCATGCAGAACATCTATGAAGTCATAGAGACTTGGTATGAAATTTTAGTAAATTAAAATGCTTTTGAATTTCATAAATCATATAATTGTTTCATATTTCAACTCCATGTCCTCTATATTTTAATGATCATGATAAAGACAAGATGCCCAAACTTAAAACAGTAGTTTTTGATTAATTGCTAAATAGATATATCTGTTGATACACAGTAGAAATACTATTTTAGCTTTTGCTTTGAATTGCTATAGACATAATAATTTTGTTTATCATTGCTACTTTTTAAGCTTAATAGTTTCACAGTTAAAATATTATTTTCTTTATTTTCAAGGCACCACAATGACTTGTTTAAAAATCAAGTAGGCAACTAGGCAGAATCCATTAAGAGTCAAACTTTTAGAGAGGGAAACTTTAAACAAATATAAGTTGGAAAGGATCCGAAAACCATTTAGTCTAACCTATATTTGTAATGATATGCTCTTAAACATCTCCAACAAATGATATTACAGCCTTTGCTTGAATATCTTTATTAAATAGTTGATACTTATTTTGTGAGGTAGTCAACTTCCAACTGGGATAGTTCTAATTATCTTCTCATGATAACTGGTAAGATATTCGGTGGTCATTTATTCTTGACTGAATTTGAAAAGTAACCCCTTTCCCCCTTCAATATAACTAGCAAATGTCATTATATAGCCTTTGCTAAAAGGCTTTCAATGATGGTGAAGGCATTCGTTTCCAAGGTAGTAAATTACACTTTTGATTAGTTGTATCTGTTAGGACTACTCACTCTCTCTCCCCCAAAACCCTCATTATATGAAATCTAAATTTGCCCTGTTGAAAATTCCATGAAGCTTTCCCAGTTCTTTCCTCTGAATTTATTTTTATTGATAAGCTTTTAGATAAAGACAGTTATAATGTCCCCCATAAGTTTTCTCTGTCACACTAAACATCTTCAGTTTCTTCAGTCAGTCTTTTAGGATTCCAAAACCTATCACCATCCTAGTCACTTTCCACAAGACACAATCTGTTTCATTAATATCCTTCCTAAAATTTAGAAGCTAATTCAAACACTTTTTGAGTTTTCATTAAAATTCTACTTTTATGTAAACTCTACTATGGGGAAAAATTGGAACTTTTTATATCAACTCTACCATGGTTTGTTCATGATTGTTGTCATCAAGGAAGCATCTAACAAAATGTTTCATCAAGATGTCAGAGGGTTGTTCAATTCTAGTATAAATTGGAAATTTTTTTAATCAAGTAAAGGAAATAAATATGTCCCCACCCAATTACCCACACCCTTTATTCTTGAAATATTTCAGGATTGGCTAGAAGGTAAAAAATGGATTTATCTAATTGATAGCTATAGATAATTACCAAAGATGTGGATCAAATCTCTAGGTTAAAGTGTTTTGTAGTTAATTAACTAAAGGAATAAAATAAGAAACCATCACAACTTTGCCTTCCTCCAACTTTTATCTATTGATGTTTTGTAGAGTGATGTAAGCACTGTTAAGTTGTTTTCCATTTTTTAATATTTTTGTTTTCTTTTAAACTTTGATGCTATGAGAACACATTTCAAGAATTAAAAAGATATGATTCTCCATCCCAAATCAGTAACTACCATAGTCACCTTGGTTAATTCACTTCAGTGTCCCTTGTCTCCATTTCTTCATTTTATAAATGATCTCTAGCATCTAATTCAGGACTAAAATACTATGGTACAGATCGTAAATTCACAAGTAGATCATTTAAATCCTTGATTTCAATCTTTTGGCCACTGATACTTAAGCACACATTCATATTTCTTCAGTCATTTTAGGTGGCAACATTTACTACTACATAATGACTATATTTTGAGTAATATACACTACATTTCTTATTTAAGCCTATTTAGCTAACTTCATTTTGAATTTGTTGACATTTACTATTTACAGTGTCACCCAATTTGCCCAGAATCCTGTCACGCACGACATCTCTGAAAGGAAGTACATACTGTGTTGATTGTAGCTCATCCTGTGATTGAAAATATATATCATTGTATACCATCCCCAGTTCGTATGTAAAATGATAATATCCCCAGTTTTCTGCAATCAAAAGCTTTGAAAAGGCATTTCCCTATAATCAAGCCCCAAAAGCATCCTGTCGGAAAACAGCACCACCAAATTGGTATCTCAACGACACCTGCTGGAAACTCAGTGGGAAAAATAATGTGCTTGTGTAGGATGAGTGCAGCAAAGCATACTTGCAATTTTAGATTGAATCTACTATAAGAAAAGAAAACAAGAGTAAAAAAAGAAAAAGGATAGAAGGAAGGAAAGAGAGAGAAGGAAGAAAGGGAGAAATAGAGAAGGGAGGAAGGAAGGAGGAAAGAAGAGAGAGAGGGAAGGTGGGAGAGAAAGAAGGAAGGAGGGAGAGGATACTATGAGAGAAAGGAAAAAAGGAAAGAAGTTTGAAGAAAAAGAAAGAAGAAAAGAAGAAAAAATGAAAGGGCAAAGTAAAAGATAGAGATAACAAGGGAAGAAATAAAAAAATAATAACCTATAAATATCAGAAAATATTTATTATTCCTTACCAGTTCTAGGAAATATACTATTCTGGGGAAAAAAAGACAGAAAGAAAGCTTTCTTTGACCTAAAAGTGCTTATATTACATCAGAGCAGACAACACACACACACACACAAACACACACACACACACACAAATTTGGAAACATGACTTGGAACCTTATGAAGTTTTAAATGAGAGATGAGAGTTATAGATGATGGAGAACCACTAGACATTTTTAGTATGTTACTTGTATTTTAGGAATATACTTTGGCCATTGTATGTAGTACTGGATAAGATCCATTTATCAGTCAGAGGCCAATTAAGAGACAATTGTAATAATAGTCTATATAGGTGGACATAAGGCTTAAATTAGTATGGTGACAATGGGACTGCAGGAAGAAGAGAAAGGAAGGAAAGAAGGAAGGAAGGAAGGAAGGAAGGAAGGAAGGAAGGAAGGAAGGAAGGAAGGAAGGAAGGAAGGAAGGAAGGAAGGAAGGAAGGAAGGAAGGAAGGAAGGAAGGAAGGAAGGAAAGCAAAAATGGGTTAAACAATAAAAAAAAAACAAAGTTGAAAGTACATTTCAAAGCAGTTTAATGTCATTTGTAATCTTACTGAAGACAAAGAAAAATATTCATAGTGGAAATGTATGAAGAATGAAAACAGGACAGCAAACAATACTCATGAAGGAAATTAAGAAAAACACAACAAAAATAAAAATATTTACAATATAACATTCCTAGTGATCTCTAAAAGCTTCCATGAGAAGTTTTCTGGAATGAATGATAACAACCTTAGTACAATTAATATAATGCCCTCAAATTAATTACTGTGTGTATACCCGTAGTTTAAGTTGGAGCCTTAATCCAGGGCTACACAAAGGAAGCCTTCTGAATTGGCATTGTCTCAACTTCATCTTCTCAGGGTCAGATTAGGTTGGGTATACAAAAAGGAAATATCCTTTCCATTGCCAGCAGGGTCCTGAGGACAATGCATTAGAAAACAACCTGGTAAAGGTCAAACCTGTCATTCACTAAGTGTGCCAAAGAGAAATTTTGATTTTTTTAAAATAAAAGGTAATTTGATCAATCTAGACTGAATGCTACATTAGAAGATACCCCATTTTGACCTGATATAAACACAATAGTGTTTCAAGGAACAATGTATATAAAAAAAAAAAAACCCTTGGGTCTCGGAGAATATATTGATTTCATCTGAGTTAATAAATGTGTAACAATGAAGCACACTAATCAAGGACCATTGTCAGAAATACCACCCCTCCTCCTGAGTTGGACAATAGCAATAGGACATCTTATCTCTTCAGAGAGCTGAAAATATCAATCATTCTATTTTTAACTTTCTGGGTGATTTCTTTATTCATAGCCACAGAACCCCCAACATTCATTCTACAAAAGGATTGTTCTAGTTCTTTACCCACTGTCAGGGTTCAAATTTTGTCCCAAATGAAAGCTATCAGTGAGTTCAGAGAATGAAAGCAAAAATAGGAATTGGAAACCTGCCACTATGGATTCAATTCAAAAGCATAGAGTCGGCCTAAATATGAACCCTACTATTGCACTATGTCCTAATGCAACCTTCAGAGATGAATTTTTTTCCAATTTTCCTATTCTATATTACTATTTCTCATACACAATTAATGATTGGAATTATTCCTTACTATTGAATGTAATATAATTATATTTTATCATTGAAATACTAATTATCTAATAAGATTTCATATAGAAAGTATATAAAATAATGAATATAAATTGAAGTTACTTAATTAGATTATCTTTCACACAGACTTTCATTTGACTCATTCCTCCTAAATCTTTTTTCCTTAATCCTCATCACAATCTCCTCTCCATTCCTCTCTCCCTATTCTATTTCTACCTTGGACTCCTTTGCTTCCTTGTCCCACCAGTATTTGTGCCCTGAAAATTATTAACTTTTGATCACCTAAACCATCTACTTACGCTTTTCATATTTGAGGAAGTCACACTTTTGTGCTGATCATGTCCACTTATTCCAATGATCTATACCCCTCCTCCCTTTGTTTGTTGCTCTGAAGCCCCCTTCTCACTAGGTGTATTTAAGGTTATGGCCACCAACACAAGAGAGGAGCTGAAAGGGAATCCAGGGTGATATTGCCAGGATTTTTGTGAGTTGTTCCCTCAGCAACTGAATAGGATTGAGAGACTTGGGCAGATCCTGTCGCTTTATGCTTACTGGTATAAACTTTAGCAAAATGTCAGAGATGTAGGTCAATGTGGACTGCAATACTACCAAGTACAAGTGTCTAGGGAATCTGATTAAAACATAATTTGAAAATATTTAACAAAATATTTTAAAAATACCATAGGGCAAAGATAATATTAATGTGTTTTCTAAGTCAATATATGGCTTCCAGACATTCCCAGGTATGGTTTAATGCCTCCTACCCCATTTCTACTTGAGTCTGTTGTAGAACTCCGATAATATGTACTGATTACAATTGCTAGGTGTAGGAAAATGAGCACGTTAGAGTATTAGGAACTGTTCTGGGGTAGAATATAGACAAAAATTTCAGATTAACTTTTTGCTCACCATGAGTAACTGTGAGCTTTCCCACTATGTAAGTTAGGAAGGATAGAAAGACTTTAAATGAAGCATCTAAACTTTGTCTTTAAGCTTCTGTATTTCCTTAGAATTTTGCCCATAGTTAATAGGAAATTTTTAATTTAAGCATTTGAATTTCTAAACACTGCTTCTTGAAACCCCTGATTCGAAGGTGAAACTATAGACTAGCTTGGAGTTGCATGAGTCTAAAAGGAGCCAGAGTTGGCTAATCAATGTGCCAGTGGTTCTTTTTTTTATCTGCTTATACTTTGCTTGAATAACTGGCTCCATTATTCAAGAAATGATTTAGGAATCCACTTGACAAGTTGGATGAGTTACTAGACTCGCAGTCAGGAAAACCTGACTTAAAAGTTGGCCTTAGACACTTAATAGTTGTGTATCCTTTGGCAAGTCAGTTAATATTTGTCTACCTCGGCCTCTTCATTTACAAAACAGGAATAATAATATAATCTACTCCTTAGTGTTGTTAAGAAGATAAAAAATATATTAGGAAAGTGTTTTATAAACCTTAAAGCTTTTTTTTGTAAATACCAATTAACAAATGTTTGCTATTATGCCATGTTTGTATGTGAGTGAATTCTATTGAAATATATCAATGAAGGGAAGAATCTCAAATTTTTCCCAGTGAGTTGTGGAATGATCCATAATTGTCCAATTGAATAAATTCACAAATACTATGCCCTTTAATCACTGAAATAAGCTTTTTTATCAAACCACTATGAAAGGTTTGGAGAGTAGAGATAACCAGCCCTCTGAGAGTCACACAGAGTTTAACCATTACCCAAGAACAGCCTCTAGAGTTATGGAGAGCACAAAACAAAAGGGATAGACTTTGTATGAAACTTCTTGATCCCCCTTCTGGAACAGGATCAGGCAAGTGGCCAGTATTGACTCCTTCCAGTTAAACATTTTACCTCAATTGAGCTTTCGCTGCTTTGCTACAAAACTTTTTATTCTTTTATTTATCTTCCCTCTCTTTTCCATCACTCACACTGGCAGGTTGGGTCCCCAGAGAGTGGTTGCCTATTTCTCCTCTCATTGTTCTATCAATGAGTAATCCTGAAGGAGTTAGGGATTTCTAATTCTCTTGCTCATGGATCCCCAATGAATAGGTCCTCAATTCAATATCAATTCATCTGCCAACGTTAATTATCTTTTGGGAAGCAATATTTCTAAGGTGGTAATTGGTACAAAACCAATCTTCACCCCAAATCTGAGATACACTCTCATATAAGTACCTTCTCTTGTAAATCCAGAGGAAAAGTGGCTTAATTTAGATTGCTCATGTGGCTGAACACACAGCTTCTAGTGTTTAGAAGCTATTTTTCTCCCTTTGTAGAATCCTCATGAAGTTCCTCTAGTGTAGTTCTCTGCTGGGATCTGAAAATGAGTGCCTTTGTAGAGACCATAGCAATACTTGCTGTCTCTTCTCCAAAGAGGACATCATCCCTGAAGCTGCCTCTCCTTAATGTAGCTATTTTGTCATCTCCCAGCTCCCTAATCGATGCATTCTTTGTGATGGGTCAAATATCTCTGATAAACTGTAGAGGAGGGAGGAGTGTGAAATTCCCTCTAGGACTACAACCTCTCTCTTCTATTATCTTCTGGTATAAGAAGAGGTCTCCCTTCTCAAAGTGCTCAAAGTGCTGAGTTTATATATATAAAACTCTTAAACTATGTCTTGGGAAGCTAGGAAGATTTGAGTTCAGACCTGGCCTCAGGTCTGACTGTGACATATATATATATATATATATATATATATATATATATATATATATATATATATATATATGTCGTTTATTTGTTTTCATTTGTTTGTTTATTTGTTTATTTATTCATTTTTAAAATTATTATATAGTTCTGAAACTATGTCCAGGAAAGTACTGAGCCTAGAGTTAGGAAGATTTGAGTTCAAGCTTGGCCTCAGACACTTACTAGCTCTGTGACCATGGGCCAATGATTCAACCCTGTTTAACCCAATTCATTCTCTATAAAATGAAGACACATGGGAGAGAAGGAAATAGGAAACTTGGATTATCTTTGACAAGTAGGTCCAAAGGTGACTGAAGGACTGAACATCAAGAGGTCTTTCAGTTCACTCTAATATATTTCCTATGTATCTTCATCTGAATATCTACAATGGTTCAAAAGTAATTCACTTGTCCTGAATTAATTAAGGCCTTTTCTTATTTTGTTTACTCCTTCAATGGTCTGACTCATTGGAGCCATCTAGGTCTTATCCATACCTAGTTTATGCTTTCTCTCGATTGAATGATCTTTTAATTGAGATATCTGGGCTTTTTGTAATAATTGAGGTAGGCACCCCTCTTAACACTTTTTTGACTCTCCATCTCACTCCTTTGTATGGCTATTCAAATACTAGAAAATACCTTGGACTTATATTTTTTTTCTTTAAAAACATAGACTGGATGCTAAGAAATCTTTCTTAGTCTGTAAGTTGTTGTTCAATCATGTCTAAAGCCATATTTGGACTAATGAAGATAAGGTTTCCTGACTCCAGGCCAGCCTCACTTAATACTTTATCAGAGCCCTTAATTTTTACTTATCCTATTCTCCTTTGAAACAGTTGGTAGTGCAATGGATAGAGTGCCAGGCTTGGAGTTGGGAAGACCTGAGTTCAAACCCAATATTTACTAGTTATGTGACTCTGAGCAAATCATTTAACACTGTTTGCCTCAATTTCCTCATCTGTATAATGAGCTGAAGAAGGAAATAACAAACCACTCTGGTACCTTTGCCAAGAATGCCCCAAGTGCCCTTACAGAGAGTTGACATGACAGAAATGACTGAACAACAATTCTTCCATCCAATTAAAATTTTAGGAAGGGAACCATAATTCTTAAAAAAGCAACAACTTTTCAACTTATTAAGAAACTTGCTTTATCTCTCTTATGTCTTCAGGCTCTCCACTGTTTCAGATACCTAAATGCTATGTAAGGCTATCCCTTCTACTACAAACAAACCAAAACAACAACAAAATCCTTCACTTGACCCTCTTAAATCTCAATCTCTCTTAATTCCCTTTTACCAATATGTGTTCTAAAATGGATCTGAACCCTGGGGGACTACATCTCTCAGACTCTCTACCCCAACTTCCTCATCACCTCCCACAAAAACACATGTCTACCTTATAGCTTGTAATAATCCTTCCAGCCCCATAACTAAGTTAGTTTTTATTTATTGTTCAAAAGTTTCCATTCAGGACAATTCTGAGAGACTTATGAGAAAGAACACTATCCAAATTCAGAGGTAGAACTGTGGGAGTAGAAACACAGAAGAAAAACAATTGCTTGATCACATGGTTCAATGGGGATATGATTGGGGATGTAGACTCTAAACCAGCATTCTCAACCTCTCAGTTTGTAGCAATGAGAATACATAATGCATATCAGGTATTTACATTCTGAATCATAACTGTAGCAAAATTACAGTTTTGAAGTAGCCACCAAAATAATTTTTTGGTTTGGGGTCACTGCATTAGAAAGGTTGAGAACCATTGCTCTAAACCATCGCTCTAGTGCAAACATCAATAATATGGAAATAGATCCTGATCAATGACACATGTAAAACCCAGTGGAATTGTGAGTCAACTATGGGAGTGGGGGAGGGGAGGGAAAGTACATGAATCTTGTAACATGGAAAAATATTCTAAATTAATTTATTAAATAAACTTTTCAAAACACTCCCCCCCAAAAAAGTTTGTGTATTGTATTACATCTATTATTATTTGAGCCTCATAATTTATGTGTTAAAAGGAAATACTAAAACAATATATTGTTTTCTTTATTTTACAAGTGTGACAAATGAGTCTCATTGAAATTAAGTTTGGTGGTCACCCAGCCATTAATGTCAGACAATTTTTGAACCTTGCTATTTTGGACTGTAAAATCAAGCACTCTACTACCTATTATCCTGTGCTGCATTTCCCTTCTATTTAAACTACCTCCAAAAGTACCACTGACCTCTTACTGGCTCAATGCAATATACCTTTTGCGTTCTACTTTCTCCTTTCCTTCAGCTTTTGATATCATTGACTACCCTTTCCTCTACTACTAATACGGGACCCTACTTTGTATCTTGGATAGTTTCCTTACTGTACAATTGTTGCTTCTTAGTTTTGTTTTGTTTTTACATGGATGATCTAAGGATAACACTTTTCAGTGTAGGTCCTTCCCAGTGCATTTTCATATGTTCTTTTCTCTTCTTTTTCTACACTTGACTTTTTGGAGATTTTTTTTTAACTCCCATTGCTACAAGTACCATCTCTCTCTGTCTCTCTGTCTCTCTGTCTCTCTGTCTCTCTGTCTCTGTCTCTCTCTCTCTCTCTCTCTCTGTCTCTCTCTCTCTCTCTCTATATATATATATATATATATATGTATATATACATATATATACATATATATTTTTATTTGTTTATTTGACTCCCCAAACTCTATTTCTAAATATCATTTCACTCCTGAACTGTAGTTATCATCATCAACTACCTCTATAGTTTCTCACAGATATAGCTTAGGCATCTCAAATTCAGCAAGCTCCAAATGCTTTTTACAGTTTGGAAAGTAAAGAGGAAGGAAGCAGAATCAGGTTTCTTGTTAATAGGAAATTTCAAGTACAGAAATAACATGCAAATGCATATTCCCAAATCATTCGCATTTGTTAGTCCTAGAGATTTGCCTCGCACATAGTAGGTAGTTTCTTTTTCTTAAATTGTTGAGGAGGGCAAATGAGTTAGCTTTGTTCCACTAAACAATCTTCAAATAAAAATCTTAGCCACTACTATTTTTCGTAAGCATTTTATTAGCAAGTTTTGAATATAACCCAATGTTCTAAGACAAGGATAATTTCCAAGTGATTTTTAACTGAGCTCTACAAAATGTCTTTAGTATTTCCTGAGTTAAATTAATTATTGAAGGAGCTAGTGTTCCTTAACCTTGTTTCATTGACCCAGAGAACATAGAACAAAAGGTCATTAGTACAATTCTCCTTCTTCAAGACAGGACAAAGCTATTTCAGAAAGCTCTTTGCTTGTGTGTGTGTGTGTGTGTGTGTGTGTGTGTGTGTGTGTGTGTGTGTGCCAGTTTGTGTTTCTTAGAAGAGTTATTTGCTAACTTCCTTAATGACCCCTTCATCACTTCCACACTCACCTTGGAGTAGGTGCATATAAATGACTTCCTCTTTATGTATTTCTTTACTTTGTCTTGAACATTAGCATTCAGACTTAGTGAACTAAAATCAAAATCATTCTCTCCTTTTAAAGAAATTTGTCACCGCTGTTGATTGCTTTTAATACCTTTTCCTAAATGAATTTTCAGAAATAGAGCAGTTTCTTAATTTATTCAACAATTGTTTTTTAAACCTTCACATATACATAATATGAAGCAATGAATTCCCCCATGTTCAGGTTTTCTAAATACACTATAGCCCCTTATCTGCTTTTCATCAATAGTTATTTTTACAATGTCTTCATTACCTCCCAATTATCCAAGCTTCTTTTCCTTATTTTTCTTGTTAAAGACAGATTTTAAAAAATAGTCCAAGAGCTTAGCCATTTTAGAATCATTATTGATTTTCCCCCTCCTCATTTATTAATATTCTTTTTTCCCCTGGCACATGTGTAATGGCCCTGCTTATTTCCTTCAGTTCCTTTGGGTAGAATTAACTCATTCTGCTTTATCATTGCTATTACTTTTTTTCTCTTCAGGCCTTAACCAGATGTACAATACATTTTTTTTAAAGTTATCGCCTACATTAATCGTTTCATTATAAAGTTTTATAACTTCAGACCTTACTACCCTGTGTATGCAAATGAAAGAGTATCTTTTTGTGTGTGTATTACTCTTCCCATCCCATCCCCACAGTAGCATTTCTGCAACCAATGGGTATTTTTATGACCTTCTAAGACTTATATGGTAACAGATACATTTAATATTTTTTCTAGGAATTGATTCAAAACAAATATAGGAGAAGGGAGATTGTTTGCTTTGTTGTCTTCACTCACTAACACATTATTCCTGAACATGTACTTCCTTCTTGGTTTGAATTATTATTGAGTAGATTAATTATATATGAATTACCATAGAGGAAATTGTATTTATCAAGGTACTTATCTGAGTCTCTATAATTCTAACTAAAAGCTTCCTGCACATCAGTAGCCTAATTCCATTTTCTTATCTGAACAGGAGGCATGATATTCATTAAATTACATCCCTTGCTCTTCCCAATCCCCTGACATATGTAAGTGTCACTTTTGTCTTGCCCTATCCAAAATGTCACTCAAACACTAACCACTGTTGGGTGTCCAAATGTGCTTCCTCTGTTGTTTATTCTTCTATTATCATTGGTATTACCTAGTGTTTCCCTATACATGACTGGTCCCAATTCTAGCAGGTCCTCCTGATGGAACCTGGCCTGTTATGTTCATATATTAGTTACTTGATTCTAACACTGACTCTCTTAAATTTACTTCTGTGGATTCTACATTCCTGTCACCTTCTAAAAGCTATCCTCCCTTGATAGAATCTGATGAATCGTGTATTAGTCCTTAATGTTGAAGGACCCTCATTCTTCCTCTCTATTCTGACTCAACTTGTATCCTTGAGTCATCCTTATAATTATACATTTTCAAAACAAGTCTAACAAAAGTATTATAAATACCAGAAGCCTTTTTTTACATTTTATCCATAATACATGAGCTAGACCCTCATTCTTCCTCTCTGTTCTGACCACTTATATCCTTGAGAAATCCTTATAATTATACATTCTCAAAACAAATCTAACAAAATTATAAAAATCAAAAGACTTTTTTTTTACTTTTTATCCTCGTACATAAGCTAGCCCTCACCAAAGCCTGATCATCTCATTCACATGTGTGGCTCTTTAAATGGTCTCACTCACACCATTTAATGCCTTGCCTACATAACACTTCTCTACCTTTTATCAAATACAGTATAATTTTTAATAAATACAATGCATGAAAAACAAAGACCATCATCCATATAATTTGGTATGTGATTCTCACTACAGGATTATGTTTCAGTTTTCCCTATGGAAGCTTTCACCTTCCTGGACTAAACAAGAGTAAAAGGGCCATCACCAATAAGGTGCCACACTAGTTTTAATAGTAGCATTATAGGTGTGCTTACAGGATTCTTGCATTAAAGAATCAGGATCCTATTCTGTGGTATCTCTTAAGAGTCATCTGTGCTACCATCTGGTCAAGAGTATCTGCTCATCTACACAACCTAATCATTGTTCTCGATAGGCCAGTGCTACTCCTAACAGTTTGACAATTAGCAAAACCCATAGAATTTTCAGCAGGCCACATCCCCAAGAATTGATGGCAGGTCAAGTTACAAGAAAATGTCTCTTAAATGTTATTTTCAGCAATACTTTAATTTTCAATACAGTTATAATCAGAAGTCAGAGGGCCACGTGGTTCCATCAGACACTATTCAGTCTTGTTCATCCCTGCTTAAACTTTTGACTAGTATGCAGATATATTACTCCTTTGTTTTAGTCTAGAGCTCTGCTTGCCTCAAAAATCAAGTCTTTGACTGTGCTCAGAGATAACTTTGAAGTAGGCAAACATAAGCTATCATCTTTTTGGCAGCAACCACTCATTAAGAGAACAGAGTTTTCTGTAAGCTCGGTATCTGATCAGAATTAGGGGAAAAGGGGGGAAAATAAGTCAATCAAGAGGAAATGGAAGGGGATCTACTCTTGGATTTTGCTAGCATCTAGAAGGAAACTATACCAAAAGGCTTTTTTCCCCCTTCCAATCTCCACCCTCTCTATATAAATCTAGGGACAAATATTGAGACCATAGCTCTGAAGGCCATTCTACTATTCTCTCTTTCCTTTAGAAGGGAGAGAACTTTGTTTATTATGTGTCCTCTCTGTGTAAAAATTAAAACTAATCTCAATAATAAAAATATTATATTTTAGGAGATTTATTAATGAACATTAGAAATAAAGGAATAAAAGGGATACAAAATAAAAACCACATGCCCATGGCTAATTAGCCAATTCAAAAATCTCTCATGCTTACCACCACCATCCTTTCCATGAAGCCAAAAAGAGGGAGAGCCAGAATGCTCACTGACTTTATCCTCTGTCTATAAGAAGTAAGTAATGACAGGAAGTCAGTGGACTCCCAGGAAATGTAGTTCCTTTTCAGGGTAATAGATTTTCAATTATATATCTGCAACCCCCTTTTTACCCCTCTCTCCCACCACAAAATAATAATCCTGTTTGCATTAGGAAGAAGGGTGGATGGAGAGATCAAGGACTTGGATTCATCTAATCTGAATCATTCAGATCTCAATGAGATCATGTATATATTTAATGAAGAAAAATTAACTGACTAGCTAGCCCTTTACCCCATGTTAAGTCAAGTCAAGATCATATTGTATATATGTTGCTTTCTACCATAATAGTATTTTATTAATTCTACCTGTTCATTAACTTCTCATACAACATGAAAGGTCTCAAGGTTTCTAAGATGAATAAATAGGGAAAGGCCAATTCCAATGTTTGCTCAGTGCTATTAGAAATAAAACAAAATAGACACTAGAATGTTAGCACATTCATCCACAATTATGATTTGGCGGAAAGAATGCTTAAGCAATTTTAAAAAGATTTTTTAAATGAATGCCTGCCCAATGGAAACAACCTCATAGAGAAGGCCTTTTAGAGTTCATAAAATCTGTACCTTCCTCACCTAGGAGATTTTGAGTAGGAGATTTTGGTTGTTTGTTGCAGAAATTTTTCTCTCTTTTTCTTTTTTCTCTTTTCTCAGAATATCACTGAAGAGATCAAAGCAGGAAATTGCTTGGGCTTGTCAGTTGATTGTGGAATGGAGAGACTGATGGGGCTAAAGGCTGGAGATCTCTATCCACAGGCCAACAGAATTGAAAGTCAGTGCAATGGGACCTCTCCCTTCCCAACTTGTACGGCTGACCTTCTTCTCAACCTTGACCTGAAGGCTAGCTGCCATCCCAGGAAAAGTGAGATAAAGTGCATAATACAGCTTGTACTGATCAGAGGAAGGGCTTTAGACCTACGTGACCACTGCTTCCATTTCACTGAAGACATCATTTTGAGCCTCCTACACAGCCCCCACTTTGAAAGGCCTGCCCTGCATCTGTGTGAATCAGTATTTGTGATGACTAGCAATGCTGAGCTGGTGGGGTTTTGTTTTGTTTTTTGATTAGATAATGCTTCTCCTCAGGGACTCAGAGAACCTTGCCTCAGAAAAGGTCAAACAGCTTGCTCTGTATCAACCAAAGAAAATATACAAAAAGAAAAATGCTGATGGTGCTTACTGCTTTCCTTCTGGAGCTTCTTGTTCCTTTTTCTTTTCTATAATTTTCTTTTTCCTCTAGGTAACATCACTTCTTCACCTTTTGGTACAGATCAAGAGTGTTTGAGTGACATTTTAAACTGTATTTACAAGGGTTGAAATATCATATTCCTTAATAAAGTTGATAACTTTCATTTATTCTTGGCAAGGAATATTTTTTAGCCCTGTCTGATGCATTATGAACTCATTAGGGGTTTTCTTGGCAGAGATACTAGCGTGATTTGCTATTTCCTTCTGCACCTCATTTTACAGATAAGGAACTGGGGGAAACAGGGGCAAGTGACTGGACCAGGATCATATCAAAACTAGGAGTCTGAATATCTAAGTGGCGTACCTATGTCAATAACTTAACAATTTCATATATTTCATCATTTGTATGAATGGATTATATAAGTTAGTTACTTATCAGTGGTAAAAAGTCTTAAGTAGAGATAGGATCTCTAAAAACATCCAGATATTTAATTAAAATAAATTATATAAATCTTGCAAATTTAGTAACTGGCAGTAGAAAGCATATGTCTCAGTTTGAAACCCTGATTCATAATTTTCATATTTAATAGGAATAGATAATGGATCTATTTTTCATTGGCATTGGTAATTCCTGGGAAATTTCATCTATTAATTCAGGCCAAATACCTTCTCTTTGTATATGTATTAGATAACTGGCTAGGGCAGTGGTGTCAAACAGATAGAAAGGAAGGGAAATCAAGAAGTACTAAATTACACATAAAAGTCTCTAGTGGCAGCATAATGACTTAGAAAACCACATATTAACAATATGTACATTCTGCTTTATTTTTGTTTATTTTGTTAAATAATTCCCCAATTATATTTTAATCTGGTTTGGGTCGTACTGTCTGGGTCATAGAGTTGATTTCTCTGAGCTATAAAAATGAAGGTATAAGTGACTTTATCAAGATAATAATAAACTTTATCAGATAATCAATATATTTCTGATAAGGGACTTGAACCTAGGTCTTCCTGGATCTCAGGAAGGCTGGCTATCTTCTACATCATGCTACCTCTTTCATAATAAATATTTATTAAGATCCTTCTCTTTATATTGTGTTGTATTTATTGTTGAAATACAGAAAACTACATGGTATGAGGTATTGCCCATATCCACAAAAAACAAACAAACAAACCTTAGCATCTCCTTAGGGAGGCAGAACAAAGACATATAATCCCACTTTTCAGGCTAATATATTCCAGATCTGATATTTCACTGATATAGGGAAATTAATGTGGATGTTCCATTCCCCATGGTAGATCAGCAGCTCTGCCATAACTTGTGGTCACAGTCAGTTGCTTGGGACCTAGAGAGGAAAGTGAACCTTCTGTGGTCACACTTCTATCCACAGGCTAGGCCTGACCACAGGTCCACCTGCCTTTTCAATATGCCAGACTACTTGTCTCAAAATATTTACCAACTATAAATATATACACCTGTGTATATATATACATATATATATATATATATATATATGTATATATATACACACACACACATACACGTCTTTGCTAAACTATTGCCATAGGTAATAAGGTCATAAGTGTTTATTCCTCCTTTATGTGACCCCAGTAGCTATTCTAAACCTTTTCCTCTGTCCTCAGGGTCCAAAATATAACTATATTTTGCCTATAAATCCTGATCTAGCTAAATCGATCATCTCTACTTTCCACTTAAAAACACTCATGTCTTCTTCTAGGTTTCCAGGGATTTCTCTTATTGGTTCCCGCCAGAATCAGAGGATAAAGGCTCTTTTCCCCTTTCCAAGGCTAGACCCTACCCCTATTCTTAATTCTATTCTATCCCATATTCTCAAGGCCATTATTTACATCAGACAGTTATAAAGCACTTCAAAATCTGAGAAGTATTTTCCCTACACAAGGTTATTTTATCTTCACAACAACCCTACAGGATAGTTATTTAATTCTTATTTGCCCATGATCCAGATGAGAAAATTGAGGCTTAGAGTAGTTATGGAGTTTTACATAGGGTCATGTAATTAGTAATTTTTATAAGCAGTGCTCAGGACTACTTAACTAGAAGTTCAGAAATTTATTTATGTCATACTACCTCTAACAACATTAATATCTTACCTTCAATCTATTTGTCTTCTAAAAAGAATATTGGATTTAGAATCAGAGGATCAAGGTTCAATCCTAGTTCTGTTATCTCCTGTTATGTGACTTCAATCATATTCCTTCCCTAATTTCCTAATTTCCTGATCTATAAGATAAGCAACTTGGACTATATGCCTTGAAAATCTCTTCTATTGTTAAATCTATGAGTCTGTGATCTTATGATCTTGCTAGGTTATCTCTCTGCTTATAAATGAAACCATGAAACCTCTAAAATTTAAAATAAAAAAATGTCATAAGCAAGCAAAACAGTATGTGTTAAAAGAAAATACAGGTTGGACTAATTCTATTGGAGAATAACCAAGGAATCAAATCCATCCAGAATCAAAGAATGTCAGAAGTGAAAAGAGCCTCTCAAATCCTACCAAGTCTAGAAAATGAATTCTTTTTGCAACATATCCAATGAATTTTCATCCATTCTCTTCCTGAAAACCCCTTGTAAGGGAGAAGCTAAGATTTTTACTTTAAAACAATTCCACTTTCAGAAAACTTTTCATTATGAAACAGGTATGTAAATTAATGGAAGAAAAACTAATTCTTCAGTTTCCACTCTTTCATTAATTTCTCATGCTGGTCACTCATGGGCTAATGATGGAAGATTTAGCCACAGCAATGGGGAGTCATATAGAGAGAAGAAAACAAAAGTAAGCCCAAATAAAGGAAATGAAAGGAGCTGTTGTCAAACATTAGATTTCCTCAGATTTCCCAGACTCAATATATGTTTGAGCCTGTGGCCTCCAGAAGGAATGAAGCAAAAGTCATAGGAAGCATTGAACTGGTGTTGGTGCCCAAAATAGTACAAGGTAGGGATTTCACTAAATAGTGCAGTGAAGTTGATGTCTATTAGTTGAATCACCAGGGAAGGAAATATTTAGCAGAAAGGGTGTCTTATTCTTTACAAGAGTTTTCCATGTTTGTTACTGTCTTATTTAAGCATGGTCTATGTTTAATATGTGTTAACTTTATGATTAAGATTTTCTTTAAGGGCATGAGTCAAAGAAAAGTGTTCCTAAGGATTCCCTAGATCAGAGGAAAAGCAAAATGAGGTTATTATTATAGAAAATGGAACACAATGGAACTTAGGCAGTTGCATCAGATAAATGTTCTTTCAAGAAACAAAATCATTAACTTCTGTAAGCAAACTTTTCAGATCTTGTCTGTTACTAGCACTCTCCCTCTAAAACAATGTGAAGTTACTTTTTATGTGTTTCTATTCATGTTCTTTATATTTGTTCTGTATATACTTAGATGTGTAAAATATGTATCTTGTTGTTTGCCTTAGAAAGTAAGTTTCTTGAGAATGGGGATTGTTTCATTATCTGTATCTAGCTTAGTGTCTGACTCATATTAGATGCTTAATAAATGCTCTTTGAAACAAAAATCAGATTTACACTGAGTCTAATCTGCCTCTCTGAAACTTTCAGCAATTGTTCCTAGTCCTTATCATCTGGGACAAGTAGAACAAGTTTAATCTGCTGTCTATGTAATAGCACAAATACTTGAAAAGAGCCTTTATTAGTTGATAAGAGAGAATCATACAACTACACAGAAGGAGAATAGAGGGGTTCTTTTACAGTCTCTGGGTAATATACTGTTATCACATTACCCATACACAGACCCAGGTTATAGTTATGGATTGTGATCTCAGGGTGAGGAGGAACACTAGAACATATCAGCACTTAGGGTTGTAGAAGAACAGGGTACCCTGTCACAGTTATAGAAGAGTGCTTGTGGTTTATTCACAGGCAGGGAGTGTATTAAACTTCTAATTTCCTGAGAGACAACACCTATGAAGAATGTAAAACTTATAGATCCATAGGGCTACCTCTGAAGGCAGATGCACAAAGAAACCAAAGCTTGGGACAATGCTCCCTTCACCACAGGAACAGAGTTCAACTTTAAAATTTTTTTAAGTTAAAAGAAAAGGAAAATGGTGAAAAATGAAGAAATAACTAAAAAAGAAATTCAACATAGGAAGTTAACAAAACACAAACTCAGAAGCAAACAACATAGTTAGCCCCGATGCATCTAAAGCCTCCAAGAAAAATATGAATTGGTCCCCAAAACCAAAAAAAATAATGAAAGAGCTCAAAAAGGATTTTAAAAATCAAATATGAGAGATAGGAGAAAAGTTTGGGGAAAAAATGACAGTGACACAAGAAATTCATATAAAGGGAATAAACAAAAATACTGAAGCAAACAATACCTTAAAAGCCAGAATAGGCCAATTGGTATAAAGAGGCACAAAAATCCCCTGAAGAGAACTGTTTCAAAGGCAGAAGAGGTCATATGGAAAAAGAGGCACAAAAATTCACTAAGGAAAAGAACTTCTAAAAAAGTAGAATTGGCCAAATGGAAAAGTAGGTACAAAAGGTTACTAAAGAAAACCATGTCTTAAAAATTAGACTTGGGCAAGTAGAAGCTAATGCCTGCATGAGGCATCAAAAAAAAAAAGTCAAAACACTGAAAAAATGTGAAATGTCTCATGGGGAAAACAACTGACCTGGAAAATAAATCCAGACAAGATCATTTAAAACTTATTGGACTAACTGAAAGAAAAGATTTTAAAAAATGAAAGCTGAGATTATTTTTCAAGAAATAATCAAGGAAACCTACCCTGATATTCTAGAACCTGCAGACAAAATAGAAATTAAAGAATTCACTAATCACTCCTGAAAGACATCCCCAAAGCCTTACTCCCAAGAATATTAAAGCCAAATTCCAAAACTCCAAGTCAAGAACAATGTGAAGACTGGATATCTCCTGATTGTAACAATGAAGATACTTAGCTCTTCCTTTATTGTGAAAATTAAATTGTAATCCCCTGACTATTTTTAGATTTTTAATCCCCAAAGTGTTAACTCAGTATTTAAAGTAGATCTACCCATTTTAACTACAAAAGGGGTGTTAACTAACTTCAAAAGGTGAACTAACTAAAAAAGATGTTAACTAACCACAAAATGTATAACTAACTAAAAAAGATGTAAACACCCATTTCATACACTGAGTGGGCAGTCCTGGAGAGGAGTGTCTGCTGTGATTGGTAGATGTAAAAATTTAGGGGAGGTGAAACAAGAGAGAAAGGTCTTTAAGTAGAAGAAACAGAGACACACTGGAATCAAGAATGAAGAAGAGTCACTCGGAGGAGAGACTGGAAGACAGACACTCAAACTTGACAATTAAGACACTTGGCCATGTAAGTGGACCCCTGGAGGAGCTCATGCAGGAGACCTCAGAATGTTTTCCTTTTAGATGGTCACTGTGGTAAGTGAAAGGCTGACTTAGTTTCCTTGCCTTTCTGGAGGTGTGAATCTCTGAGAAAGGTCCATAATCCTGAGACTCCTTTCCCCTGGATGGGGTTTAGAATTTCTACCTGGCTCTAATGAAGCCAGAGCTCTCTCTCCCTCTCTCTCTCCCCTTTTATCTCTTCCTTAATCTCTTCCCTCTATTGTAAAATAAACTACCATTAATTCCATTTATTTGTGTAATTCATGTTGTGATTTAGAAATTAAATCCCTGGAGATCACCAATTAAATCTATTCAGTGCAATATAAATTTAACAAGAAAATATTGCAAGCAGCCAAAAAGAAACAATTCAAAGTTTGTGGAACCACAGTCAGGATAATACCAGACAATAGTTTATACATTAAAGGATCAGAAGGTCTGAAATGTGAAATTCCCAGAGCCAAAGAGTTTGGACTTCAACCAAGAATCACTTATCCAGAAAAGCTGAGTATAATCCTAATATCCTAATAAATATTCAGTGAAACAGAGGACATTTACACATTCTGGATTTTAAAAAGACACAGAGCTGGATGGAAAACTTGACTCATATATAAGACTCAAGAAAAGCATAAAACATTAA
The DNA here is from genome assembly GCF_027887165.1 of Monodelphis domestica. Taxonomy (NCBI): domain Eukaryota; kingdom Metazoa; phylum Chordata; class Mammalia; order Didelphimorphia; family Didelphidae; genus Monodelphis; species Monodelphis domestica. Next base: position 228,514,742 of record NC_077229.1, read on the forward strand.
AGAGGAAGGAAAAATCAAAAGACATGGTTAAACTGTCTACATGCCTATATAGAAAGATAATTCTTGTAACCTCAAAGAACTTTATCATTTTTAGGGTAATTAAAAGGAATATACATAAATAGATGCCAAGGATGTGATTTGAACATAATGGGACAAGATCTAAAAAAGATAAGTTTAAGGGTTGAGAGAGAAAATGCTTTGGGAGAAGAAAGAAGGAAGAAATAGAATAAGGTAAATGATTGCATATTAAAAAGGCAACAAAGAGTTTTTACAATGTATGGGAAGATGGTGGGGTTGGGAAGGAGAGCTCTTAAACTTTACAATCATTGGAATTGGCTAAAAAAAATGAAGAACATGCATAATCATTTGGGTATAGAAATCTATCCTACCATACAGGAAAGTAGTGGGGGGAGGGTATAAGAGAAACAAGGGCTAATAGGGGGGAAAAAAAGCAAATTGAGATGTGATAGCTGGAAACTAAACACTTTTAAAGATGGACAGAATGAAAGGAGAGAGAAAATGAGGGAAGAGTATAGAATGGAGAGTAATACATAGTAATCATAGTGATTAAAATATATTTTACAATAAGTATCTCCAATAAAGACCTCTTTTCTCAAATACACAGAGAAATAAGTTGATTTTATAAGAAGACAAGCATTCCCCAACAGTTAAATGGTCAATGAATAGGCAGTTCTCACATAAAAGCTCTCCATAGATATGTGAAATAATGTCCTAAATCACAATTAATTAGAAAAATAAGAAATAAAACAACCAAGGTACTACTCCAAACCTATTAGACTGGCTATTATGATAGAGGTCCTAGGTTCAAATCTGGCTTCAAACAAATCTTATCGGTGTGACCCTGGGCAAGTCACTTAACCCCCTTACCACTCTACTGCCTTTGAACCAATACATAGTATTGATTCCAAGATGGAAGGTAAGTGTTTAAAAAAATGAGACCACTAATGCATTATTGGTGGAACTGTGAAGTGATTTAACCATTCTGTAGAGCAATTTTGAACTATGGCCAAAGAGTTACTCATTGACTTGGGTATATCTCAGTTAGTTATACTACATGATCATAATGGAATACTATATAGAAATGGAAAGTTATAAGAAATGAAAAGCAGGAACTCAGAAAAACTTGGAAATAATTAAATGAACAGAAGAAGCCAAGTGAAATAGGTAGAACCAGGAAATTATTGTACACAGTAACAGCAATATGGTACAATGAACAACTGTGAATAACTTAACTGTTCTCAGCAATACAAGGCATGAAAAAATTCCAAAGGACTACTGAAAAAAAAAATGTCATCTGCTTCCAGAGAAAGAGCTGATGGAGTCTGAATATAGACCAAAGCAAACTTTTTTCACTTACTTTTCAAATTATTTTTATTCAAGTTTTGTTCCACAAAACTATTCATACAGAAAAGGGTTTTCATGGTGTATATAAAAATCTATATTAGATTGCTACCATTTCAGTGAGGGGTGAGAGTGAGGAAGGGAGAGAATTCAAGATTCATAATTCTTTAAAAATATTGAAAACCGTTTTTGTTTGTAATTGGGGAATAATAAAATGTAATTTAATTTTTAGAAGAGAGCCTTCATTTTCCCTTTAGATCTTCTCTTCTCCACATTAAGCATTTTTATATTTATTCTTTACATGACATGGTATCCAGCATCCTTATTAAGATCCTTTCACTCCAACTTGTCATTTTTCTTCTTAGTTTGTGCCACCCAAAGGTAAAATATAATTATTGCTATGTGATCATCTTACTTTCCTTGTTTCCCTAACTAAGCATCACTTAATGAACCTTTGGTTCACATAAATTTAGTGGCTACCATGATGTACTCAATCCATTTCGATGGAGTGAGATCAAACTCTACAGGACACATCTGAACAAGATGTGGGTTGATTTCATCAACTTTCATTGTAGCATGTAGTTAAGTGATACTGTAGGGAAGAGTAGATGTTTAAGTACTGAACCTTAAAAAGGGTACACATTTAGAGGACAGGAAAAGGAAGTGGTATGATTCAATGAGACTAATAGAGTAGTCAAAATTATAGGAAAAAAACCACAGTGTAGTGTCAAAAAAGGTTGAAAAGAGCTTTTATTAAGGAGAAAGTAGATAGCAACATTAATTTTGCAGGAAAGTAATGGAAAATTAAAAGTAGAATTATATTGCTTTTCTTCTTAATGGGTGTGGGAGGGGATGAAGGGAGAGAGAATTTGGAACTCAAAATTTTTAAATGAGTATTTAATAATAATAATAATAATATGGTATGTTTATAATATAATAAAATTTGATTGATTAAAATAATTAGGAAATTATTAGTTGTCTTTGAAAGAACAATTTCTGTAGCGTGATAGGTAGAGAAGCCAGACAGCATGGGGGTAATGTATGATAATGAGATATTAGAAATCCCTGAATACATACATACATGTATACCTGCACTACACACATATATAGAAATATATATATGTACATATATATATATATATATAATAGATGTGTCAGCAAAAGGAAGAAATAGTATAGATATATCAAGGGAGTAACAATAAATTTCAAAAGAATTTTTAAGGATTAGTGTTAGAACTGAGTTTGCTGGTTAGGATACCGAAAGATTGTGGAGAATAGAAATTTTGAGGAAGGAGGAATAGAGAGAAGAGGAAGAGGAGGAAGATGGAATCAAGAGTAGTGGTTAGTATGGAGAGATTTCATGCAACTTTTACTCAACATTATGCAACATTAGAAAGGAGAATTTTTGTGTGTGAAGAAAGGAAAAGGTAAGTTCATGCTGGATAAAGAGGATAGAGAGTCCCCTTACTTCCCACTTTACCCCTTATAGACAAAGCACTGACATAGGATTGAATGGAGAGGGAGAGAAGGGAAATTATAAAAGATCTGAGGATTGTTGGAGGTCATGATGAAAATGAACAAAGTTTCTAAGTGTAAAAAGGAATTAGATAAGTAAAATATATGTATACTGTAAGGATGGTATTAGAAAATTAGTAGTGTTTTATTAGTTTAGGGATAAAAAGTAAAGTGGCTGGCTTGGGTAGGTTGCCATAATTATTTTTTTTTTAATTATTACAATACAAAGTTTAGAAATGTAGTTCTCTGAATTTAAGGTTTTGGTAGTGAATAAGTTCCCAATGCAAAATATGGACAAGTCCCTAAGGGATTAAAATCGAATGAAGAAGGTCATTAGACTTGAGGAGGATCAGGGTGACAGATGAGTCATCCAAATGGATGTTGATTTCTTTGAGGATGATTATAGGAAATAAGGTATAGTGGAAAAAATTGAACCCTGTCCTAAATTCACCCACCAAAATTGAACTCTCCATTGAAGCATAGAGGATCATTACATGAAAAGCATACTTAATATATATATATATATATATATATATATATATATATATATATAGAGAGAGAGAGAGAGAGAGAGAGAGAGAGAGAGAGAGAGAGAAAAGGATGCATATTATAAGCAGCTGCAGAGTAATAAAAGTGACACAGGTTTTTTTTTTTTCTTTCAAGTACAGATAACAAGTAGTTATGTTTCTAATATAAATTGATAGGATTCCATTTAAAAGTGTATTTTGATGTTTAAAAAGATATTGAAATTACAAGATAAGCAATTTCAGCTTAAGAAATACTAAAAAAAAGTTTACAATCAATTATTTGCCAAACTCTATTAATGCCGTTTACCTCAATTGGATAATAACGAGGATAAGAAGTCTGGACCTGGAGTCAAGAAAACCTGAGTTCTATTTCAGATATTACTAGCTATGTGTACCCTGGGCAAGTCACTTAACCTGTCTCTGCCTCAGTTTTCTAATCTATAAAATGGGAGTAATAATAGCACCTATTTCATAGAGTTGTACATATAAAAAATTAGATAACATTTATAAAGTATGCACTATAAATGCTTTCTATTATTATTATTATTTTGCTAGACCTGATAGTTCATTGATAGATGTGGAAAGAAACTGGTAAAAAAAAAAATATCCCTCTACCAATGTAAATCAGCACCAGAAAAATGTTTTTTCTTAAAGAGTTGTTAAGAGAGTTATCAAGGGTCACACAACTAGTATGTGACCAAGATGAACTTGAAGTAGGATTTTCCTGCCACTGAGACTACTCCTCCATTCACTAAATGATATTGCAAGCATAAAACAGATTTATTTATCTGAGGATTTTACAATATACTTGGTGAATTCATACTAAAGTATACAAATCAACAACAATAACTATATGTATATAATGAGAAAATATGTCTTGTCATGAAATCTTCATATACTGAGGAATTGAGAAGAGTCTGATCTAAGAGGTTCATTAGGCAAAAAGTCTTCATGGAGGAAGTGGAACGTGTGCTAGTTTTTGAAAAATTTGTGAAATTGGAAAAAGTGAAAGAGAAAGGAATGGGGGGAGGAGTCAAGATGGCAGCTTAGAAGCTGCAAAAGTGAATTCCTCTGTGAAAATCCTTCTATACCAATCAAAAATAAAGTGTTTTGAGGGGGACAGAAAACCAAATTCATCAACAGAACAGAACTGGGAGATCCTCCTGCTCAATTCAATTTAAAAGATACACAGAGAAAGTTGAATTCCCCAGTTTAAGGAAAAGAAATAAGGAAGGTCCCAGGACCCCTCCCCCACCTACTGTGCTGAGACTCGGGTGGTTAGTGCGATCTTGAGGAAATGGCTCCAGTCTGGAGGGAGTATTTTGCTACCACAACTTCTCAAAGCTTAGGGCTTTGCCCACAGCTGGCAGGGAGGCAGCTGGAGGAGAAGGAGAGAGAGGAGGGCACCCTCGTCACAGCCTTCAGTCACCACTCCTCCATGTTGGGTCTCTGCCTCTGGAAGTTTTGGCCTCAGGTCACATTCAGCTCTGCAGATCAGCTCAACTGGATTAATCCATTTTATCAATAGTGCAAAGAAGAAGACTCCAGAGGGCAAAAAAGCCCAATCTCAAAATAGACAGAAAGCCAAACTCAACAAGACAGAGCCACAGGTCTTTCCTACTACATCCAACCTGAAAGGTACACAGATAAAGTTGAATTCTTGGGTATAAGCAAAAGATCCATCACTCTTCTCCCTCTTACTGTGCTGAGACCTGTGGTAGGAATCTGGCTAACTGGGATCCCAAGGCACAGTCTGCAACCTCAACAGAGTACCTTGATACCAATAAGGCTAGGATGGAGCAGTTGGCACAGAGGCAGCTGGCAGAAAGAAATAGAGAGAAGGACAGAGGATAACTACCTTCAGCCTCTCCACCTTCTCTTTCAACTTCAGCCTCTGTTGGTAGCTGGGGAAGATCTGGCCTTAAGGCATAGTAGTACAACAGATCAACTCCATCAACCTAATCCAGTTAACTAGCTGAACAGAGAAGCCCCTTCATGGCAGAAAAGTCCAAACACAGATCCAGCAAATAAACAGAGAAGCAAAAATGCAGTCAATAAGGAGGAGAAAAGAAGGGGGAAAATATGTTAACAACAGAAAAAGAAAAAAGAAATTACAATTGACAGTTCCTATTCAAGAGGTAATGAACAAAGAACAAATGGAACAGAGGAGGACCAAGGAGAACCAAGCAAAAATCAGAAAGTCCAACAAATTGGACTCAGGGTTTGGAAGAATTCAAAATACAATTAAAAAAAAAAACAATTAAGAGAGGCTGAAAATTTTAGGAAAATAATTTAAAAAGCAAAATCGATCATCTGGAAACAGAGGCACATGAACTAAAACAAGAAAATAGTGTTTTATAAACTAGAATTGACCAGCTTGAAAATGAGGCAAAGAAAGCAAAAGATAAAAATAATGACCTACAAAGAAAAATAGATCAAAATGAAAAGGAGGATCAAAAAGTCAGGGATGAAATTCAATCTTTAGAAATTAGAATATAATGAGAAAGGAAGGCATTTTAGGAAAAAAGAATATAAGCAAAGGTTAAATAATAATATGAAATAGGAAGAAGTTTGGCATGTTCATGAAACCATGAAGAAACTAGCTCCATTAAAGTTAAGGGTCCATGTTGGAAAACCATGGGAAATAAATTTGGATTCTTACAGTAAGGTTAGCTGAAAGTATTGATAAACATGCAGAAAAGTTAAGATTTCATATGGTAGAACATAACTTTAATCAATCAATAAGCATTTATTAAATTCCTACTGCATGTACTAGGATTTCTTCTATATAAATTGCCTTTGAAATGTTCCTCAGCCATTAAGTAGATACAGAAAAAAAAAGTCTTGCCTTTCAAAGAGCTCAAATGGAAGTGACAATCAGCGGAAGTTTAATACTGCACTGAGATTTTTATAAACTCTATATGAATATATATGTATGTTTATATATATGTGTGTGTAGATGTATATGCATATATATATATATAAAATTATATGTCAAAATCAGAAAGATCAGCCAGAAGACTTTTGAAGTAATTTGGTCATGAGATAATGAGTTAGGCTAAGAAAGACAGTACAAAATCACATGATTAAATGAAATCTACTCTTTTTTTTTTTACCATTAATCAACCAGATTACCCTTTCTCTAAAAGAAAATACTTTTGGGGGTAGCTGGGGAGCTCAGTGGATTGAGAGCCAGGCCTAGAGATGGAGGTCCTAGGTTAAAATCTTGCCTCAAGACACTTCCCAGCTATGTGACTCTGGGCAAGTCACTTGACCCCCATTGCCTAGCCCTTACCAGGTAAAGGTTTAAAGGTAAGGGTTTAAAAAAGAGAGAGAAAAGGAAAGAAAATACTTCTAAGCCTACATATTTTAGTTATATTTCATTATGGTCTGTAATGTTCTGGTACACTCCAGTTAGAGGCACTATAGGTATTAGAAACCTAACCTTGGAGTTAAAAAGTCCTGATTTCAAATTCATGTTGTCTTTTGATACATACTGAATGATTTTGAGGGGAGGAGATGTTGCTTTTCAGTACTCTGGGCCAGAGGTGTCAAACATTGTGGAATAGCATTATAGCCTACAAAAACATTTCCAAGTATGTCCTGAAACCATATTAAAATATAATTATGGATTTGGGGTTAGGGGTGGCACAGCTAGGTAGTTTATTCTTGAGAGCCAGGACTAAAGATGGGAGATCCTGGATTCAAATCTGATGTCAGACACTTACTAGCTGTGTGAACCTGGGCAAGTCATTTAACTCCCATTACCTAGCCCTTACCATTCTTCTGCCTTAGAATCAATACACAGTATAGATTAGAAGACAGAAGGTAAAGGTTTAAAATTATATAATTGGTAAATATTTTTAAAAATGAATAAAAAATACCCTAAGACCTAGAAAATAATAATATCTTGTTTTCTAAGTGAATTTGAATCCCACACAGATCCTTATAGATCTTAGAGATCCCTGTTTTTTTCTCTAGTTCAACATATTTGTTCTAAATAAATGCATGAAATTAACATAAAAATATGACTATAAAGATTAAACTTAATATCCAACAATCTAAGTATTATATTTAATGCTATTTATTAAATTCAACTTGGAGCAAATGGAAAGTGAAAGCTATAGAAACTGAGCGAGCTGCTCCCTGCCTCCACCTCACCAGCCAGAGAGAGCAAACATGGCCGAAAATGAAAAGAAACTTCAATCAACGTAATAACACACATATACGAAAGGGCAAAGGGATCTGTGGGAATTGTAGTCATTAATACATGACTCATAGCTGGCATACCTGCATTAAGGCAGGATGCAGCATGACAAGGTAATTTCTGACTTTAGAAATGCGTAGGTGGAAGCCTCTGGTGTGGCCTCTGAAGTGGTGTGAACTTTAGATTACTCCACCCTACTTAGTCTAACAAAAACAGGAATGTCTACACTCATACTTAAGGATTAAGTATTTAGGAGGATGGCCTATGAAAGACATGTGCTAGCAAATGACAAATCAGAAACAACTGACAGACCCCTGGGCTGTCCTAAGTCAAGCTTAAGCTACCATTGGTACATGTGAGATGCAGGAAAGTGATCTAAAAACATCTATATATTTTGCATCACTTCCTCTCTCCAGCCTCTTTCGGTGGAGAGGTGACTCTGGCTGGCAGCTTTTCATCATCTTGGTGTGGTGGCAGCTATTGTCTGGGTTTGGTGGTAAGTTTTCCTTGATACTATACTGGTAGAAGCTGAGTATCCTAGTTCAAGTGAGGCTTCTTAACTGAGCTCTCTCTGAGTTTAGGCTAATTCCTTTCTCTTTTACCTTCCAAACATTGTCCTCTTAGAAAGCCTCTAATCTTCTTCAGAGACTTTGTGGTGAAGGTCTTTGAACTTCCCCTGGCACAGGCCAGGCAGGAGAAATCCTATACCCTCCTTCTCTCTCTTCTCCTTAATTCCTTTCCTCTATATTAATTAAAAATCACCATAAATTTCCAACTGACTTGGTTATTTTATTTGGGATTTTCTCTGGTGACCAAATTAATTTAGATTAGTTCACAACCCTAAAATTATCCTTACAGTGGTAGCCTGGTGTGATTATGTGCCTAGAAATCAGAACACATGACCCAAACAGTCCAATCAAAAGCCAACTCTGTGTAACATCATGGAGGGTAAAAGAGCCAGGCAAGCTTTAACTCCTGGTATTTTTGCTCCAGTCCCTTTCTGAACACAGCCCCTCTCCTTGACTGGCTTTAATTTATTTGGCCTAAACATGTGGCTGGCTAACTGGGGCCCCTTGCCACCCCTTGTAAAATGGGCCAGAGCAGGTGGGGAATCTGGGATCTGATGATGTAGCACACCAGGGAGTAGTTAAGAGACAATCTGGTAACCTTCTTCCTCTGGGTATTTCTATTTACTAATAAATAATCTTAAATTTAATATAAAGTCTCTAAGATTTATTTTAATTATAACAATAAATTGTAACATAACTGCAAGATTACAGGAAAGATGCTACAATATATTGAGAGTGGGCTTCCACATGGGGGAAATCTGTATACCAAAGAAATCTAGGTCTCATTTCTATTTTATTTCACTGTTGATTGCTGTCAACAGTTCCATAACCCTTTATGGTTATGTGTTAGAGAAAACACTTTATGGTGTGTTAGAGAAAAGTGAAAACTTAACAATAAAAATGGAATTGTAGGACCATAGCATCCTAAATTTAGAACTGGAAAAGACCTTAGAAACCAATTAGTTCATAACCCTCCTTTTTCAGATAAAGAAACAAGTCCCTGAGAAATGGTCTATCTTCCCTAAATCCACAGACTCAAAAAGAAAAAGAGGCTTGTTATGATTAAAATTCTCTGGAGAACAGTTCTTAGTTTATAATTATTTATTAAATAATAAAAAATGGGCCAGAGAAAGAGAAGATACCAGCCACATGTGGGCAGCTCCTTTCATCACTTTCTGCCTTTTGCTTCTTCCACCCCAGATCAGAGCCAGACAGAGCCTGACTACATATACTTAGTCCAGTTGGGATTCCAAGGAAAGAGACTACTTCCCCCTGTTACCCAATTTATGCTCTTTGTGAAGTTCCTTTTTCCAAGTCCTTTGATGGAGCATTCAGACAGACTCTGGACAGGAGGCAGGTCTTCTGGATGCCGAGTAACATGATGTTTAGAATGTTTCCATAGTGCACATGTCCACTTATCTCTGCCAAGTTATCTTAAGAAGCTTGTTTAGATATGAATAAAGAGCTTGTCTACACTCTTATTTAGCAAAGAGGTAGAAGAAGCACACTGTGGCTTCAATCTTAAGGTGAAACTTTTTCCCTTTAAAATTCAAAGATTGTCTTGGGGTGCCAAAAAGGGGGTACAGGCTAGTGTTAAATTTCCACAGGCTAATTCTAATTAATCTGAAAGAGCAGAATTATGATCAGTGGTAGGAAGCCTCAGGAGTCAGGTTTAAACTAAGATCAAAAAACATTTCCTAATAATCAGAACTGTTTGAAAAAATGGGACAGGATTCATTTTATGAGATTTTTATAATGGCTGGATGACCATTTAATCAGGAATATTAAAAAGATGATTAATGTTTCTGTTAAGGGAATTGTTTTAGATGACCTTTGAGATCCATTCCAAGTTCCAGCATTCTGCATTTGCCTCCCTAGACTACTTGGAGCTAATCCATGTTTATATAGAATATGTCATTTGGATCTTTTCTTCTTTTTTGAATTTTCAAAAAAAGAAGGCAAGCAATGGGTACATTGAGGCCAATGGGTTACTTGTCACATGTTGAAAGAGGTGCTCATGGCTGAATTTGCCATTAGATAAAGAGACATACAAACGTCTGACTCTTTGAACTTTACAATGTTTTATCCCCAAGAGAAAACGATTGATCTTTTTCATCAGAACATATGTCAAAAAGTAGTTGCAAAATACCCTAGATCCCCAGGTTTCAATTCTCTTGGGCTCCCTGTGTGAAAAGAGCAATTGATTTTTACTTTTTAGGGTGGATTTGCTCTTAAATTAGTCTTTTTTTTTTTTTTGCTGCATTTCATTCTATAAAGTTGCAGTAATGGGGAAAAAGCAGAACCAGCAATGCTAACTAGATGGAACAAATGGAATTTTTTTCGCTTTCTGTAGTACTTGGATAGGAATTCAAAACAAGTGAAACTTTTTTTTCTAGGTCTGGGAGTTAAAACGGAGACCAATATCTAAAGGCTTATTACCATTGTTAAAGAGTCCCACACTTCTGACAATATGCAGTTTACCTTCATCCTCCCAAAAGACTGGATGAAAATCTTCCTGTCTCACAAGGAAAAATCATTAACCCATAGGAATCCCCTCAGGGAGAGGTGTATAACCATCAGCTGTAGCCCTGGGCTTGACTGAGGCCAAGCACAGCACATACATGCACACAGAGTGCATTCCCATTAGCAGCTGGCCAGTCTCCAAGAAAAGCAACTCGGGCTCAGCACAGGGCACAGGAGAACTATTATTCATATGTGTTTACAGAAACAGCTGTAAAGGAAGACACGAGTTTACAAAGGGTGTCAAATACACGTGTTGGCTGTCATGCCTGGCTTACTACTGTGTTGTCACTGTCAGAAAAGGAAAAGAAAGTGAGGGCTCCATCATGATGTACTCAATTCAATGGCCAGGAAGTATGGTTTTAAAAATGTATTTTTAATTGTTTTGTTTTGCTTTTCTAAATTCACATTGGTCAACATAAAAGTGATTATGAAAGACCCAAGGCTTGAGAAATTTGACATCAGTTTAAAACTGTGTAGTCCCAATTTTCATTTTACTCAAGAGCTTTAGCATTTTAATGAAAATTAAAATTACAGGATCTGTAGAAAACAATAAGCATAGCTCTTGGTGACATTTGAATTCCTAATCTTACCTCCCACCCACCCACCCAACAATGATGTGAGTAAATAGGCTCTTCTTTCAGTTCTTCATATAAAACTTGCATGCCTGCCTCCTCTGTCCTTGTCATGTTTGTTTCAAGCATATCTGAGGCAGGTTTGGGGGCAGGGTGTTGACTTTAACATTTTCAGAGTTTGTCACATATTTTTAACTCTGTAATTTTGTTAAGAGAAAAGTGGCAATATTTCATTCAGTCAGTGACACAAATCTCAACCCTGAAGTGGAAGATGTTACTTTGGAGTCAGAGGACCTAAACTCAAAATCTGGAACTGCCATTTGTATCTGTGTGACTATGGGAGTCACTTATACTCTCTAGACCTCAATTTTCTCTTTTGTAGAATAAACGACTACTCTCTTGGATCACATCCAGTTGTAATGTTATATTCATAGATCAGTTTCTAATGTGGAAAGGCCCATGGGATCCCAAGATACCTAGAGATCTCTGATTGGGGAACCCAACAGAGAACAGCTCTGAATGGTGCCCCAAATAGATGACCATAACTCAAATCCTTATAATGCCTGAGGCTAGAGAAACACAATTCCATCCCGGAGGCTTATAAATAATAGTATCAAACCCTATGGCTCATCTTCACTATCCAGGATTCCTCAAGGAACTTCTACCTTTGGGTCATATGTAAATTTTTATCTTGGCTTTTGAAATTCCTCCGTTAGCACCAAATCAGTAAGGAATGGAGCAGAAAACAGATTTATCAAAACACTAGAAAAGAACCCTAGACTTGAGTATGTTAAGACAAATAACAACAAACAAACTAATAATATTAACAAAAATTTGTCCTTTGGTGAGGCAGTTGTTCCAGACATACATTATCACTTTGACTTTGTCATGGAGAAACAGAACTCATGATTGCTAGAGTCAAAAGTTTCTGTCCTAAGTTGCACCTTCCCTTCCCCAGGGTATCATATGACTTGGTCCATGAATTGAACATGAAGAGGAGAGTAGACTTGGATGCTTTAGAAGGCTGTGAATTTTTTTTATTAGTGGGCCTGCACTTCTCATTATTAGCATATTAGGCCATGGATATGTTTTCTCTCTCTCTCTCTCTCTCTCTCTCTCTCTCTCTCTCTCTCTCTCTCTCTCTCTCTCTCTGTCTCTCTCTGTCTCTATCTCTCTGTGTCTCTCTCTGTGTCTCTCTCTGTGTCTCTCTGTCTCTCTATCTCTGTCTCTGTCTGTCTGTCTGTCTGTCTGTCTGTCTGTCTCTCTCTCTCTCATATTAATGGGTTGGTTTGGGTATAATGGAGAAAGAGTTGATGATAGATTCCCAGAAGGTATAAGGAGGGTGAGATGGATTCCCCCTTCAGTCTTCTTCAAATATGTCTCCCCACTAACCCCGCCTTTAACTGGTTTTATAGATGAACCTCTTCCCTTTGGGAAAGAGAGAGAAATCAGCTTTTTCCCTCTTCCACTATTACAAGGAAGTCAAATAGGATAAATGACAAATTTTATTCTGACAATTGTGGCTAGGAGTAAAAATAAGAAAGATGTCTGAAAGGGTTAGGGTCTAGAGGAAAAAGGAGAAAGGTGGTCCCTGTCTGTCTAAAGTCTCCCTTTCCCTCCCTCCAAAGTTGAGAGACTCAGGCTTGACAGCCTGGCCTCTGAGAGGTTCAGGTTTGTGACCTCTGGTCTTTGTTACAGCAGAGCTAATGTCCAAACCCAGGGTATCACAGGAGCTGTGTGAGACCTAGTTATGCTATTTCTTATTCTTCTCAGGTTTCTGCCACACTTCTTGGTGTCTTTGGGGGGAAATGGTGATTAAGTTCAATGAGGGATTTGTATAGCTCCGGATACAGTCTCTGAATCAGACTGTCACCTTTGCTGTCTCAAGATAGAGACCAACTGCCTCTCACCTGGAATCTCTCTTCCCTCAAGATTCTAAACCTTCTCAACCATCCACCATGGTGGATGGAAACCTTTGCATTTCTTCCAGGCTCTGTCATTCAAAAGTCTTTGAATCATTCCTCTATCACACTCTTTCTCTGTCTCTCTCTCTCTCTCCCCTATCTCTCTACCTTTCTCTCTCTCCCTCCATCTCTCTTTCTCTCTCTCCCCCAGTTATTTTGCTCTCTATATATAATGTGTGTATACATGTACATATGTGTGTATAGATACAGATGTAGATTTTTTTCATTCATATATACTCAAGGAAACCTTAAGGAAGGCATCTGATAGGTCACTTGTACTTAGTTTTAGGAGGAGATAGAGGAGTGTCTATGGGATATGACTTCACATTGATGACATCCTAGAGCTCTTGCACTATTGGAATGAGAAATCTATTTACACAGTGACTTACATTTTAAATGATGTAAAACTTCTTTGGCTGGTACTGTAAATTTGAATAAAGAATAAATGTAATGCAGGGGATAGAGTAGTAGACCTTAAGACAGGAAGATGAGTTCAAATCTCATCTCAAACATTTAATAGTGTAAGAAATAAAATTAGGACTATGGTCATTATTTTTCATAAAATTTATTAGTATTTACTTGGAAAGGTAGAGGAAGAGAATTAGAGAGAAAAACCTTTTAGCCATATGGGTGCTCTTCATATGGCTCTCTCCTCCACCTTTCACTTGGCCAGTTCCTCCAGAAAAAGCACTCCTACTTCCTTGTCTTCAACCTTTTTTCTTCTATTTCCCTTCCAGTTCCACTTCTTTCACATCTGTTCAAACTCACTCACATAGGACAAAGGTAAGACCCCATGGGTAATCCTGGGAGATGCTTCCCTTCTCACAATAGCTGTGTGACCTTTGGCAAATCACTTAACCTTTGTCTGTCATTGTTTTTTGCAAAATAAATAATAGCACCCACAGTGCAGAGTTGTTGTTAGATTCAAATGAGATAATATAAAATGCTTAGCAAAACTTTAAGTAAAATATAAATGCTGTTATTATTGTTATTTTTTTTATTATTTACATTTCTACAAATTGGGAAAATCCAGAGATGTTAAGAAGCTTTCCCACAGTAACACAACCAATTAAAGGCTCTTTCACTATACCATAATTTTAATACAACTCATCCTGAAAAAATAATTCTAACTTATTAGAGAATTCATAGATTGACTTTTTATACTGTGACCATGTCTCTAGTCCTTCCTTTTTAAAGATATGTTTCCTATTTGAGCATATCTTTTGAGTAAACTTGCTGGCCTCTAAGAAATAATTTATGAAATATGCATTTAATAAATAGCATAGTTGTACCTTATTATTTTTCATAATTAAATGAATATACCATAGACAAAAGAATTTATTCTGTGGCATGTTTATTATCTATCTCTCTATCTAGACAGAAAGAGAGATAGATAGCAGACAGACAAAAAAAGAGAGCCTAATAGAATGTAGTATTTACCTATAAGGAAGTTAATAGTCCTGTATCAGAAAAAAAATATTTGATCATTCACAATCAAGCTCTGGAATAAAATTAGCCACAGCAATACTTTTTTGGCCACAGTGAAATCTACTAAGGTGTCTAGAGGATTTTAAACTTTGTTCATGGTAATAGTTCTCATACTAGAGAATTAATATTTCTTTTGGACTATAAGAAATTTATGAGACTCTTACTAAAGAATAGGTAGTACTTATTTAATGGATCTTTACAAGCTCAAATTCTTACCCAAAAATTGAATCACAAATATTCCCAAGATTAAAAGTTTATCCTCCTTATTTTCCTACTCAAAATATTGAGTTATATCTGCTGCATAAAAGAATCCTTGGTCACAATTGTCAGTTTTTCAATATTATATTTCTTTTAGTTTTAAACTTGCTTGTTATCAAACAGAACAACCTCGGAAATATGAGCATGCCTGTTGGAACATCTAAAAGGTGTGTAATGTAATAGTTGCTTAATAAACATTTATTAAATCATAGCATCATAGAATTTGAGAGTTAGAAGCCACCTCAGAGGAAATCAGGTACAACTCTTCCACAGAAGGAATCCCCAAGAATAATTCTGATTGATTAAATAATTCTAGCTTAGCATGAGGAAAGTGCTTTGTAATATATAAATGTACAAATGTCTGACAAAAAGACAAGAATGATTACTACAATATAAAAATTCCCTTCCATCTCTAAATTATATGATTCTATTCTCTAGTTATCTAAAAAATTCAGGCATCCATTGGTGGCAATCAGAATAGATGAAGGAAAACAAAGAATGGAATAGCAACTCTTGTGTCAGATAACAGCGAAGCAAACACCTCATGGTAACATGAGTCAGGATTTGGATGTCCTTATTCTAGACTTTTTATAAATTACCCCTAGGAATGGAGCTCAATTAACAGCTTCATATAGTCCTATAAGCAGCAATTTTAGAAATAATGCCAGGAAGTAATGAAACTGAAACCATTATGAAATTGTCACGGCTGGATGCCAAAAATCAACATGTACAAGTAGGTAAAGCTAAATCAATAGCAGTTATTGAAGATTAAAATAAAACCAATAATTCTCCAGCAAGTCTAAATGGTAATGATGTCTATAAACAATATTTAGATGACAGGATAATTTGGCATTTCCTTTCAGTATTCTGGCTGCCCTAACAACTTCTATGTTCCTTTTTCTAAGAGAATTTTTCATGGAAACTCAAGCTTAATTTCATCATTTTGGATTTTATTTCATTGGAGAATAGCACAGCTTGTCCCCTCAGAAGTCATGTGGTGTTTGGAAAGCAAGTGATTGGTGACCAAGAAAACCTGTTTGTTCTATGGCAGCAGGATGTGATGCTGGTTCATTGGTTTTTTCAAAGTAGAGGAAAACTCCAATTATGGATTCAGGGATATATCTACAAAGTTGCTCTTGTGTAGTAATCATAATTAAAAAACAATAACAGCAACAAAAAGGGTGTCTCTATTATGAAACACTATCCTGGCTTCTATTTTCTACCACTATCTCAAATCCTCTTCACTCTTCCATAGTTGATTTTAACATAGAGAGTACAGAGCTTCCTACAGATCAATTATATATTGTTCATTCAGTCTAGGTAGCAAAGAGATGCTGCCATTGTCCCAGAGGATAGAAGGTTGAATCTAGATTCAGAAAGACCTGAATTCAAATCCAGCCTCAGACATTTATTAACTCTGGGCAAGTCACTTAATCTATATTTGCCTCAATTTCCTCAACTATAAAATGGATATAATATTATCACTTATTTTACAGGATTGTTGTAAGGATCAAATGAGATTAAATTTTAAAAGTACTTAGTAAATGCTTGTTCCATGAACCTCTTCTTGACCACTAGGTTATTCATGAAAGGTGATAGAGTTCCCTTGTTTCTTGTATTTAAATGCAAACTTTTATTTAAATGTATACTTTTAGATCATAGAGCATAGAACTTTAGAGGTGGAAGAAATCTTAGAGCCCACAGTATCATAGATTTAAAACTTGAATGGGCCTTAGAGTCCATTTAGTTAATCTACTTCATTTTATAATTGAGTAAATTAAGATACAGAAGAGTTAAAGGACTTGTCTAAGTTACATAGTTAATAAACGGCAATAAAAATGGACTAAAAAAATTGAGGTTGTTTGAATAGTTTATGGATTTATGATTTGATTGATGTTTGAACCTCCAGTTCTACAATAAAGATCATAATGAATTTTGTTCTTTCATCATTTGCAAATCTTCTTCATGTCCACCCATAAACCTTACATAGAAATTTCACTTTGCATATGTCTATGTGTGTGTCTGTGTGTGTAGAGGATGAGATTCCTCAATAACTATTTGATATATTGTGGACTTTTTATATTGGGCAAACTATCCCTTATTTATTCTTTTCTCTAACCACATGACTAGTTTACTTTTCTTTCTTCTCATACATTTCTGGAACGACATCCTTTATTCCATTTCTGTATAATTCTTTATTGTTTATATAATGCAGTCTTACTCCCTTCATACATATCTCCAAAGATGGTCCTCAGTTTACTTCACAGAGTAGTGGTAGTGACAACCAGTCAAGCACAATGAATGTAAAAATAATTTGTAAAATGAAAAACCTTTATCTAGTGAAGAAGTTTGGGTTTGTTAAAATGGTACCACTTCCCTCAGAGAAATGTCTTTTTTTTTTTAATTTTCAATATAAGTTGCATTTTAAATTGATCAGACCAAATTATTTACTTTTCATATAGTAATCATTTGAAATATTTATAACATGAAATGAATGAATTTAAAGACAAGAAATATGAGATTAAAGAGGGTCTATCCTTAAAGAGCTTACATTCTGTAAAGATACATTGAGTAGGGAAATGTTTGGGCCTTTGGAAAGTTGTATGAAAGATAATTACAGGCACAGGGAGTAAAATGGCTCATTATTATAACTAAGTAATTAATTAAGACCCAGAATGGTCAAATGATATCATTTCATATCCCTAAGTCCTAACTAAATATAATATTGCAACAACATGAGATATAATTAATACCTTAGTAAGGAGAATCAAGAAATAAAAAGGATAACTTGGTTTCCTTTTATAAGAAATAAGGAGAAATGAGGCATGGGATAGGGTTTCACAACAACTTGGTGGAAAAGATGTAATAAATCCTTATAGTCATCTTATTTTCAGATTGCTAATATATGATACTCTACAGCAAAAAACAGGGTTGTTTATTTTTGCATCTTTATATTCTTCCTTTACAAAGGTAGTGAAAGAAGAGGGAGATAAAGATTATATGACTTACTTCTTTAATTACTTCTCAACCATGAAATGTAAATGGTATTACAAAGCAGGCACATAGTAGGCACTTAATGTTTTTATTTCTCTCTGTTCAATTCAATTTAACAAACATTTAAAAATGATCTAGCATTGAAAGGTCTATGAACAGTGCTGAAAATAAACACACACACACACACACACACACACACACAAGTAACTGTCACTCTCAGAGATTGAATTTTATTGAGAGTGTTTAACTAGACCTGTCCACTAGTAGTTGATATTACAATGAAATAAGACATTCCAAGGTCTTTTAACAATTAACAAATTATTTACTTAGTCATAGTAAGAAAGATATTAAACAAGTAAATGTACAAAAACACCAAGGCTTAATTAAGCTAAGCAAAACTTCCTTGTTTCCAACTTGCCCATGATTGTCTACCAGTCGATCATAAGGAGAGTTCTTGGAATTCCAATTATTATTTTTTTAACAATTACATATAAAAATAGTTTTTAACATTTTTCAAAGAATATTTAGTCTCAATTTCTCTCCTTCCTTGCCTCCTGAATAATTAAACCAGGTCACAATTCTTCAACAGTGCATTCCTGCCACAGCTTTCCCTTACCCTCTCCATGTTTGTCATTTTCCTTTAATTATCATAACAGCTAATCTGATAGGTGTGAAGTAGTACCCATAGTTGTTTTAACTTGCATTTATTTAAATAATAATGATTTATTGTATTTTTGCATGACTATAGAGAGTTTTAATTACTTTAAGAACTGCCTGTTTGACCATTTGTCAATTGCATACATATATTCAATTAATTTCTTTATCTATTTGAGAAATGAAGCTTTATTAGAAAAACTTGAGAAAAATTTTTATACTGTTATGACTACTATGTACTATTTTCCATCCTATTTACCCCTGTTTCATTTCTGACCTCCCTCAATTTACTCTCTTTTCTGTCAACCCAACCCCTCTTTGCCTATCTCCTTCCCCTCCTCCTTTCCTCTAGGATAACCAATTTATTGTGTAAGTCCTTCTGTCATTGAACCAAATTTGATTAGAATAAGGTTACATGTTCTCCTACCCACCTTCCACTCCACTGTGAACACTTTTTCATGTCTCTTTTATATGTAATTGCCCCATTCTATCTTTCTCTTCTCTCTCTTTCCAATGCATTTCTCTTCCTTGTCTTTTAATTTATTTTTTTTTTCATATTATTCCATCAGTGGTGAGGGCTGGGCAATGGGAATTAAGTGATTTTCCCAGGGTCACATAGCTAGGACGTTCCTGAGGCCAGATTTGAACCTTGGTTCTCCCATCTCTAGGCCTAGCTTTAAATCCACCATGCTACCCAACTATCCCCTATTCTGGGTTTTTTTTTCATCCTTATGGCTTTATTTGCTTGTTTCTTGGTGTCCCATGCAGTCATTAGTCTCCACTTACCCAATTCTAATTAAAAGTCTAATGATTTTCTTGCATGAGCTTTTGTATCTCTTTTTCCAATTTTACTTTTGAGTTCTTTTCCCCAGTAAATTTTTGTACCTCTTTTTCCAATCCTGTCCTTCAAGAATTTTTTCTCTTCCATTGATTTTTATATATCCTCTTCCATTAGGCTAATTCTGCTTTTTAAAGAGTTCTTACTCTAGATTTTTGTGCTTCTTTTACAAATTGGTCTATTTTGTTTTTTAAGATATTAATCTCTTTACTCTTTTTGCACCTTCTTTACTAAATTGTTGACTCTTTTTTCATGATGTTACTGTACCATTCTCATTTTTCCCCAATTTTTCTTCTACCTCTCTTATTTGATTTTTAAAATCCTTTGTGAACTTTTCCACTAATTCTTTTTGGGATAGAGAGCAAATAATATTTTTTCTTGGAGGTTTTAGATGCAGCAGTATTGACCTTTGTTGTCTTCTTTTGAATTTCAATCTACCTTGTCACCAAAAAAACTTTCAATATTGAGTTTCCTTTTTTGTTGTTTGCTCATTTTCCTAATTTTTTCTTCTCTTTTAATTTTAAAAAACTGTTAAAGTTGGGCTCTGTAATTGTGGTGAAGGGAGAATTCACTGTTCATTGCTTCAATTTCTTTGTGCAGTTGCCTTCAGAGCCGGCACTGCGGTACTGGGGATCTATCTTCTTTCAGTTCTTCTAAGGTGACATGATGTAAGAAGAGGTGTTTTTAACACTCTCCTGGCCTATGCTCTGATCTGTGAGCACCCTCAACTCTCTTTTAAACCTTCAAACTATGAAATAAGGTGGTTATAAGTACTGGTATATGTTTATGCTCTTCCTCACCTCTGACTGAGCCCGAAGACTGTGACCTGAGTATGGGCAATTCAACCAGAGTCTTTTACCTAATTGCAGCAAAAATATCCCTTTAATCTACTTCTGAGAAAGTAATCTAATCCTCCACCCATTTTTACCATCTGTAGCTAAGAATTCAGACTGTCTTAGCACTCTGCTCTCTTCCTCCACCCTGGTGCACTAGATCCCATGTGCCAGCCTTCTAAAGGTTAAAAAATTATTTCCCATTCTCTTTTTGTGGATTATGCTGCTCCAGAATTTGTTTTGAGGCATTATAGCATTGATTTTAGGAGGATAATTTGTTAGAAATCAGCAGAGTCCCTGAACCTTTGACATTAATTTGGCTCTGTCCCTCTCCAATTAAATTTTGAGGATGATTTCAATACCTTTATAAAATCTTTATTTTTCATCTTAGAATCAGTACTGTGTATTGGTTCCAAGGTAGAGGAGTGTAATGGCTTTGCAATGGGGGTTAACTGACTTGTCCAGGGCATGGATCTAGCAAATATCTGAGGTCATATTTGAACCCAGAACTTCCTACCTCTTAATCCACTAAGCCACCTAGTTACCCTGATTTCAATACTTTTTAAGGAAAAATCTAACCCACTGTATATAAGAGGTCAGGAGGAGAGGAAGTTGGGATTTTGCCCCTATCACAGGAGATATATATTTATCTATAGCTATATATCCATAATTATTTGATGAGAGAGAATACTAAAGTTTACAGAGATCAGGAAAGATTTCATGGCAAATACATCAATCAAACTTGAAGGTCCATGAGGAGTATGAGAGAAAATCATGAAGAAGTAAATGAAGAAAACTAATACACACAATTAGAATAAGGGATGTCTGGTTTCAACAGCATCTATTAATCCATCTTAGATGTTGCATAAGATTTATTAAGACCAGGAAAATAAAATAAAGTTGAACTGGAAGGATCTAGACTGTGAAGGAGCCATATCTACATTAGAGCACTTGTTAGGACTATTGTAGAGGAAATTTCTGTTCAAGGAAGAGTTGGACTAGATGCCTTCTGAGGAACTTTTCTTACTCAGATCTGAGACCTCTCTCTTCCTCCCTCACCACCACCAATCCTGCCAGTGAAGACAACAACCTGATGTAATATTGAATTGGAGTAAAAAAAATGAGAATTGGAAACAGGGATGAGAACAATTGTTGAAGGAAGAAAGAGAATAAGGAAACTAGAAAAATCAAAATAAGAGGCAAGAAAGAGAAAAGATGAGTTCCAAGGGTGGTTGTTCAGTCATTTCACTCGAGTTCAACTCTTTGTGAGAAAATTTAGGGCTTTCTTGACAAAGATGCTAGAGGGGTTTGCCATTTTTTTTTAAAGCTCATTTTAAAGATAGGGAAATTGAGGCATAGCTACATGACTTTCCCAGGGTCACACAGCTAGTAAATATCTGAGGCTGGATATGAAATCAGGTCTTCTTGAATCCAGGTTCAGCACTTTATCTACTGTTTTACTTAACCCCACCGCCACCCCTACTTCTGGGAAGTACTTATATATAATAGTCTGAGATAGTGTTAGGTTCCATTACCTTGGTACCCTGCAACTCTATACACTCAAGATTTTCTTCTACTCAGCTTGCACATACTCTCACCACTTATTTGGTGGCAAACTGTGCTATTCTTCCTTTACTTACTGTGTAAAAAGTAAGATGTCCTCAGAGAGTAGTTGAGAAGCATAACATAAAAAAAGACTATCATTTTATTGTGGGACAGATTCTTATTAGACCAGCTCAACAGGAGCCATGTAATAAAATAAATTGATGCTACTCTTTCAGTTTTCCCTGGAAAAGAGAAGAAAATGAAATTTGTTCCATAAGTCCCTGGACAAATGTTCACTTATAGAGTCTTCTAAACTGTTGCCTAGTATAAAATATGAACTATAAAAATATTTCAGCTTGTCTTTACCCTGTGCTTTATTTTTCTGTCCCTCCCATCCTTATATATCATAATACTTTGGGGGCTATTCTCTGAAAACAATGTATATTCTCTGTTCTCAGTTCATATAAGATTTGAAATAAAGATTATAACTCTCCCCCCTCTTGATCCATGTCTGTGTTTGCTAAGAGATCATGGGTAGAGTGAAGAGAGCACTGAACTCTGAATCTACTATAAACATGAATCCCTTAGTAGTTGTCTAAGTTTTCTCCTATTTAAAATAGCCATAATAAGACTTATATGAACCACTCTATGATTTAAAAAAAAAAAAAAGGGTGTAGTCTTGATTAGGGAGACATCCTTGGAGTCAGGAAGACCTTGGTTCAAATTCTTTCTCTGAAAAACACTAACCATATGGATAAGGTACTTTATCTCTCATCATCTCAGGAAACTCTGGTTTGCATTTATTGGAAGTACTGGGGTTCAGCAAGTGTCTCACTCCAAAGAAAATAGATATGTGGAACATAGACACTTTGTGGAGTTATTATGAGCATCAAATAGATCAAGTATGTGTGAGAGTGCTATAAAATGCAAAATACACTATAAAATTATCATGTGACTTTAACATACAGGATACTGGGCTTATCAGGAAGTCATAGCTTCAAATCCTGTCACTGAAACTTTTTATCAAAGAAACCATTGAACATATTATTTAATCTTGTTGAAATCAGTTTCCTCATCTCTGAGAATGGCTAATGCCTTACTTCATAGCACTGGTGTTAAGCTCATCAGAAAATGTGTGTAAAATGTCTTTCAAATTTAAGGCACTATAGAAATATCAATTATTATCCATGACAAATAAATTATTAACAAGTTTGAAAATAAAGCCAATCTCATCATAATTATTTCCAAAGGACCCTAGATGAGACCTTTATATGTAGTAGATTAGCAAAAATGACAAAATCAAAATGACAAATGTTGGAAGAGACATAGGAAAATAGGCACATTGGTATTGGTGGACCAAGTACCACATTTCTGGAAAGCAATTTGGAATTACATTAAAATGTTTCACTAAAACACATGTGTATGTTCACTCAGATATAGCATTGCTAGGTTTATACCCCAAAGTGACCAAATAAATTGGAAAAAAAGGTATATGTACAAAAATGTTTATAGCAGCTCTTTCTGTCATGTTGAATATCTGGAAACCAAAAGGGCACCTATCAATGGAGGAATGACTATACAAATCGTGGAATTTAAAATGTGATAGAAAACAATTGTGCTATAAGTAAACAAATAGCTGATATCAAATGGAAAAGGAAAGACATAAATGGGTGCAGAGTGAAGTGAACAGAACCAGAAGAAAATTTATATATAATATCAATGTATTGAAGAGTTTTGAAAACTTTATAAATGGATGAAGAATGAAATAAGCAGAATAGAATAATTTATACAATAACAATATTGCAAAGGCAAGAAATTTTGATTAGCTATGATTAATATAATCACTATTCCTGATTCCAAAGGATTGACAATGAAACATGCCATCCATTTCTGACAGAGAGGTGATAGATCTGGGGGTACAAAATAAGACGTCTATATTAGGAGATTATACCTCCTTCCCTTTTCTTTAGAATTTGACTCCTGTTCTGGACAGTAATGAAGTAATTGTTAGTTACACTCTCCTCATACTGAGTCACTGAATAAACATCCAAATCCCGGTGTCCTTTGAAGTTCTTTTAAATAGGGTTGTGTCCTTTTCCCAAGGTATTATACCATAGTCTTTAAGAGGCTGGAAGGTCATCCCAATTATTTCTCAGTTGACGAATATCAAAAAATAGATAAGCCTTATACAATTACCTTAAACTTAGGAGTTCATGAGTGTAGATTAGAACCCCCTGCCCCATTTCAGGTGAAACTATACTCTAATCATGTTCCTACGAACGCACACCTTGGGGATTTGTTATCAAAAGAGAATAAAATCTTTGAAAGTAGAATCTGTGCTCTATACTTGCATACCTTGAATTTCATTCAGTGTCTTACACATTATAGGTGCCTACTAACTGCTCAATAAATTTTTTCCTATATCTCTTAACTTTGTTAAGTGTAAGAACCAGGAAGGCCAATGCTCAGAATTTCTACTCTTCCTAAGTTGTATTATGAAATTTGCAATAAGTATTTTGTAATGGGGACCCCAGAGGAGTACAAGATCTTGGATTCCAAGAGTTGATCTACCATCAAACATTTTTGAAATTTCATATAATTTAACTGTAGCACTAAAAGTCTGGCTAATTTGATATGCCTTATGTTGTACATATGCAGTAACACAGCATAGAACAGTAACTGATGATCTCTTAACTCACTTGAAGTTATAAATCATATGACTTTATGATCCCATAACTAAGATAAAATAGTTTGGAATAGAGGCTTTTAGATTTCTTGCCTAGTTATCACCATTAAAATATCATGAATACACTATTAGGATAATCATTCAGTATCTCCCTCAATGGTAAGTGTTAAACAGTTGACTCTCCTGTGGGGGAGGAAAATGTACCTAAGAGACACTTTTCAGATAATCTGCTTTATTAAGATTTTCCTCTGTAACTTTACTTTTCAGACAATGTAAGGGTAAATTTAGGGTTGAGACTGAATATAAATTTAATTGGATGCCATGGATTTAATTCAAAATCCCAAATAAAATACTCGAGTCAGTTTGGAAATTTTAGGGTGGTTTAATTAATACAGAGGGAAGGAATTAAGAAGAGAGAGGGAAAATGGTATAAGATTTCTCTGACCTAGCCTAAGCCAAGGGGAGTTCAGAGACCTTCCAGCCATGAGGCCTTCTCTGAGATGAGGGGCCTCCTAAGAGTATGGTGTTTTTAGGAAAACTAAGGGATAAAAAAAAAAGAATCAGCCTAAACTCTGAGAAAGCTCAGTGAAGAGTCCTCACCTGAACTAGGCTACTAAGCTTCTCCCACTATTGTATCAAGGACGCTCACTGCCAAACCTGTACAATAGCTGCAGCCACACCAAGATGCCAAGATGCCAAGATGCCCAGCAGGATGCCATCAGCTAACTCTCCTCCACAAGAGCCAGAGCCACCTGTCCACAAAAAGAGCCTGGAGAGAGGAAGTGACATGAAATATATAAACCGTTTTTACATCACTTCCTGTATCTCACATGTACCAATGGTAGCTTAAGATTGACTTAGGATAGTCCAGAGGGTTTGTCAATTGTTTCTGATTTGTCATTTGCTAGCACATGTCTGTCATAGACCATCCTTCTCAGCACTTAATCCTTAAGTAGGGGTGTAGACATTCCTGTTTTGTTAGACTAAGCAGGGTGGAATAAATCTAAAATTCACAACAATCAACAACACAATAAATCAAGACCAGATCTGTAGCTTTTTGCTGATTTGCAGATATAATATGCCCTGAGAATTTAATATTTTATTTAATACAAATCTTATGTGCAGGTTTAAACTGGCTGCCATATCTACCTACTATAACACCTCACTTTTAGTATGAGGCACTTAAACAACTGTGGGATTCTGGCTTGAAACTTTTCTTAAGGTTGTTCCAAAAAGAGTGAGACTAGGATCATAGAAGAGGCACTGCCTGCCAAAGTGAGTCTTTCATTACTAAACTTTGCATGTTCTTTTTGGCACGGGGGGGGGGGGGGGGGGAAGCCACCCTTCACATTATAGTTGCTCCCAATCTAATTTGCCAGGCCAAAGGATAGTCTGTGTGATCTAATTCTCCATATGCTACAGGATTGAGGTGAAGAACAAATCATCTTAGAGGATCCAATAATTTTGTTTCAATTGATCAGTTTCTTAGGCAGTATCCTTTGCTTGAGACTTTTCAGATAAGTAAAGTAAATTAGGTTGAAAACAAAATGCTTTTTTCTCAAATGTGGCTTTCACAATGTATGTTCCACCCTATAGCAGCTTGGTAACCTTTCGTCTCTGTGCTTGAGGCCCACTGGGCGGCATTTACTGTACTCTATCAAAGCCCAGTTCTTTGCAGTTCAGTGAATAAAATACCACAGTTTCTCCCATTGACTGACTGAAATAAAATAATCTATGATGCATGAACAAGTCTAAATGAAATAATAATATCCTTAGCAGTGAAAAACGGATTGGTAATACAGTAATTGAGCAGATTTATTGCCATCTCCTTGAGCTAGCCTGCTGAAACAGCCTGCTATTTTATTTAATCTCATATCAGAGGAATTACTGGCTGGTAATCCATTGTTAAACATCATTTAGAATGATGGATGAAAATGTCAGCTTTTCCAACATAATCAATTCATATCTCATTAGCACATATTATTTATGATTCTCATAATGGGACCTGCAGGGGTCTCCAGGGGGAAATGGAGACCTCAGCTGTTGTTGAAATGAGATGAGATATACTGTAGCTTATGAGTTAATAACAGCATATAAAAAAAATACTTCTCAACAGTATTGATTGTCCTTTACCATTTTACAAATGAATTGAGCCCAGGCCTCCCCTCCTTCAGTGGATTGCCTGTATGGCAGCTCTTCACCCAAAGCCACTGAAGGCTAATAATTCAGTTTAAAAGTCTTTTCTTTTTTCTTTTAAAAACTGCATAATAGAAACACTATTTTAGAACTTTTAAAAAACCCCAGGAAAGAGAGCTCTTGAATGCAAAGTAATAAGAAACACTTTACTGCTCTGTTGCTGTTTGCTAAGGACTTTGGGCACTTTTCTCCCCCTCACTACCTATGAAGACAAATCGACATATTTCTCCGGCTGCAGCCCAGTTGCATTTTCAGGATACTTTCCACTGTGCGCTGCCTCAAAGACCAATGAAAAGCAAACCTTGATTCATGGACTGGATGCAGCCGATGGTGCAGCAGTAATCATGGTCACAGTGTCAACTGCTGCCTCAATTAAACTACATTTGAGAATCATTTTATGCTCCAGCTCATAAACATCAATAAAGGAAAATGAGTAATAAATGACTGTCTAGAGTACAAAGGACCAGCTCATATTTCAGATGAAAATGAAGACAAAATGTAGCTTTTATTTGCCTGTGGAATTCCCATTAACTGCATCACTGACAGGAGGGAACTGGATCAATAGCTGGCTGGCCGCAGAAAACAGTTTCTGGCTGTTCAGCAGCCAATGCCAAAGGAAAACTGTCATATTGTGATCTTTATCAGGTAATCTTCATTACACCAGACCAATGATATATGTATATGCTGGCCAGCTAGGGGCACTTCTAATTCTTGGTTCTATTTGTGGTCGCAGTGCAGGGCGCTCACAAATTATTTGTTTACAGCAATGAAAAATCTTCCATGTTCATCTCTTTTATTCTTTTTATAGGTAATCCATAACTGGGAACTTTCTCCCTCGACTACTTTATTCACTCAGGATTTTTAAGAAAGCATTATATCAAAACTTACCTTTCTTCCCTCTCGCCTTTCTTCCTGGGTAAAGAAAAACCTGCCAAGCTAGTTACTGGGGCTGAGGAGGGCAATTTGTAAGATCCTTCTAGAAGTTCTGGAAGGATAAATGTTCTTTGCTTTCATCTAAGGTTCATCTGTTAATTGAACAGAAAGAGCTGCTAGGCATGGAGGTGGGGGGGGGGTGGGAGGGACACAAACGCTTCAGATGAAGTACAAATACAGCAAACGCGTTTTCTTTTGACATCTGTGTGTCTTTAAAAATTAGGATAAATTCTGTTGGACTAGACTTCTTAACTACATTTCAAGAATTGTTCTACATGAGGACCTTGCTAATGAATTTCAGGGAGCTGAGAAATGTTTATCAAAATGTGTTCAGAGGAATAACATTCCAGACTATAAGCTACCGGGCAAAAAGTTAAAAGCAGATGAAAAACTGAAGAGATCACTACACATTCCTTATGAATGAAAGGTTCAGGGTAGTGAAATATCATTAATAGTTACAAGAATAATAATGATAACATTTTCCACTTACAGGGCACCTTTGATCCTGAAAGATCCCAAAGTGCTTTGCAAATGTTATTACACCCCTAAGAGTCTTTACAAGGGAATTAAGCTGGCTGACCTGGTATGCCTTACTAGCTTTGATTTCCTAAATTAAACTAGATAGAATCTTAGACGGTAGCTTCTCTCTCAAAGCTTGAATTTCTGCTGCATTTTATTCCTTTCTGAATAAATTTCTTGCCATACATTTTTATATGCATCTTTTTTCCTCTTATTCTACTTCCTTCCTTTAGCAGCTTAAAAACAAAATTCCAGTCCAATAACCAAAGCCATATAATTTCAAAAGGTTTCATCTTCTGTATTATGACATGAAATCTTAAACTTGGGTCTCCAAATCTATAACTGTACAGAGATACATTAAGCTTAGAGAAATAGTACTGAGCCAGGAGCTTTAAAAATACTTGAATTTTTGTAAATACTATAATCTTCATAATCCAGGAAATTGTCCCCTCCTCCTGCTACATTTACCAATCAAAGTGTCCTCTCAAGAAACTGTTCCAGAATGTAGGTCTTTCTTGTTTCCTCTCTAGCAGTTGGAAGCCTTGTAGTGGTTTGTTTGTTGGTTAGTTTGTTTCCCCTCAAGGCATAAGTGGAATAGTTGAAAGGCTGACTGGTGCCCTACCTTTAGATCTGAACTGGTTCCTTTTGTATTCAACCTTAAGTGGCTTAGTAGTTTAGAATGGCAGCACTTCCATTTTTCAAAGCAAGTATCAGAGACCCAGTAAAACCCCAGAGTAAAGGGGAAGATAGATACCAAGGTTTTTCTCATAGGTGATCCCTGGGGGGTTGGGATATTATCACTAGGAAGAATGATATATAAAGAAAAGAAAAGCTGTTCCTTGTAATCAGTCTTCCATACCCCCACAGGCCATATTAATTATTGTAGGGGTCAGGGACTATTGAATTCAGAACCAGAACAGCAGAAAAATGGAGAGGTTATGTGTTAGGAAAGGCCTTCTGGGAGAGGTTTTCTCTCCCCCACTTTAAGGAGTAAATCTAGTCACTGGACTTGTATTCAAATGAGATCTCTCAGAATTGGCTATTTTCTTTCAATTTACTTAGTAATCCACACATAGAAATGTGCAACAGAGAGAAGATTGAGTTAATTGTATTTACTTGGTATTATTATAGTCATAAAATGTCTGGACAGAGAATGACATTGTATATGAAACATGTAGGCAAGGGAGGGTTTTAATCATGTAAATTGAAATGATTGATTTAGTAGAAAGAAGCCAAAAATAGTAATCAGCTTCAGTACCTTCTATCATGGGCATAGCTCTTTTATATTAAAAAAAAAATTCTCCCTATAACTCTTCAGTTAGTTTAACCCATTTGTGATTAAATAATAACAACAATAATACCTGATAGAACAATGTATGAAATTTTATACTATGCACAGCAAGTTTCTGAAAAATATCTTCTCCCTAGAAAAAGAAACCTTAGAGATCATAGAAAGAGAGATAGTTATGTAAATAGCAAGACCTTTAATTTGCATTTTATTTTATTCAATAGGATAGACTTAAGGATTCTATTTTGAGGAGGTCTACACTATCTTAGAGACCTCCAGTTTCACCTGGATCTTCTGATGGGATTAATTAAAGACCTACCTCACCAAAATCATTTAATGAGATTAATTGCAGGAAACATCCACACCAGAACAGACTGGACATTTGAAAACTCCCTGAAACAACAAAGTTAAATAGTGAGAACCCCAAAATTTCTCATTTGACATCCTTCATCCTGTCCCTATTCAACCTTCCAAATAAGGAAAGTGGCTGAGCCACTTTCCCTGATAAACTCCCTTTTCTGCCCTTGATATTGCTTTAAGGCTGTGTAACCCTCTAAATGTATATCTACCTCTGTCTGCAGAGTTTCTAGCCACCTGGCAACTCCCCATTCAATGAAGCAAGTTAATTTTATTTTTAATTTCTAGTGTGATTTATTGGCCATCACAGTCATCTGAGGTTTTTCTTTCCTAATTAACACTAAGCACTTGAGGTCTGCCTGAGAAAAACCAGAAGTTCACATGTGATCTCTAGAAGTTTACCTGTGCCAGTCCTCTGACTTTGGGCAATTTCTCTTCTGCTTATGATTTCACTAATTTTTAGTTTTCTTGTTTGTTTTCTTTCTTTCTTTCTTTCTTTCTTTCTTCCTTCCTTCCTTCCTTCCTTCCTTCCTTCCTTCCTTCCTTCCTTCCTTCCTTCCTTCCTTCCTTTCTTTTTTCTTTCCTTCTTTCTTTCTATTTTTTTTTTAGTGAGACTGGTGGTGGGAGGAGTTTGAGGTCATAGAGCCAAGCATAGAAATGGAGAGAGAGGACATATATATGGAGTCCAGTAGTATTTATTAATATCTGTGGTTTCATCCATTTGCTATAGATCTTGGAGCATATGCCCCAAGGATATGGGGGTGATACTCTACTCTCCTGGAGGATTTTATGACTTCTGGATTATGAAATTTTCCAACACACTTCACAAGAACCCCCTGAGACAGAAGGAAAGGGGCTTATTATCTGCATTTATAGATGAGAGCATTGAGGGTGAGAAAGATTAATTTGGCTAACAGATAGATTAACTTCTCCTTGAATGCAGATCTCCTGGGTCCAAGTTATTTTGTCTCTTATTCACCACCCAAAACTTGCTGGTCACAAAGGCAAAAATAGTCTAAGTTGGATCTCTGGATACATTCAAAGAAGTATTAAATTGCCTTCTGCCCTCTCTCATGTAGCTAGAGCCAGAAGAGACTTCAAAAGCCACTTGGTCCAATTCCTTAGGAAGCCAAGTTTCCCAAGTAAATCAACAGCCTAGTAAATCAAGATGCAAAGATATTAAGTGACACACTCAAGGAAATAAAAGAAGTGGAGCATCATTTTTGGGATTTGGTCCTGGCCTCTGACTCCAGGGTCATTTCTCTTTTTCAAGTTAGATGAATTGACAAACCAAACCAATTTTCTACAAAATATTGGGATGGTGGAGGACTCAAAGTCATCATATAAACTGATTGAGTTGAAAGTGAAAATAACTGTTAAAAAAAAGACATATGAAATTCCTTTCTTCTTCAACTTTCTCTCCTCTGTTTAACTTCATCTTACAAAAGTCATTATGTGTACATTCAAATATAATTAAAATATAATACATACCAAAAAAGAATCTTTAAAAGTTCTTCATTCCCTATGTAAACATTGCAGGCCTAGAAAACTAGGAACTCTGGTAATTTCCATGTGCCAAGGCTGAAAAAATGATCAGAGAAAACAATGCCTTTGGTGTGGAATATAAAAATACAGGAAAGCCAAGTTTTACATATTTTGCGATAACTCTTTTTGGAGTCAGTTGCCTTTGGATGGAAGGCTTTCCCCTTACTGGAATGTCTTGCCTAGTACCATTTCTGGAACTTAGAAGGTGGCTATGATCTAATCACTGGCTTAGAAGGTGGTTGTCATCTTATCTACTATGGATAAGAACTTATAGGATATGTACTCCCACATTCCATAATGGTTTGCCTCCCTTATTGGGATGGGGCAAGAATTCCTTACAATTTACTCCCTATGAGTAACCTTACCTTCTGGATACACACATACACACATGTGCACACACATACACACTATCTTTGGGAATATATATTGGATTCTCTCTCTATATATATATATATATATGTGTGTGTGTGTGTGTGTGTGTGTATTTTTAAAGTATAAATTTCAATTTTTATGAAAATGTAATGTAGATATTAGTGAACTATAAAGTTTTTCCAATACAGTTCCATTATTGCAATCAGAGAGCAATCTTTGCCTTCTTCTAAAGAGTGATCTTAGAATAAATTAATAGAAGGAAAGAGTTAATAATGTTTTTCCAGTGCCATTGTACTATATGACCCATAGTTTACTGTTCTAATTACCACATTTTAGGAAATAAAGTTATTACACTGGAAATTTTGAGAAAAGGGTGGCCCAAATTATTAAAATAATTGAAATTGGACTCTATGGAGATTGGTTGGAAGAAGTTGGGATGTGAGCGTGTAGGAGAGATATAAAAGGCTCATCAAATTAAAGGCATTTAGGCATATAGATAAAGAAAATAATAGAACCAGGCTGTTTGGATTAGGATTGTAAAACAATTCTCACTACCCTAAACTGTCTTTGTTAGGAATTTACTTTGTTGGCAATGCAAGCTAGAAAATACTAAAGTGGGAAGAAATAAGAAAGTGGGAGTAAGAAAAGAAATACTTCAGGAAAGAAATCATATAAATCAATGTACCTGTATAATTTAAATTAATATCCAATAACTTTAAGTATTATGTTTTATAAAGTTTAATCACTTGAAGTAGGAGAAATAAAAGAACAAAAGTAAAGACCTGAGTAAAAACGCCTGAGAAAAATTCTCCTGCCAAGCTCTACCCCCAGCCTTACTAGCCACATTCTGGGAAGAAGAAAGAGAAGCTGTAGCTACACAAAACTTAGATCTTCCCTATGATAGTTTACATAACATAGATAAGTAAATGGGATGCTAGGAGAGTGAGTCACTAGGGAGAACATTCTATTTACACATACCTGAAATAGAATAGATGATGTAGTAGGAGGAGAAAAGGTTAGAAAGAAGGATCACCTCTAGTAAGTAGAGTAAAATATCCAGAACATAATTCTCTATGGTCAATTTGACATCTCACAAGTATAATAAAATGTTAGGAGAGAATTATTACAATTGGGTATATAAAAAAGTTAACAAAAATCTCATGATCATTTCAATAGTTGCTAGAAAGAGTGGTAAGATGGTGAGGTAGTACACAAGACATGAAGGCCTTCCAAACTTCTCTGTAAACAATCAGAAATAATTTCACAGAATCAATGCTTAGAGTGTCAAAAAACATAACAATCAGGAATAAAAACAGGGCAGCCAGGCATAATTTGGGAGAGGGATCTCTGACTTATTACAGGTCACTTATTATCTTTTGGTGCAAACATCCTGGAGCAAAAAGAGAATTTAGCAAGCCATAAGCCCTGGTGGCAGGACAGGCAAACTCAGTTTCTCCTTGAAATAGCAGTCTATATCCTAGTATTAGATATGAGTGGAGTCAAGGCAACAAACCTTGGGAGAAGTTATATGGAGAGCAACTTTATAGTTCCAGGGGTTCTGTTCACCCAGAGCTAGAGGATCACCAGTGATCAGTGAAGGAGCTTAGGTCCCAGATATTCTGACCAGACACTAGCTTTGTCCCAGACTGTGGTTCTGAGAAAGAAAGAGTGAAAAGGGAGCACACAGTGGGGAATGGTAATTCCTGGGGCATTGGATCTCTGCTGGCTGTGGATACCCGCAAGAGAGTGGAGTACATTGGTTGCCATCCCAGGGAAGCAAGCTATCAGTTTACAATGGCAAAACCAGCAAGTAGAGGCTCTGTTTGGAAGTCCTGAGGTCAATCAAGAATTGTGATTTGAGATAGGGGAAACAGAGACAACACCTGGACCTAGATTATAGAAACTGGAAGAACAAAGTAGGACACAGGAAATAATAGACACAAAAAAACCTGAAACCTGTAAAGGTTAAATTTAATGGTTGAACTTAAGTTATATGAAATAACGTGGTGGCCGAAATTATTATATCTCAAGTCAGAAGTTTATTTACCAAAATAATGGGGAAACAATAAAGTAGAGAAATGTGAATGAGGTTAGAGAAAATACCTATACTAGTCCTCAGGCAGGAAAGCCAGTAGTGAGTAGCCATGTTGTCTCCTCCTTCAAGATGGAAGCTAGTCTCTCCTAGGAAACTAGGAGGAGAGTCAGCCTTTTCACTCATCCAGTGAAGTAGTCCAGGAGTCAGAGTCTACGTTGAAGAGACTCAGCTTCACCACTCATTCAGCCAATGGATTTTGTGGCTTTTATGATGGTTTCTTGTCCTTGCCCCTTTTCACAGGGGCCAATCACAGTTTCCAAATTATCTAGTACTGCCCAGGATCAGTATCTGTGGAATTGACTTCTTATCTCTAAAGGTATTAACTCTCCTCCTAGGATTCACACATTTCTAAGTTATTACCCACTTTAACCAGTGGGTTGCAGACCTCCCCCCACTTAAGGTTAAGTAGGGGTGTCTTCCTTTAGGAGGTGTAAACTCTTATAGTAGGAGTTTGTGGACTTCCCTTACTTTAGGGTTAAGTATAGATATATTCCCTTTTGTTGATTAATTCAAAAGCAGACAAAGGATAGTTAATGCTGTCCTCACAATCTAGTTAGGTACTAAATAGGGCTACTTAATTTATTGTTAACCAAAGTTTTAACTCCAACTAGGCAAAAAAAATAAAGGATTTTCTTTTCACATGTGTAAACTCAGAATAGACAAAGAGAACCAAGAATTTTCTTTCCCAAACCTGAGGCATCATCCCCTTTCCCCTACACACTATGGAAACTAATTCTGCCTTAAAATTAAAACTATCAATTAACCCTATTGGTTTAGAAATTAAAATTTGAAAACAAAATTAATAAAGAAGGAACTCAATTTAGATAACTATTATGGGGACAGAGAAGACCCAGGCTCAAAGTCAGATGACAATGAATTTAAAATATTTACTTCTAAAATAGCAAAGAAAAACACCAAATGGTCAGAAGGGGGAAAAGTTTTTGGAAGAGCTTAAAAAAGATCTCATGAAACAAATAAGACATCTTGAAGAAAAACTAGGGGGTTGTGGAGTAAAGGAAACACAAGAAAACAAAAAAATTATGAAAGAAAGAAATAACCAATTGGAAAAAGAGATCCAAAAATCTCATGTAAAAAGTAATTCATTATGAACTAGAATTAGATGAGTGGAATCTAATGAATTTCTAAAGCAAGAAGAAATTATAAAGCAAATTCAAAAGAATTAAATAATATTAGAAAATATGAAACATCATATTACAAGAAACAATATAAGAATTGTTGAACTGCCAGAAAGTTATGATAAAAAAATCAAATTTCATAGTTAAAGATATTATTAAAGAAAATTGACTGGAAGATCTAGAACTAGATGGTTAAAATAGAAATTGAAAGAATCCATCAATCACCACTGCAAAGAGACCCCAAGAAGAAAGTGCATAAGAGCATCATTGCTAAGTTCTATAACTCCCAGATTAAGAAGAAAATAATATAATCAACAAGAAAAAAAAACATAATTTAAATGCTGTGGAGCTATAGACAGATTAAAACAAGACTTAGCAACTTCAACATTAAAAGAACAAAGGGTATGGAACACAATATTTCTAAGAGCAAAGGAAATGGATTTCAATTAAGAATAACATACACTACAAAGCTGAGCATAATTACATAAGGGGGAAAATGGATATTTAATGAAGCAAAGAAGGAGTTTTAATTATCTTTAGGGAAAAAAATAAAGACTCAGAAGAAAATTTGAACTACAAGAATCATGAGGGCAAATATGAAAGACCAATTGTAAGAGACCCAATAAAGTCAATGCTTTACTTCAAATACAGGGAAAAAATAACTCTTAAGAATAACATCATTACTTCAGGAGTTTGAAAGACCATATATAAATAGTAGACAAAAGCAAGTCGAATATAATTATGAGCTAAAAATAACAAAATAGGGTAGGAAGATGTAAAATGGAACAATTATCTCATAAAAAAGAGACATGAGTAAATCTGTCACAGAGAAAGGAAGAGGTTGAGGGTCAAGCATATTAGAACCCTGTTCTCAACATATCTGACTTTAAGGAGGCATCATCTATACAACTAGTAGGGTAAAGACTTCTTAACAGATGGAGAAACAGGAAAGTGAAAGGATAATGGAGAGACTTACAGTGAACTAAGAGTCTAAGAGAAGAGAGTGTAAATTAAGAGAAAAGAAAGCAAGGGAATAAGAAAAGGGAGAGATTCCTAGAAGAGATTACATATTTTAAAAAGGAGATTAGTAAAGCTAGGGGATAAGGGAGAGTTTCTCAAGGCAACATAAAGGGGGAATTTTTAGAAGGGAATTCATAAAAAGGCAGGGTGGTGGATAAGGAGTGGACTTTTGAAAGGAAGATAGAATAAGAACTAGGAGAAAGGGGGAAGGGACAGGTGAGAGACCCTTAGAAGAGTGGACTGATTTAGAACTAGCAGGACAAACAGAGAAGCTAAAAATGGGTTCTAAGAATGTGTATTAATTGGAGAGAATTAGAGAAGGGGAGAGAATTAGATAAAAGAAATGGAATATCTGAGGAGGGATATGGTAAAAGGAGAAGAGAAGGACAAAGAGTGAGGAAAAATAAAATGGAGGGAAATATAAAACTAGAAATTATACATTTGAATGTGAATGATACGAATTAACCTATGAAACAGAAATGGATGATAGAATGCATCAAAAACCAAATCCCAAAATATGCTATTCATAAGAAATATGTTTTTTGTTATTAATTTGAAATTTTTTATTTAATTAATTAGTTTAGAATATTTTTCCATGGTCACAGGATTCATGTTCTTTCCCGCCTCTCCTCCCACCTCCCTCCCATAGCCAATGAGCAATTCCACTGGGTTTTACATGTGTCATTGCTCAAGACCTATTTCCATATTATTAATATTTGCATTAGGTAGATCACTTAGCGTCTACATCCCCAGTCATATCCCCATTGGCCCATGTGATCAAGCAGTTGTTTTCCTTCTGTGTAAGAAACACAATTTAAAAAGAGACATACACATAGAATAAAAATAGAGAGTTGGAACAGAATATACCATGACAGCTAAGATTCAAAAAAAGCAAAGGTAGCAAACATGATTTCTGACAAAGTTAAAACTAATATAGATATAATCAAAAGAGATAAACAAGAAACTATAAGATGTTTAAAGATACCATAGATAATTAAGCATAATCAATATTAATTAAACTTATTTGCATGGGATATTATAGCATCAAAAATTTCAAATGAAAAGCTGAATAAGTTACAGATAGAAATTGATAACAAAACACTGATTGTGGGGAGACTTCAATTTTCCCCTTATAACTTGATAAACTTAACCAAAAAAAATTAGAAAAATAAAAGAGATGAATAGAATTTTAGATAATTAAATATGAAAAGGATCTGGAGGAAAGTGAACAGGAATAGAAAGGAAGTATAATTTTTCTTAGCAGTACATGGTACTGTGAGAAGGGAATTCACCTCCCTTTGTTTTAATTTAATCAACCAGGGACCTGGAGATCCTTTACCATTGAGATGTGCAGGGATACACACACCCACAGTGAAAGGAAGTTGAAAACAATGAGACAATAAATTAAAACCACAAGCACTGTTCCTCTAAGTAGTGCCAGACATATGGAACTATGATTGGTTCCTGAAGATGTGATGTGGGAGAGTTAGTGGGTAGAGAAAATGGTTGATAAAGATGAGACCAGGGATCTGGAGGACATTCTGATTCTGATTTGGATTCAGATTCAGATTTGTATTATGAGTCTGGAGTTGGTGACTCTTGCTGAAAGGACTCTCACACACTTTTAGTGGGGCTGACTCTTGAGCTCTTCTTGCTGGAGGTTGGACCCCAGTCATTGACAAGCTTTATTTTATCAGAAGAGCATATAGTGTTGTAGGCTAGGCAACTTTCTACCTCTTTCCTACATTTCCCTCTCTTTATTTTCTCTACTTTGATGTAATAAAGCTACTAAAGCTACTAACAGTCTCATAATTTAATTTTAATTATTATATTAGCTTTACAAAAATTGATCATATAATAAGGCAAAAAATATAGTTAATTTTGGAAAAGCAGAAATATCAAATGTATTCTTTTCAGACTATAATGCAATAAACATTATATATAATGAGGGACCATGGAAATGCAAAGCAAAAGTAAATTGGAAACTATGGAAAGGAAAACAAGCAAGTTTTGGACTTTCTGCTACTCAGGTGGAACAAACAGCAGTTAGGATGTTAGAGAGAAGATAATGGCAAGAATGACAGTTTGTTGGGGAAGGGGAACTTGGAGAGTGACAGTTGGGGTCATGAGTCACTCTTTCCTGGCCCTCATACTGAAAGGAGCTCTCTCTCCCTGTCTCAGGATAGAAGTACCTCTATTCCTGGATTTTTTTTTCCCAACTGTGTGATTGTGTCATCAGACAAAAGGATTTAAGGGGAGCAGTTTTAACTTAAGACCAGCCTTTAGGGGCATCAGCCTAAAGAGACAGGCCCAACTA
Organism: Monodelphis domestica; assembly: GCF_027887165.1. Classification (NCBI taxonomy): domain Eukaryota; kingdom Metazoa; phylum Chordata; class Mammalia; order Didelphimorphia; family Didelphidae; genus Monodelphis; species Monodelphis domestica. Next base: position 228,553,055 of record NC_077229.1, read on the forward strand.
GCTCTGAAGATCAGAACCTTTTCTTCCTCTTACTGTCTACTGCTAAAGTCTTTGAACTTAAGAAAACTAGCATAGCTTAGCATAGACAGGAATAAAGGAAACCCTCTACCTGCCTACGAGGCCAGACCTCAGCTCAAAAGCTGAAAGAGACTCAAATTCAATCTAGGGAAATCCTGATTCCCTCTTCCCTGATACCTCCCCAATCAAAACATGTTATTAAAATTCATCTTTATTTAAATAAACCACAGTCAGATAAGAGGACTATAATTTCAGGGGAACATAGAGGGACCTGATCATAAGGAGAGCCATTCAAACATAAACAGGCCTTATTGGACCCCTGCCAGGTGACCTTGATCGGGGGGAGGCTTGTCCTTCAGGAGGGTTTGTGCTTACCTGCTCTGGGGTATCTTCAATCAATCAATAGAGAAGACATCCCCTTAGGCTATCATACTTGGCCCATTTCTAGGTGCCCCATTTTTCAAAGATAGCCTCTTGGCAGGGGGCATCTCTCTCCTTTTAACTCACCAGTAGCCATATTCCCTCTGTCCTTTCAACTCCTCCATTCTCTGTTACAAAACCTTCCATATTCCCTGATACCTCTTCAATATCCCTAAAATCCCTTACATTATTACAAAACTAAATAACAATCCTTAAAAATGAGTGAGTTAAAAAATGTCATAAACAACAAATGATTTAATCAAATAAAACTATAATAATGAGATGACATATAAAAACTTGTGGGATAGACCAAAAGTACCCATAAAAGGAAAATTTACATCTCTAAATTCTTATATTAATAAACTATAGAGAGAACAAATCAGTGAATGATAATATAACTTAAAAAAATAGAAAATGAATAAATTGAAAATCCCTCCAACTAAACACAGTAAGGATAATTTTAGGATTGTGACCTAATCTAAATTTATTTTGGTCACCAGGGAATATCCCAAATAAAATACCCAAGTCAGTTTGCAAATTGATGGTGGTTTAATTAATACAGAGGGAAGCAATTAAGGAGAAAGGAAAGAGAAAAAGTGTAGGATTTCTCCCTCATGCCTTGTGCCAGGGAAGTTCAAAGTCCTTCACTACAAGGTCTCTGAAGAAGATTAGTGGCTTTTAAAGAGGATAGTGTTTAGAAGGTAAAGGAGAAAGAATCAGCCTAAATTCCAAGAGGGCTCAGTAAAGATGCCTCACCTGAACCAGGCTACTCAACTTCCTCCAGTATGGTATCAAGGAAAACTCACTGCTAAACCTGGACAATAGCAGCCGCCACCCAAGATGCTGAAATGCTCAGCACTCTCTGCCAGCCACCTCTCTGCTGCCAAAGAAGCCAGAAAGAGGAAATGATGAGAAATATATAGATGGTTTTTACATCACTTTCCTGTATCTCACATGTACCAATGGTAGATTAAGCTTGACTTAGGAAAGTCCAGGGCTCTGTCAGTTGTTTCTGATTTGTCATTTGCTAGCACATGTCTGTCATGGGCCATCTTCCTAAATACTTAATCCTTAAATATGGGTGTAGACATTCCTGTTTTTGTTAGAGTAAATAGGGTGGAGTGATCTAAATTTCACAATCCCCCTAATGATGATTGGGAGACTAATGTCCCCAACTGATCACTAAACATGATCATCCTGCACCTCCAAATTTTCTAACTGCAGGTGCATATGTAATTTCACCTTCTAAGAGGAAACTATAATAGTTAGAAGTGGGAAATATAAGAAAGACAGACAGCAAAACCAATGTTTGCTGAGCGAATTGACAAAAATCAATTAGGGGGAAGTCCTCTTTTGGCATAGGAGTATACTTTAAAAAAAAAATGTTCAATTAAACATCAGTTCAATCAACACCCAAAGTTCATTCTGGATCTTCTTGATATAGTATAGGTTTTCTAGCATCTTTCTGCAACAGTTCATTCTCTGGATTTAGGAATTAGCAAGCTTCTTTCCTTAAAGATCTATTCTTGAATAAAATTTCAAAATATTGAATTTTTATTAAAATACAATCCCCTACTGAAGTGGGTGTTAAGAAACATCCAGTTCAGCTCAGGATGCATGGTTGATTTATGGGAGTGTATGAGTTAATCATAAAAAGAAGAGAATAACAAAAACCAAAAACATAAAGGAGAGAGGAAAAAAATGGAAGAAAGTTAAACTTTTAGGATAAAGGGGAAAAAATTCAAAATATCAAAATCTAGGTATATAAAATGTAGAGTAAACAAGAATAAATTCATAACAGGCCTTTAATGTGTCTCAGTGCATAATTTGCCAATCATAGTTTTAAGTTCTCTTTTCATTCTTTCAACTTGGCCTGAGTTCTGGGGATGATATGGTACATGAAATTTGGGAGTTATCCCAAAGCAAGAATATATCTGATTTAGGACAGAATCAGTAAAATGACTTCCTCTATCTTAATCAATGCATGCTGGCAGGACAAAGCAAGGAATAATTTCTTTTAAAAGCACCTTAGCAACAAAAGCCACTGTGCCTCGGGTTGCAGGAAATGCTTCCGGCCATCTAGTCAGTTGATCTACTATGACTAGACAAAATTTATAATGTCCAGCCTTTGGCATTGTTATTAAATTTATCTGTAGGTGCTCAAAAGGTGTGTAAGCCAGAAGATGCCTACCAAAGGCTTTACCACAAAAGGCATGTTGGTTACATGCTTGGCAGGTAGAGCAGGCTGTACACACTTTAGAGGCTATAGTAGTTAGACCAGGGGATATCCATACTCTCTTAACAGAGTCCACAATGCCCTGGGTACCAAAGTGACCATTTTTATGAACAGATTGGCAAATATGGTGACAGAAACTTCTAGGGAGCAGGTGTTTTCCTTCAGATGACACCCATATTCCATTAATCTGTTTTGCTTTGAATTTTTGCTTCCATTTTTCCACTTCCTTATCTTATAGGAAAGTGATAAATTTAAGTCATCAGTGGTTGTTAATGTTAAAATTAATTCAGGCCCTTCTATGGCTGATAGCTTTGCAGCAGGATCTGCTCAATCATTTAGCCTAGAGACAAGGCTAGTGCCACCTGTATGGGCAGAGCAATGAACTACAGCTAGGGCTTTAGGCAGCTAGAGAGCATAAGGAACTTCATTAATAATTTCTGCATTAGCTATAGATTTTCCATCTGAATTTAAAAATCCTCTCTGGAGCCATAGCATCCCAACTGAGTGACAAATGCCAAAAGCATATCTAGAATTTTTATAAATTGTTGCCTTTTTATCCTTGGAAATTATACAGGCATGTTTTAGAGCTATGAGTTCTGCACCTTGAGTGCTAATATTAGAGGGCAGTGAAGCTGACCACTCAGTGGAAAATTATGAGACTACAGCAGCTCCAATGTAGCATATGCCATCTTTAATAAAAGAGGAACCATCAGTAAATAAGACCAGATCTGGATTGTCTAAGGGAGTGTCCAAGAGATTATCTCTATGCTTTTCTACCATGGACACTAGTTTTTCACAACTGCATAATGGTTCTACTGAAGTTGGTAAATATGAAAGCAATGTGGCAGGGTTAAGGGTTGTAGAGTATTTCAAAGTAATGTTTTCACTGTTTAACAAGGTTATTTCATACCTTGTAATTCGCTGATCTGAGAGTAGCTGTCTTCTATGCCTTAGCAACAATGCTTCTACCTCATGTGGGCCCATAATTGTTAATGGGCATCCCAATACTAGATCAACAGTTTTTGTCTCTAGTAAGGCTATAGCAGGTACTCCTCTAAGACATGGTGGTCCTCCTGATGCTACTGGGTCCAGTTGGGCAGAATAATAAGCAATTGGATGCTGAGAAGGTCCCAAAGTCTGAGTTCAAACACCTGAAACTACCCCTCTTTGCTCATGTACATACAAAGTAAATGGATTGTAATCTGGGATGCCGAGAGCAGGGGCACACAGGAGAGCCTGTTTTAGATCCACTAGAACTGACAGGTGTTCTGGCTCTAATTTGATGAGTTCAGGGACCAAATCCCTTGTTAGTGCTATAAGGGATTTAGTAATTTCCCCATAGCAAGGAATCCATTGTCTACAAAACCCTGTTTCTCCTAAAATTGCTCTCAACTGTTTCTTAGTGGTGGGAGTCCTTCAATTTTGAATATTTTCAATTTGTTTGGGAGAAATAGAGCAGGTAACCTCAATCAGGATGAACAATAAATATTCTACATTGGGGAGACACTACTAAAACTTATCCTTTGAGATCTTATGCCCTCTTTTGTGCAATTACAAAAGAAGGTATTTACTATCTTCCTGATATGCTTCTTTGTCTGTTGAAGCCAAGAGTAGATCATTTGAATTATTTACTGCTTTTAAATGTTATATTATCTGTGTCTTGGCTCAAAATTTGTGCAAATGAACTTGGACTTTCGACGAACCCTTGTGGCAAAAGACTCCATGTATATTTAGAGACCTTCCATGTGAAAGCAAAGATATGACTGGAGTTAACATGTATGCGTATGGAAAAAAAGCTGAGCACAAGTCTACTATTGTAAAGTATGTATCTGTGTTAGGAATAGAAGAAATAATCATATGTATGTTGGAAACTACGGAGTGTCTCTATATAACATGGTTGTTCACAACTCTCAAATCCTGTACTAATCTATAGAGGTGCTTGCCATTGGGCCCTAATTTTGGCTTTTAAACAGGCAGGATGGGCGAATTATGTTCAGATTTACAAGGGATTATTATTCCCTGGTCAATTAATGAGTTTATTACTGGGGTAATACCCTCAATTGCCTCTTTTGAGAGGGTAAACTGAGGAATGGAAGGAGGTGGGCTAGATTTAGTTTTTACCTGCACAGGAATAGCCGACTTAAGTAAGACTACATTGGAAGAAGATGTGGCCCAAAGAGACTCCAATATATCTGCAGGTATTACAAAGGTGGGATGCTCTTTCCCCTTCTGACTCTCTGAGACAAGTACAGGGAGTAATTTTAAAGATTCCTCAGATACTTCCAATGATAAGGAACCATCTGGGGAATAAGTTATTGTGGCTATGAGTTTGCATAGAAGATCCCTGCTTAGCAAATTTAAAGGGGAGTCAGGTATGAAAAGGAAGGTATGTTGTGCTTCTAGGGGTCCTACAGATAAGACACTATTCTAGGGGAAAGCTTTTTAACTCTTTGGGGTATACCTGACACTCCCATTACATTCTCTGAGCCAATGGAATAGCAATGTAAATCAGGTGTACTATTTAATACAAACCTGTAAGCTCCAGTGTCCAAAAGACAATCATAATAGGTGTTACCCACCTTTAAGGTAACATGGGGTTCATCAGTGTATGGGGGACATTGGATAGAGACAACGGGTAGTAGGACATCAGGGTCCAGAAAATCAAAGGTTGTATGCTCTGATTCCAGTGCCCCGTTCCCCCCCCCCCAGACACCTTCATAGTATTTGAGAATTTCCTTGGGCACCTCCCTTAGGGGCATTAGCCCCCCGAGTATTTTTTGAATGAGCACCACTTAAGTTATATTGTTGTGGAGTCATTTGATTTGAGATATCATTTTCCCAATATCTATTCCTATAGTTATCATTCCTAAAGTTGTGGTTTCCATTATCATTATTATAGTTATTTCTATAATTATCACTTCTGTAGTTATTATTAAATTGCATATTCCTTCTGATTGCCTTGAATAAAGTTCTACACTCTATCATTCTGTGGCCCTTTTTCTCACAGAATTGGCAGGTAATGAATCAATAAATACTTAATCCTTAAGTATGGGTGTAGACATTCCGTGTTTTTTTTTAGACTAAGTAGCGTGGAGTAATCTAAAGTTCACAACACCAAATTTGAGATCCTAAAAATGTAATGAAATATCAATAAAACTGAATGTTAAAAAATGATTAAATTAATCAATAAATCTAGAAATTGGTTTTATGAAAAATCAACAAAATAAATAAATTATTAGTTAATATGATTTAAGAAAAGAGGGAAAAATATCACTAGCATTAAAGATAAAAAGAGTGAATATACAACCAATGAAGATGAAATTTAAAAAAATTAGGAGTTATTTTGCTCACTTTTATGCCAACAGTTTCAATAATGTTATGGAAATGGCAAAATTAAAATAGCCTAGTCATGTGATGGCAAACCTTTTAGAGATGGAGTTTGAGACTTCCCCCACCCCACCCTCAGATTGAGTGGTGTGCCCACCCCCTCTAAAGACTAAGGGCCTTGCCCTGCCCTCCAAATCTCAAACCCTACCCCCCTTACCAAAGACAGGGGAGGGAGAAAGGCTACCACTGGGCTATTGGGCAGAGGGTGGGTGATGTGAGGGGGAAGGGATACAAACTAAAACAAATCTGAACATCATCTTAGACCCACCAGAGGGGCTAAAATGACAAATATTGGAAAGCATATAGAAGATTGGGGACACAAACACATTATTGATGGAACTGTGAACTGATCCAACTATTTTGGATCTTCCCTAGCTATTCAGCAGAAGCTAAAAAGGAGCTGGGCTTCCCACCCTATTACTGAGGTTGTACCTGGTAATGGTTGCAGCCCTATCCCTTGAAGCTTAGCCAGAGAAGCTCTCAGAGTAGTCTGTGTGGGAGGGGTGTTGGAGATTGAGCTTTCCTGCCCTCTGAAGGCTTCTTATCTGCCATATTGATAAGATTAAGCAAGGGCCATCTTGATCTGTAGAGCTGGATGCACCCTGAGGCCAAAACCTCAAGAAGGGGGAGCAGGGCAAAATGGAGTGTCTTAAATGAGACTAGACTGCCCTCTCTGTGATTCTCCTCCAGCTGCCTCCCTGCCACCTATGTTCAGTGCCCTGAGTCTGGCACAGCTGTGCCAGCAAGGCTCTCCCTCTGGACTAGCACCCTTGCCTACCCAGAGACTCCAGCCATAGCTGGAGACTCAGCACTATAGGTGGGAAGGGGTCCTGGGACCTTCCTTCTTGCTTTCCCTTGAACCCTATTGTTCAAGAATTCAGGCTTTTGGGGGACCTACCTTTTAAGCTGAATGCAGTAGGAGGGTTCCATAGCTCTGTCCTGTTGTTAGATTTGGTTTTCTGTCCCCTCAAAGCACTCTGTTTTTGATTGGTGTGGAAGGGTTTTCAGAGGTCTGGACTTCTGCAGCATCTAAGCCACCATCTTGACTCCCCAACTATTTTGTAGAGTAATAAAATTATGTATATCCTTGGGCCCAGGAAAACTATTGTTAGGTCTTTCCCCCAGGGAGATCAGGGGAAACAGAACCTATACCTTCCAAAATATTTATAGCCCACTCTCTTTGTGGCAGCAAAGAACTAGAAAATGAGATATCTTTAGATTGGGAAATGACTGAACAAATCGTGACTTATGATTATCAGATCTACTATTCCATAATATATATATATATATATATATATATATATATATATATATATATATATACATATACATATATATTTAATATTTAAAGAATACCTCATGAATGTTCACCTCCAGAAAACCAAGAAATAGAACCACAAGATCTCTACATATCCATAATTGTTTGCCTTCTATGGTTTGGGGAGGGAAGGAGCTGAAAAAAATTATTTTTTTTCCTTTAATTAAAAAATATAGATGCTAGAAAGGCCTACAATGAGAAAAGAACTTAGGTTAAGAATGCTAAAATGAAAATACATGTATAACATTCTTTAATAGAATCAAAAGCAATGTTTTAACATAAGAACTGTAACAGTTAAAATTATAGTTGAGACTTAAAAAAAATTTAAATTTAAATGGTCACCTAGGGAAATCCCAAATAATAAAACACCCAAGTCAGCTGCCAAATTTTTATGGTGATTTAATTACAAGAGGAGGAAGAAAATATTAGAGGGAGAGAGAGAGAGGGAGAGAAGGAAAGAGGGAGAGAAGGAAAGGAGTTTAATTCAGAACCACTCTGGCTCAGGCTGAGCCAACGCGTGCATTAAGGCCTTGGAGAGCCAAGGCAGGGAAAGGGATCAGTCCTTATCACTCACGTGACCAATCTGAAGGAAAGCAGTCTGCGGGGCTCCTCCAACCTCAAGCTCCAGGATTGAACTGAACTCCAGCCCTCCTCACAGGAAGTCCTGAGAACTCCACAGGCTGTTCTCTACCTCACTTCCTGCGTCTCACATGTGCCAATGGTGGCTCAAGCTTGACTTAGAACTGCCCAGAGGTCTGTCCTTTTTTTTTGCACATGTCTGTTAAAGGTCATTTTCTCAAATAATTAAATCTTGAGTTTGATGCAGCCCTTTCTAATCTTGTTACACTGAGTAGGGTGGAGAATGTGGGTTTCCAAGACCTGATTATGTTATTCCAAGTATCTCTATTGTTATTGATCAGGAAATAGCTAAATCAGATCTTCTAAAGAATGGTCTGATTAGAGTGGAATAGTTTTGAAATTCACAGAGCTTACATTGTTGACATATAAAATGTAGAAGCATTCTCAGTACAATCAGTGGTCCATCAAAGTTGTTCTCTCCCTATCAATACTTGAAAGTCATAAAAATTTGAACTAGCAAATAAGACAAAATAACAAATGAAAATCTTAGTTTGGGGGCAATCACACTCAATAAATAACACTAGAATCCTTAGTTAGAATACTAATGAGCTACCTTCTGAGAATCTGCCCTCCTAATGTGAATGACGTTTGGGAAACTTGTCCTGGGTAGGGTTCTAAACTTGGAAAATCCTAGAGAATTAGCAAAGTATTGGATTCCTTGGGTAAAAGACTATAAATCAAGTTCACAAAATTCATCAGCATTTCTTTATGATATCAACCAAACCTAGAAAGAAATATATTGCATAATAGAAACCTACTGCCCCAATATAGACAATTTATTGGATTGAATTAAATCCTGGGTGACCATAGTATAATATATTAGTAAAAAAAAAAAAAAAAAAACTAAATTTACCCCTTATATTACCTCCCCAAATTTTCACTTAGTCAATTTGAATAGAAGTATATCACATGTCCTTATGGCAATAATATTGTCAGATGGTTTATTTGTTCATACTAAACACTTGAAATCAGAAGAAAGTTGCTTCTGAAACCTTTTTCCCATGGTAATGTTAGATTTTTATTTTTTTACCTTTTATAAAAATCTATTTTTTAGACATAAATATTTTGAGTAAGATTTTTCATTTTTTTCTTCATGTTCTCTTTCTTCCAAGTACTCTAATAATTTTATTCTTTTGAATCCCATCTTTTCCTTAGTTTCTTTTAATCGTATTTGGAGTATCTTTTGTCAGTAATTTTTTTCCCCCATTGAAGTTCTGCTCATGAGTTTTCTTCTTCTCTTAAGACTTTATATTGTTATTATTTAATCTTATAGGAGACAGTTTTGAGTAGATGTTTTAAGTGTTTATGTAGAGAGGATTAGTTACCTATTCTTCCTGAACTCCATTCACATGGTATTCTTCATCATATCCTAGGGCAGAGTCTTTCCTTTCAAACCTTAGATGAGAACAAGTAATGGGAGAGGGACAACCAAGTGGCTAAGTGGATAGAAAGCCAGGACTAGAGATAGGAGGCTCTGAGTTCAAATCTGACCTCAGATACTTCCTAACTATGTGATCCTGGGTAAGACATTTAACCCCAATTGCCTAGCCCAGTGATGGTAAACCTGTGGCACACCTGCCAAAAAAGGTATGCAGAGCCTTCTCTGTAGGCATGCCTATAGTCACCACCTAGAGTTCATTACTAGAAAGCCAGAGGGACTTGGGGCAGAATTGTTCCCTAACCCCTCTCCATATACCTGATGACTCCCCTCACTTTACCCACTCTTCTACTTACCAGCCCAATGGGAGCACTTCTTCCCTCTCCCTTTCTGGGATAAGGTGCTAGAGAAGGTGCTCACATGCTGCATGAGGGTGTAATAGACAGTAGTCTGTTGAATTTGTGGTGAAGGTGATTGATTCCTGTGGTAGGATTGGAAGGGAACTAGGTTTGAAGGGAGAAAAGCTCATAGCATGGCACATAGCTATAGGAAATCAGAGCACTGGGATCACTCTCCTCCCCCTCTCCACCTTCATGAGAGAGGAAAAGAGTCTGATGGATTAACTCAGAATGATTAACCCTAAGCATTTTCATAACCTTTTCTCAACACTATTGTTAAGCTGTTTTTGTTTGGGATGGGTTCAGATATACATTTTCTTCTGCTGCTTTTAGGAAGCCATAGATATGTGTCCACTAATGTTTGGGTAAGACAGTATTTTATTATCTCATTTCAATCTATGTTTTATCAATTTCTTTGTCTTTTACTGTATAGTAGTTCTGATTTTCTGTTTGAATAATTATTATGGCTTTAAGGGAAAGGGTTTAGTGGAGGGATAGAAATAGAGGGAGAACATGCATGCTCCTTAGCTGTTTATATGTGATTAAGATGGAAACTATTTGTATATTAATAACAACAATAATAAAAAGAACCCAACAATAAGTAATCATCTAGCATTTCAAAGCTGACAAATACTATATAGATATTATTTCCTTTGAATCTCACAATTACCTCCTTGAGTAGGGGAATAGGAAGGAAATAAGCATTTATGAAGCACCTACTACATTCCAGATATTATGTTCTTTGATTTTTATAATGACCCTGTGAGATGGGTGGTATTATTATCTTCATTTTTATGATTGAGGAAACTGATACGAAGGTTAGGTGCCTTTCCCAGGGTCACATAGCTAAAAATAAGTATTATAATTATCCCTAGTTTTTTTAAGAGCTGAACTAAGTTCTCTATTATTATATAACAGGTATTCATCAGAGGTATAATTTGAGCCCAAATTTTACTACTTCTAAGCCTGATGTATTTCACACATTAGGGTCCAAGGAAAATTAATGTTGAATCATGTTATTTATTGTTTTCCCCAAACCTTCCAAAATCAGACTAAAATACTCCATGTTTCAAGGCATTTAAACTGGCCTGAGATCTCTGTCTTTGTTCAAATCCCCATTGTTCAAATCCCCATTTGTAATCAACAACACTCTCCCTGAGGCATTTGAAAGGATAAATCCTCTTTGTCCTTGCTAATAATATCACCTTGATTTAGAATGACCAGGTCCCCATAGGGGAAAGAAACCCTAAAAACATGATTGAGAAAATTTGTATTATTTTAGCAAAAAATTGCTGGAAGAAACTGGGCTTCCTAAGATCTAAGATATTCAATTTCTTAACATTCCAGAAAAGGGATAGTAGAATATGTTTTTCTTACTGGTGAACTTTCACTTATTTAAAAGCAATGTGGGTTGGTGTTTACCTAATTTGCTAAAGATCCACCTCCCCTCTAATAAAGTAAAGAGAGAAGAGTTGAGATCTCTAATCTACTTCCTCTTTCAAGATATCCACCAATAGGGACAGCCTTTGTGGGAGTCAGGTAGAGAACACCAAAGGATCAAACTTCTGGCCAAAGAGAAAGAGAAGAGAGTCTGGGCTCATTGAAAGTCTTTTATGTGAAAGAGAGAAGCAAGAACCCATGCTTTGTTAATGGACCCCATGCCCTATAAATGAATGTTATTTCTCAGGGACATCGGTTCATTATTTATTGATTAAAATTCTGGGCACTATAGCTTCTACCAAACTTGATTACAAGCAAGGAGAATACAGTTTATGAGATGGATAAGATATTAATTCAGAATGTAAAAATATACCATATTGCATAACAAATGTATGAGAGAATTATAAAACAAAGTTATATGAAGCATAAAATATATACTTATATATTGCACCATACCTTTTGTTGACTGGGAAAAATAAACAGAACTATTAATTAGTCAAAATCACTCTTTAATCAAGGGAACAAGGGGTTCAATGCAGTTGTAGGCCTCAACACAGAGCTGTGTGCCACACACGACTGCACAGAGTCCTAGGATTGAACTCTGGCTGCTCTGGACACTGACTCCTGGGAGTGGCACCAAGCCCGAATCCAAGGAACAAAAGAATTTGGGGAATCTATATACCATTTGGAGAATCTAGGGGCAGGGAAAGATGATTGACATTACTATAGCTATAGCTACAAAGAAAATGGGAGTGTTCAAACTACACTGATAGGATAAAATCAAGCTTGGGAAAGGAATTAATAGCTAGAGGCTAGGGTAGAAGAGAATGGGGCTGCTTACAATGGATACTAAAAGATGGTTCCTGCCCAGGTGTTGATCTTCTTGGGAAAGGATCTCTGATACAATAGGGGATACTATCTAAAACAAAGAGGATCCTTAGCATATGCTTAGTCCCACCTAACTAAGATTGTCAATTCCCCTGAGGATCTGACACTCAGTCAGAAACTGCTAGCCTAGATTCCCTTCAGGGTAGATTCCAGAGGGAACTGGGAAGAAGTACAAACTTTGGGGTCTCCAACCTATAAGCTAGTCCTGAAACCTGGGGTTCACCAGATCCCACTAGACCACAAGTTTGGGGTTTCTAGATTCCATGTTGACACTTTATATATACACATATAAAATATATATGTAGATACCTACATGTAATTATGTTTATGTGTACATACACAGTGATTGTGCTTCATTCTTTCTGAGATTTAGAATGATTATAATTCATTTTAAGAAAAGTAAGACATGAGAGCCTGATAGTAAACTTCCTAGAATATAACACATGTGCTCTCTAAATAAAGCTTGCCTTACATTGAATGATGCAGATCTAGATAGCAATAAACATGGTAAATCAGAATTAGTTAGCATTACTATTAGTCTTAATGTTATCTAATTGTTATGGGGGTGCAGATGTGTACCCTGGGCTTCAGGAAAGATACCTTTTACAAGAATGCAAGACTCCAAAACTTAGCTTAAAAACAAAAAGAGAAATTTATTAATTTAGGAAGTATGTTGAGATTGGCCAGGAGGATAGCAAGGTGGAACAGCAAGATGGGGAGTGGTTCCCTGGGAGTACAGCATGAATGGAAAGGCTATTCCCCCATGAGGACAGCATGTATGGAAAGGCTGTCCTCCAGACAACATCAGTTCTGGGGATTTTATACTTTTTACAACAGAGAGTGTTAGTCACTCAGGCATGAGGTGGGGTGATCATACTGGGGTCTGCCTGGGGACATAGAGATTCCTTAGTTTTAAGGAATAAACAGATATCTGATAGGATCAAGGTGTGGTCTGGAGATGCCTCTTTCTGTCCATCTTAAATCTAAAGATGATCAAAGGAGGACAATCATCTCAGGACCCCAGAGGGGTCATTGGATGATTTTAGGCTCAGAGTCACGAGGATGTAAGGGAGCAAGGGAGTTTCTCTGATAATAGTTTGCCTGAGTTTCTGGGGGTACAATGCCCATGTCATAGTAATATACAAAGTTATATACTTCATTGGTTCTCTTTGCATTTCTAAAAAGGTTTTTTGTTTATTTCTAAACAACCAGAGTTATTTCATATATTGCTCTTTCTTCCCTTCCCAGAGAACCATCCCTTATGAAAATTTATATTTTTAGAGAGGAAAAAAAGATTACCAAATTAATGGCTACATTGACAAAGTTTGAAAACATGCAATGTGTTACATCTTGTAAAATTGAGATTTGAACTCTGGACTTCAATCCCCACAAGTCCTTGCTCCACTTCCCCAAAATGCTTTGTAATCTCACGGAATTCTGAGGTGGGCGAGATTGAGAAGGTACTTAAGCTGATTGCAAAGTATTTTGATCTCTCTCTCTCTTTTTGGACTTCCGTTTTTGGAGCAGACGTGGCTCTTTCCATAATGTAGGTGAGGTCTTGTCTAGGCCTCTGGCCTAAGCACGTTTTCCTTATCCTGTATTTTCTTTAATCCTTAATCCTTAATAAACCTCTAAAAAATATTATACACCTTGCAGAGAGAAACTAATTTCAGATGCCTCAGTCTCCCCTAAGGAGGAAGGGACCTCTCACCTCCTCAAATAAGTGCGTTTGTGGTTTCTTCTCAACCTACATCATTTGAATATTTTTGATATTTATCACTTCGTTACATTTACTTTTGATTTTTTTTGCTACCTTTTTTGTATTTATATTGTTGTAATTACTATATATATTATTTTCTTGGCTCTGCTTACTTCATACTGCATCAGTTTGTATATATCTTTTAATGTTTCTCTGTATTTATCACATACATCATTTTTTACTGTGTAGTAACATTCCATTATATTCACGTACCACAGTTTGTTTAGCCATTCCCCAAATGATGGGTATCTACTTTGTTCCAATTCTTAGTGATCATTAGAAGTATAAATATTTTAGAATATCCCAAACAGAAATACAGAAGGGGAGAATAAATACAGCAACAACAGAGTAACAAGAGAAAGAAGTAAGAGAATTCTTCCTAAATGTACACAAGAAGAAAAGAGTATTAGCAGAAATTTGGTAAATGTTAAAATGTAATAGAGAAAAAGCAGGCAGGAGGCATTATGGATAAAATGTGGCAACACTGCTACAGGTGAAAGTTTCTGTTGTGGGATGACTTTAAAATATGAGAGCACATAAAATGGGGAAGGAGAGCAATGTGATAGAAATATATGTATATAAACATTTTGCAGTATATGAGACCTTTTAAAAAATATCTCAAACAAGTGAAAAAGAGGATAACAGTACATAAGATGGATCATTTTGATTGCAATAATGATTTCAAAAGTGTTTGTATAAACAAAGCCTCTATGGTCAAGATTATAAGGAAAGTTGGAAACTACAGGGTGGAGTTAGGAAGTGGAATTATAAGAAGTATTTCTGACATAGGCTTCATAGATAACTTAGTCAATTTTTTAAAGATACTAGTCATTTCCTAATTGGATAAATGTTTAAAGGATAGGAATTAGAAAGTTAGAAGAATACATAAAAGCTATCTATAGTGGTATGAAAAAAATGCTTTAAATTACTATTGCTTAGAGCAGGGGTCCCCAAACTATGGCCCACTGGTCACATGCGGCTCCCTGAGGCCATTTATCCAGCCCTCATCACCCTTCTGGAAGGGGCACCTCTTTCATTGGTGGTCAGTGAGAGGAGCATGTATGTGGCGACACTACAAAGCACAGTGTTGCTCACATACAGTACTACTTCCAGTGACATAGTCCTTTGCCTGGTGCCTTGTTCTGAGAGTAACTGAACAAGAATGAGGTGCCTAGCAAAGGATTTTGTGGCTGCACAATGGAAGACATCAGCATGTTAAGCAGGATCTGGGGGAGGGGATTCCGTACTGTGTATACTGCTGCCCAATATAGTGGTGGCAGTGCTGGACTTGTGCAAGGTGTGACAGGCACATCACAGCCAGCGCTGCAGCCTCTGTTATCCTAGATAGAGGTATACGGATTTTGTTCATAGTTTTTTGTTTGTTTGTTTGTTTTTTGTTTTTATAGTCT
Source organism: Monodelphis domestica (assembly GCF_027887165.1). Lineage (NCBI taxonomy): Eukaryota > Metazoa > Chordata > Mammalia > Didelphimorphia > Didelphidae > Monodelphis > Monodelphis domestica. Next base: position 228,568,345 of record NC_077229.1, read on the forward strand.
GGCCCTCCAACGGGCTGAGGGACAGTGAACTGGCCCCTGAGTAAACAGTTTGGGGACCCCTGGATTAGAGAAATACCAATTAAAATAGCTCTGAGATACTACCTTATACCTATCAGATAGATTATCTGACAGAAAAATAAAATGATAAATGTTGAAAGGGATATGGGAAAATTGGGACACTAAAGCACTGTTGGTGTAGTTGTGAATTGATTCAACCAATATGGAGAGCAATTTGAAATTATGCCTGAAGAGCTATGAATGAGTGGTTGCCCTTTTGACCCAGAAATATCACTGCTAAGTCTGTATTCTCAAGAAATCAAAGAAAAAGGAAAAGGAACTATTTGTACAAAAATATGTATAGGAGCTCTTTTTTGTGGCAGCAAGGATTTAGAAATTGAGAGGATGCCCTTCAATTGGGGAATGACTGAATAAGTTGCAGTATTTTCTTTTGATGGAAAATTATTGTACTATAGGAAACAATGAGCAGACGATTTAATAAAAAATAAGGAAAACATAAACTGATACAAAATGAAGTGAGAACTAGGACAACATTTTATACAGTAACAACAATATTATGTGACAATCAATTGTGAACAACTTGGCTAATATGATCAAAACAATGATTCAAGATTATTTGGAAGGATTTATGATGAAAAATATGATAAAAATGATGAAGAAAATCTGGCTGTAGATAAAGGAATTATGAAATCCAAATGTAGATTCAGACATAATTCAAACAAATCATTTTTCTTACCTTTTGGGGCAATAAGACTATTATGGAAATATATTTTGCATGATGTCATATGTATAGTTATCACATTTCTTGACTAGCCAATGGTTAGAGGGAAGAAAAAATTTCAGAATTCAAAATTTGAAAAGAAAATGAAATTTAAAATAAATAATACATATTTTAAAAATCTTCCATATTCTTCCAATGACACTCCAGTCTGACTTGAAACTAGACTATACAAAGTACTGCTACCTTTGGCTTTTAGGATAGCTGAGGAGTTGTCATAGATTATAGTAGTCATTATCAATTTTTTTTCACCTCAGGGTCCGTTTAAACTGTTAGAAATTGAGAATTGCCAAGAGCTTTTACTAATGTAGGTTATAATAAGCAGTTTTTACTGTAATGAAAATTAAAACTGATATTTTAAAAATATCTGTTAACTCATTTAAAAACAAACCATTAAAAAGGTTTACATGATACTCATATAATAGAAAAATCACTGTATTTTTTAAAGAGAAAATACTTAGTGGGAATTATGTTTAGTGTATTTTTGCAATTCTGCTAAATATGCGATTAGAGAGGACAGCTGAATTCTTATATCTACTGCAGCATTAAAATTTTTATAATACTTGTTTTGATTGAATTTATTGAGAAAATATGGACTCATATGTAGTTAGAAAAGCAAGAAATATTTTTTAATAGATGAAGTCAGTATCATTATGTTTTGACTTTGGAGAAAGGGTCCTGGGTCCTTCAAGGGTCCTCAGACCATACTTTGAGAACCTGGATTAGGTCGAGAGAAACTTACTAGGAATCTGTCATATTGTCATGGGCACTGTATCCCCAGAAGCTCAGACAAAGTATTATCAGGGAAATTCCTTTGCTCCCTTATACCCTCTGACTCCTAACCCAAAACATCTGATCTTGAGAAGATTATCCTCCTTTGATTGTCCTATTGATCCAAATCATAAGAACCACCCCCTGCCTTCAGGGATAACTCCTCCCCAACCCCTTGCCCCAGAGTCAAGTCTTGATTGAATATAAAAACCCCAGAACTGAGGCATTTGGGGAGCAACCTCCCAGGTTGCTCCTCTCATGCAGTCTTGCTTGCCAAAAATGCAATATTACTAATAAGTCTCTCTTTACTTTTAAGCTGAAATTTGGAGTCTTGCATTCTTGCAAAAGGTATCCTTCCCAAACCCCAGGGATACACATCTACACCCCACAACAACTGGCGCCCAACATGTTTGGCTACACCAGATCCTCCATGAGGACATAGCTTCTCAGGTAGGAAGGAACCTTTCTTGGACTCCTGAAACCGCCATCTTTTGGATGACATCTTTGTGGCACCTTTTTTGGGGTCTCTCTCCCATAGGCCCCAGAAGTCAGTCTAGTCTGGCCACTGGATCTGGGGTCTATCAGCTCCCCTTTTTTATACTAGAATACCTTCTGGTGAAAGGGAGACTCTCGCCTCACTAAACATGAGTGCTATAGGTTGGGCCACCTCGGTGTGGAATTGACTATTCCACATCCAAGGTCATGGGCTTTCATGCCCACTGGCCCCAGAAGTTAAGTCAGCCTGGCTGTTGGATCTGGGGTCTGTCAACTCCCCTTTTTCATACTAGAAGACCTTCTGGTGAAGGGGAGACTCTTGCCTCACTAACATGAGTGCTATAGGTTGGGCAACCTCTGTGGATGCACAGTTGTTGACCCTCAATGTGGAATTGGCCATTCCACATCAAAATGGGACAGAGACAGAGCATACCCCAAGATTCCCCTTTGGGGTGTATACTTGAAAATTGAGAAAAATTGCATCTATGCAACTTGAAAAAAGAGAAACTAATTTCTTTTTGTAATGTTAAATGGCCACGTTATACCCTTGATAAGCAAGAGGCATGGCCTTTCCATCACATCCTAAATTATAATACCATCCAACAATTGGACCTGTTTTGCATGAGGAAAGGGAAAAAAACATAGCACAGCCCTATATTTCAGCATTTATTAAACTCAGTCTGAATCCTGAGCTTAGGAGGGCTCACCATATGTACCTTAGGGCACCCTTGCCAACCCCTACTGGGAGAAGCCCTCCAGAGGACATTTTGGATAATTCAGCACTCAATGGCAAATTTTTTCCCCAGAGGAGAGGGGAGATAACAGCTCCCCCACCCGCTGAAGTTCGGCCACAGCCTTCCTCTCTCCCAACCTCCTTAGAACTAACATTCACTTCAGGATCCACTCCAGGTTCGACTGATTCCTCTTCTCAACTCTCTGCTCCAAAACCTCCACCTTACTCTCCAGGCTCAGAGCCTGAGACCATTCCCATCTCCCAAACCACTCCCAACTATAACATCCTTTCATACACACCAGGGCCTGATAATGTTACCTCACCCATCCCCCAACCAAGCCCAGCTCCATACCTGAAATGAACTAAATCACGGTGACAGGGTCCACCTCCTCCCTATGAGAGAAGTAGCCTCACCAGATGGGCTGGCTCAGGTACATGTCCCTTTTCCTATGACAGATTTAGCCCAAATCAAGGAGGCTGCTTCTCAGAGAATCACCCCAAATTCATTGATGGGTTTAAATCCCTTACACTGCAGTTTGACCTGTCCTGGACAGATTTGCTCATTATTATCTCCACCTGTTGCACCCCAAATGAGAAAAAGCTGATCTGGGATTTGGCTGTTTGGCCATAGAAATAGCAGATGATAAGGCCCAAGGCAGCACATGGGCAGGAGTCCCTGGCACCACTGATGTTTCAGGGCAAGACCCCAGGTGGGACTATAGGAATGAAAGACATAGTCAGCTTAGAGATCACGTGATTGACTGTCTTCTGGAAACCATGCAGAGAGGGATGAAGAAGCAAGTAAATTATGACAAGCTCAAAGAGGTCACTCAAGGAAAGGAGTAGAATCCAACTCTTGCTGTTCTGATTAGTAGAGGCCATGAAACAGTATACAAATGTCCACCCTGAGAGTGCTTAGGGGAAAATTATCTTAGGCCTCCTTGGAGCAGGAGCCAGAGCCGGAGCCGGAGCAGGATGGGCAGGGCCAGGATGGGACTAGGTGAGCGATCTGGATCAAACAGGTCTAGATTGCAGGAGTGCAGAGGTAGGCAAGCAGGCAAGCAGGAGCGAGCTGAGTCAAGAGGCTTTGCTAAAAAGCCTTGGAGAAACATGGCTTAAAAATCATTATCTAGGCTATCTTTAAAAAAAAAATTTTTTTTTGAGAAGTTCTCATCCAATCTAGTGCTTGCCATTAACTGTAATAGTTAATGTTGTCTCTTTTAATAAAAGTATTATAATTTATAAGGTTTATTAAAGATTATTAGAAATCAAGGATAAAGAAATACAAAATAAGAAAAGCACGTGCCTAGGGCTGATTAGCTCATTCACATTTCACTTACTACATCTTGCATGTTGAGTAGAGAGACGTGTGCTTAGAAGTGGAAGAAGAGAAGCTTGGGAGGCAGAGAGCCCTTTAAATACTAAATTGTGTTCTCGCCCAGGTGGAGACTCAGGTGAGATTATAGGGAATTCTGGAAAATACCAAGGACTTCTGAGGATTGAAGTCTGGGGTTCAAATCTCCATTTTTACATCAGTCAGCTCCAGACATCAGGTGAAAACTGCAAAAGCTAGATCTGGGATCCCAAACTCCAATAAACCAATGCGTAGATGCTACCTTTAAGGTTTTTCACAACAGGGACCATGTGACAATGGAAGGACAATCCCCTGAGAAGCTGCTCACAGCAGCCCTCACTTCCCTGACCCATGGGCAGAGGCTAAGGAGCTCTTGCTACCCCTGCAGATGGAATGGACATTGGTCGAAGGGTTGACCTTCCAAGGGAAGACTGCCCTCAGCTCCATGCCCAGCCTGTGGACAGTGAGGACCCTGGAAATGCCAATGCCCCATCACACAGAGACCCCAGCAACCCAAGAGGCATCCCCTTGTCCTCCAGTCTCCTGAAGACTTGGAAGAGGGGAGCCCTGGGGCTGGCATTGTAAAAATAGAGATTTGAACCCTAGACTTCAATCCCCAGAAGTCCTTGGTATTTCCCAGAATTCCCTATAATCTCACCTGAGTCTCCACCTGATTGAGATCACAAGGAGTATTTAACGGGCAGCATCACATACTTCACCCTCTTCCATTTGCAAGGATGTAGTGAGTAACCTAAGTGCAGGGATTTTGAATGGGCTAATCAGCCCTAGGCATATGGTTTTCTTGTTTGTATTTTCTTTATTCCTTGATTTCTAATAATCCTTAATAAGTCTCATAATATATAATATTTCTATTACTAGAGACTAATTTTTACTGTGTATTCCCAGTTTCTACCATTATGGCCGAACCCAGGGTTAATCTTGAGGTAGAAGGTAAGATGATTGAATTTCTCATAGATGTGGCGGCAACTCACTCTGTCCTTACCTCACATGATGGTTTTACAATCCCTTCGCAGCTTTAGGAAATTAGAGTTGAGAGTAGGATACTTAGATGTAGGGAAATGGCACCCCTAGCCTGGGCCCAATTCCCCCTTATCACAACTCTAAATTCCCTAGCCACTCCCCTGCAAAATCCTCCAACAATCTCATTAGAAATCTGGGAGAAAGTACCTCCCATTGTCTGGGATGAAGACATACCTGGACAAGCAATTTATGAGAATCACTTCATGAGAAACCTCAAGCCTGATTCTCCCTATCCTCACAGGAAGCAATATCCCATAAGAGTTTCATAGTCTATATTTTCATCCAGTTTTTTCTTTTTTTTTTGTTTGGATTTTTCTGATATCTTTTTAATATCTCTTGCCAATTGATTCATATACCTCATACCTCAGCCATGCATCCATAAGTGATCCTGTATTTTTTAATCACCCTCTTAACGGAGGGAATGTAAAAAATATCATTATTTAAATTGCAAGGTTTAAATTCCTTTTGAGAAGAATTTTAGGTAAAGAAGATGCTACCTCTGAATCCAGAAACTGAACTGTTGGAGAAGCCACCATGAAGAAGCCTCCAGACCACAAGTTGCACAAAATTGAACTTTGGGTGTAGTTGATTGAACATTTATTTGTATCTATGCTTTCATGCCAAAGGGGACTGCCCCCTAACTGGCTTTTTGTCAATGCATCTAGCAATTATTGTTTTTTTTTTCTTTTCCTCAATCTCAAATTATTATAATCTTTAAGTTGATTATGTTTTCATGATCCTTTTTGGGGAAACTTCTCTCCCCAATTACGATCAAACGGGGGTGGGGGGGGGATGTAAAAATAGACTCAAACTCTGGACTTCAATCCCCAGAAGCCCTTGCTCCACTTCCCCAGAATGCTTTGAATTCTCAGGTGGGCCGAGATCGAGAAGGGATTTAACCCCTGATTGCAAAGGCTTTTGTGTCTCTTTTGGGACTTCCGTTTTGGAGCAGACGTGTCTCTTCCATGATGTGAGATTATCTTGTCTAGGCCTCTCTGGCCTAGGCACATTTTTCTTATCCTATATTTTCTTTAACCCTTAACTTTAATAAACCTCTAAAAAAATATAATACTCCTTGCAGAGAGAAACTAATTTCTACCTGCCTCAGTCTCCCCTAAATCTTAATCTTTACACCAGAGACCAGAAAAGGATCACAACCTCTCATTGATAAATTCCTAGCCCATGATCTCTCAACTTTCCTAGGAGAATGGGGCTACAAGGGCTCTGCCTCTAAAGCCCAACTGGTGTCCCAGTCTGTAACTTCCTTGGGACACAACCTAACCCCAAATTCCCACTCCCTGACTAGACAGGAAACAGTCCATCCTATCCATACCTGTCCTCTCCATCAAAAGACAGCTCCAAATTTCTCTGGGTATGGCAGGGTTGCCACACCCATCCATTGCCAAATGGGGCAAATTGCCCCATCTGGATCCCCAATTTGCTTGCCAAAAATTCAACATTACTAATAAATCTCTCTTTACTTTTAAGTTAAGTTTTGGAGTCTTGCATTCTTGCAAAAGGTATCCTTCCCAAACCCCAGGGGTACACATCTGCACCCCACAACATTATGATCTACTTAAATAGAAGGTATTATTAAACAATGCTACATCGCTGATGTCTGAGGATGTACTCAGTCTCTCAGTCTCTGCCCCTCTCTGTTTCTCTGTTACATATGTGCACACACACACATTACGTGTCAGTTAATATCTAAATTACCCGGTGTCAAGGTAGACCCACCTGCATTCAATCTAATCCCATCTATTTATAGGAAAACTTCTGTGTCTTGTATATTTAGAGTTTCTGTTGGAAATTCTACTCAGAGTTCATAGATGTCATTTCAATGATTTATATGTTGTACTGAGCTGGGAATTTTCCTGAAGTTTTATAACCTAGTTTTGTCTCTGTAAATAGATATATCACTCAAACAAAATTATCTATGTATTTAGTGGGATTCTATCCACTAATTATCCTATTACTCTTTGCTTATAAAAAAATATAATCCCTAGTTAAGAAATCACTGTCTTAGAACTTTATTGGGTGGAGGGATTCAGGTACAGAATTTTATAGAGAATCTTCTCTAACAGAATTAATGAAGAAGCATTTACATTTTTTTTAGTAGTCATTTGTCTTCACCTGAATTACCAAATTAGAAAGGCTTCAAATTTGATCCCAGACATATATCTTGTAGATCTATCAACCCAGAAAGGGTCTAGAGAAATTTAGAAAAGTTCAATATCAGAAACAAGCAATGAGGTGATTTTTTTTTTATCTCCAACCAATTAAGCTATTTCCTAATATGTGGAAGAGTTGCATTCTTCACCAGTGGAAAGAATGACCAAATCAAACATATTACCTATTTTAAAAATTAACATTACCTTGAATCTATTTTTTAAAAACACCAATATCTTAATTAATTTGTATTCTTAATATAATACTCACTTTCTATTGTTAGTCTCCCTTTTCATTTGGTGAATGTGCAATTAAAAAGAAATAAAACCCTATAATCATTTTTTTTAAGTTGGGAGTATTGAAATTCTACATATGATATATTGTTCATAGAGAATAACATTATAAATCAGTTCTACACAGATCCATAAAATATTTTTAAGAAATTTCCAAAGATTCATAAATGCTATAAATCTAAATTGTTTTGGCTACAATATAAGCTACAATAGAGATCCTGTTTGTGCCCTTCTGACTTCTATAAATTGCAACATGGATGATCTGACTGAGACAAAATGATGGAGAAAATGCAGAGTTCTATCAAGATAGAAGTGTTCTAATATTCATTAGAAGACCTACATTTTTAACTGCCTCCTGACTGACAGCAATGAAAGGTCCTAACTTTACAGTGAAAAGACCTATCAAATATTATTTCATTAGTGCCCACTAGACTTAGGTTATAAGTAAGGTTGAGACTTGGATTCCTCTTCATATGATAAAGCAATAAAAATGCTACTTCATGTCCTTTGACCCAGTGGAAACAAGACTACTTTCCAAGTTAAGCAAATTTCTTTATCTAATCTTTGTACAAAATTTCCCCAGGCTAAATTCAAATCCTTTTCTCTCCAATGACCAATATTAAAGTCTTCTATCTGTTCTATCATTGATCTAGTAATTATGGAAACCGCCAGGATTTATATGGAAGGTTAATCAGTAATATATTAAGCATATAAAACCATATCAATGAGAATAACTTAGGTCTAGTGAAAGTGATGATTAGGGAATGGGTGGGGATCCTTTCTTCTGGAATTGGAGGGACATTGAATAGTGCTGTCAATAACTCCCTAGAAACTGCTTCTCCTTGAAAAATTAGGCAATCTGGTCATCATCAACCTTATTGAACACAGAATGTTAACTCTAAGCATTCAATACACAAATTATGATCAGACTTATCTATAGAAAGTTATAGAAATTCCAGGAAAGCCATTGATTTAAAGGCAAACAATTGACTTCATGTAAAATTCTTAAAGCACACTCAACATCTGTAAAGATTTTCTTTAGAGAAAAACAAAGAAAATACTGTCTCATAGTTGAGTACTCTACATATCATAAAAGACATGTGGCATCCCATCAATATCTAATTGTATTAGATATTCTTCAGGGGTTCCTGGAAAACAGATGGAAAGGACTCTTACTATTGATCAACATTCAGAAATCTAAGTGTTCATTGTTTACTGAACTGGTCAATTACAATTGAATTTTTCATTCCAACTTAAAATGAAAAATTAACACAAATCAAGACATTTTATATAATGTGTGATTTGATAAAGAGAAAGGACTAGAATTTTAGAGTTCTACAATCACTGTATGTAAATAGACATAGGGAGCATGGATTAAAATGAATAAACATCAGTCTAACTTCTTTTTTTTTACTTCATCTTTCTTTGTCCCCTTCTAACAAATGACACATAAGGTGAATTGTATTTTTGAATCTCTTATTCCAACCTCATAATTGCATCTTTTGAAATCAGAATTGGGAAAGCTACCATTAAATGTTAATATTATAAGACTTTGTACCTTTTGATTTCAAGGAAATGCTGACTTAAAAATAACTATGGACAAGAAGACACACAGAATCCTTTATTAGTAATAGTAAAAAAAAAACAAACTCAATGGTTATAGTTTTAATATAATGAATGATGAATTTTTACCTCAAAAATCTGAGTTCCTCAAATAGAAAATAAAATGGAAGAACCAAAGAGAATATATTTTATTTCTCCACTAAAAGAATCAGACCTTTTTATGATATGGCACAGAGTATTTATAAAAGAAATTAAAATCACATCAACAATCTAAGAAAATATTTTATCCTCAAAAGAATTTTAGATAACACATAGGCAAGGATGTGCTGTATCTTATTTGGACCAGAGAGGTGGTCTGTAAAATTTTCAGTGAGCATTTGCACCTCAGAAATTGGCAAAGATTATAAAACAGTTCCTGATTTATTGTTTTGTTGATCTGTATACTTAAGGAAGTGAAGTGAAAATACTGATTCTCAATGCAGATTCAACATAAAAGTGTCATAAACAAAGGTTTTGTTTGTTCCATTTAGAGAAATATATGCTAAGCATTTACCACTACACCCATGTTAATAGGACTAGAATAATATTATCTATGCGATTAGAGAGGAACTAAAAGGTGAGTAAAACAAAAAGACTGAATAATTCACAAATCATCATGCTGAGTTTTGTTTTAGAGATTCCTATGGCAATTAGTTTGCATTTCTTGTGTTGAATCTCACAAGCTATGAATTTCTCTGGACCTAACCCCAGAGCCATGAACTGCCTGAAGTTGGTTGACCTGGTTTAAACCAGTTAAAAACTGACTAATTTTCTTTGGACACTCTATTGTTTCATCTAAGGACTACTGTCTGGCCAGATGTCACCACTCCCCCAAACTCCTCTGCATTGTCTCTGCAAAACAACTTCCTAGTCACTCTGATACCTTGTAAAAGAGTGGACTATTCCAATCCCCTCTAGCTATGACTTTCTAGTAATTGTACCCCACTCCTTCTGCCCTGATAATCTATAAAATCCTTGGATTTACTCATACACAGGCACTGTATTGTGTGGTGTTTTGAATTATAATTCCCTCCTTTTAATTAAAGACTCTTTTTACTGAAGACTTTGTGATTTTTTATTTTAGTTTGACACCTCTATGGAAGACAACTAATATCAGGAGGCAAGTAGACTATGAAAATTCTGGGTGGCAGAGGAATTTCAGATTGACATTAAGAATGTGATATAGATTATCTACCTGGTCTGATCCTCAGGTCTCTGTGGGCCAGATCCTTTAAAATGTAAGGGGGTAAAATGATCAGTATACTTCACCCATCACTTTAAATGAAGCCACTTGGTTTTAGACAGTTATTCTTCTTTGTCACCTTTAGTTTTATCCACTGCTCACTGACCTCTAATTTCCATGCTGATTGTTTCTTTGCTCCTTCTTTGTTATCATTCCATTTATTTTTTAACTTACCTGCTTTTATTATTGCCTATCTTCAATTCAAATTGGATTTAAATCAATTCAAATTCAATTAACTCCAACAAGCATTTATTCATATAATGCCTACTATGCTCCAGGCATTATATTTAGGTATCTAGGATACAGAAATAAAAATGTAAAATGATCAAGAAGATTCAATTCCTGGGGAGAGAGGAAGAAGACAAAGTAGACCCAAAATATGTAGTCAGTCTGTACATAAGCATTTACTAAGCACCTACTATATGCCAGGTACTGTGTTAAACTTTGGAAAGAGGAAGAAAAAAAATAAGATCCCTGGTTTGAAAGCTCATGATGCAATGGAGGAAAAAAGCCCCCAAATATGATTGTATATTAATAAGATATAAGCAAGATATATTAGATATAATCAAAAGTCAAAAGACCATAATATTAAGGGAGATTGGGAAAGGGTTCTTGTAGTAGATGGGGCTGTAGCTGGGACTTGAAGGAATCTAGGTAACCGGGAAGCAGAGATGAAAAGAGAAAGCATTTCAAATATGGGTGACAGCCAGTGAAAATACATGAAGTCAGGAGATGGAATGTCTTCTGCAAGGAACAGCAAGAAGGTCAATGTCACTAGACTGCTGAGTAAATGAGGTTTGATAAGGAATAAGAATGAGAATGTAGGAAGGATACAGATTTTGAAGGGTTTCTTGTTCATGGACTATCAAGGAAGCCTGTCATTATATAGAAGAGTTCATAAGGATGGGAGTGGGTTTCTTGATAATTATCTTGATATGCTGGAGTTTCCCTAGTATGTGTTGTTGGCTGGGAAAAAACACAGAGCTATTAGTCAAAATCACTCTTTAATAAAGAGCAAAGGGGGCTGAGAGCTAGTAGGCCTCAAACCAGAGCTGCACGCCACACAGGACTGCACAGAGTCTGAGGATTGAACTCTGGCCGCTCTAGTCACTGACCCCTGGGAATGTCAAATATAAGAGGATGACAATTCCAAGGAGCCATTAATGTTGAGGAGCTTAAATACCTTTCTAGGTAAAACATGGGTGCTGAGGGTGAGAGGGACAGTTGATTGAATTTACAATGGTAAGAAAGGAAAATGAGGAGTTCCAGACAGGAATTACAGTGAAGGGGCTGATGCTTCACAATGGACACAAAAGGGAAAGACCCAGCCCAGGGCTGGGTCATCTTGTGGGGGAGGAGAATAAGGGGAGAAACCTTTGGGACAAAAGAGATACTTAAACTCTGATGGGATTAGCTATTTCCATGCAAACTACCAGGATGTCTATTGTTGGCCTGAGACCAGTGAAGTAGGACCTTAGTTCCAGGAGAAAACTCTCCTGTGACAAGGTCAAAACCTGGGGTTTTACCTCCCAACTAAATAAACTGGGGATCTCTAGATTCCATGTTGACAGTGTTATAAAGATGTACGAGACTGACTCTATCTGGGACTCAGAGTGACTTAAAGAAATTAGTTGTCTTCGTGACCCAAAATAATCTGAAGAAGCTAATTATCTTTGAAACTTACAACTTGGCTAAAGTTCATCTGCCACTGGCTCATTCCATACCAGTTCACAAGAGAAGAGGGGACCCACTAGTAGCAGGGATTTAAGATAAACAAAGTCTAAGAAAGCAGAGAGGAGGAAAATCCTGAGAGAGTAACTTGATAGAGAAAAAGAACCATCTAGGAGAAGGGGATGAGAAATCTTTTCAAAGACTGCAGAGAAGTTAAGGAGAATAGTGGTTGTGAAAAGGTCTTTAGATTTGTCCATTAAAAATCATTGCTGACTGTGGAGAGTGTGGATTCAATTGAATGATGAAATCAAAAGCCAAATGGTTGAGTTAAAAGGAGACTAAGAAGCAAGGAAGTTAAAGTTACAATTTTAGATCATCTTCTTGTGGTGATTAAAATGCCAAGAGACTGGGTTCTGGGTAAGAACATCAATTTATTTATTAAGCTAGCATTAACAAATAAATTAGCTATCTATGATCCTCTCTATAATCCAAGAGTAGGATGTCCCTTCAAGTTGATCCACAAATACAATTTGAGAGCATATCATTAAGCCCTTCCTTTGGACCTCCCTAGACATGTCTGGTGAATAGTTAATGGAGAGGTGGTTCATACAGACTCTCAACCCCTCCCCACTCCCATAGGTGATGGTGAGCCATCATTAGTTAGTAGGAAGAGCTTCATTATTTCCCTTACCTCTTAATCAGGGTTTTCTGGGGTCAATATTCATTGAGATTCCTGAGTAAAGGAATGTATGAGATCAAAGAACTGAGTAGAGCTTCCAATTCGAGTCTCATATATAGAAATTATGCAGTGTATATATATATATATATATATATATATATGTAGTTTGAATCTTAAAATTTCTCAGATTGTGAGTCTTAAAACTTCTCAGACTCCACCTTGGAACATTTGGTTAAGGCTATTCCCCATTTTAAATAATGGAGGTACTTAGTCAGGAATGTATGTGAGAACTTTACATAATTCCACCCTTACTTAAGCATACTTTAGGGGAAAATAAAGTTGTAAACTCCTTACTGAACAATGAAAAGTACTTAACCCATACTTAAAGTAAAGCTAAAACCCTTAAGCTGGGTCTATTTTTAGATCTAATACAAAAAGGTGCTAAGTACCTATGAAGGTCAAATTAATCACTGAAAGTTCAAGCAAGCTTAGCAAGAAGTGTGAGGTTTTAGTCTACTAAGGTGTGAATTACTCAAAAGTTTAGTCTACTCAGGTATGAATTAAGAATGTTCAGGCCTGTGAAAATGTCTACTGTGATTGGTAGATGTGAAAACTTAGGGGAGGTGACATAGGAGAAAATTTTCTTTAAAAGGAAGAGGTTTAGGCCTTTGAGAAATTCAGCTATGGAGCTGAATTGAAGGCTGTTCTCTGTCTCGGTGGCTGAAAGGGAATTCAGCCTTGGAAGCTGAAGTGGAGTTCCTGAGCTAAATTGGAGGGTCTCGCTGAACATTAAAATTTTGCTTGGAAGGATCTTGTGAGTGATTAAAGACTAACTGAGTCTCTCTCTTAAGGCTCAGGCCTAGGCCATGTTGGCTTAGGCCCTTCATACTATATTTCTCTTATTCTTCCTCTTTCATTAATTCCTTTATTTGTATTAATTAAAATATCCATAAAACCCAGCTGATTTGGGTATATTTCATATTTGGGAATTTTCCCATGGCGACCACTTTATTTTTAATATAAAATCAAGACACAAAAAACTATCTTTATAGTTTTGGCAATTCAAAGTCTTGAAACCATATTTTCACGGCCACAGTTTAAGGCAACCACTCTTTTGTCTGCAACAATATTTTTAAATCTCCTAAATTCTTAACTACTTAAGCCACAAAAGAAGGGAGGAATATGGAGACATAACTAGCAGATACCAATGGATCAAGTGAAAGTTTTTTTGAAAATAGGAGAGATGTATTCATAGGCAGTAGGGAAGCAGACAGCTGACAAAGAGAAATTGAAGACAAATGAAAAGAGATGAATTAACAAAAGAAGATAAAATGGAATGGGATTTCATGTACCAATAAAGGAATTTGCCTTGACAAGAAGAGGTATTTCTACATGTAAAACTGGGGTAAAGAAGGAAATAGTTGCAGAAGATATCTGAAAGATGTGAAATGAGGAAAGGAAACTTTTTAGTGAATATGAGCTTTTAGTGAAAGGCATCCATATTTTTTTCAGTAGAATATCAAGCAATTTTCACAGCTGAGTAAATCTACATGTAGATAAAGGAGGTAGTACTGGAGGTTTGATGAGGAAAATATAATTCCTTATCATATATATATATAAGTATATATATATATGATGACATATATATACATATATATGATGACAACACAGCGGTGTAAACCCTGCGATGAAGCTCAAAGTGTACAACACAGTGGTCCTCAGCTCGCTCCTGTACGGGTGTGAGACATGGACACTGTACCGGAAGCGCATGAAACAGCTGGAGCAATTCCACCAATGCTCTCTCCAGTCAATCATGAGGATCCAATGGCAGGACCGAGTCACCAACCAGGAAGTCCTCGACAGAGCCAACTCCACCAGCATCGAAGTCATGGTCCTCAGAACCCAGCTACGATGGTCTGGACACGTCATCCGCATGGACCCACAGCGAATACCAAGACAGGTATTCTACGGTGAACTGTCAGCTGGACTCGGGAAACAAGGCCGACCAAAGAAAAGATTCAAGGATCAGCTAAAGTCCAACTTGAAGTGGGCTGGCATGACACCAAAGCAACTAGAACTCGCTGCCTCTGACAGAAGCAGCTGGCGAACCCACATTAACCTGCCGCCACCACCTTTGAAGATGAACGACGTCGACGTCTTGTCGCTGCGCGTGAACGCGAACACCAGGCCACAACCGCACCTCCCATAACAACGTCCCATGCCCCATGTGCCACAAACTGTGCGCCTCAGCCTTTGGACTCCAAAGCCACATGAGGGTACATCAATAGATGATAATGCACAAAGACAATCATCATTCTCGATCACCGAGAGACTACTATATATATATATATATATATATATATATATATATATATATATATATATATATTTCATATATATCAAATAGAATTATATTTTCCAAATATAAAAATATTTGGAAAAGCCACTGTATTAAACAGGATAGTGACTCAGGGAGATATAAAAGGAATTCCTCGTTACCATGAAGGCCTGATTGAGATTATATAAGATGAATTTAAAATATATATCATTAGCATAATTTATAATTTCTTTGGATTTGATTTATAGAAACTCTTTTTTATGGTGTCAAATAATTGGAAATTGAGGGAATGCTCATCAATTTGTGAAAAGTTGAAAAAATCAAGAGAGCAGTGTACACAGTAATATCAATATCATTTAGGATAATCAAAAATAGCTACTCTGGCCAAGATACAACTAAAGGCAATTTCAAAGGACTCATGATAGATGCAAAAAATTGTTATCCATCTCCAGAGAGATAAGTTTGAATGCAGATAGAAGCTACTTTTAAATTTTTCTTGATCCTTTTTTGTCTGTGTTTTGTATGACTTCACATATATAATCAGGGTCAAACTGGTCACCGTCTCAGAGGTAAAAGAAGCAAAAAGGAGAGAGAGAATTTTTGTTAATGAACTTAAATTGTTTTTAACCTGCATTTGGGAAATATTTAACTAACTAAATAAATTATATTGGAAAAAGCATTTGGATTTGTTCACCAGCACAAAATAAAGTTAAAACACTGTCAAGAAATGGTGGGAATAATCTAAGGCTGAAGTTTGGGCATAGGAGGAAGAGTCATGGAATTCAAGAGAAAAGGGCAATGTAGAACTGACTGGGTTCATCAAGGAGTTACCAAGAAGGATAAGGGGAGGAAAGAGAAGCCAGTGTAGGGGTGATGACCTCAAAAAGAACCAAGAAGCTGAAGGGTTGTAGGTCAAGGTAAAGATGACAAAACTTGGGAGTGCAATACAGAGGGATAGTTGTAATGCAATAAGTTGTAATCAATAAGAACATTTCAAAGTTTTTGGAAGTGGTATATTTGTATGTAAATGTAAAGGTTTCTAAGAGATAGGGGTAATAAGGGGCTGTCCCTTTTAGAATTTAGGGACAGAAAATAAAATGGTAAGAAAATGAAAGATAGAATATCACATGTAAGAGTCAGCAAGTATCAGACAGTCTACATGTGGGTAATGGGAAAGTTCATTATTTCCCAATTGATTAATTATTTCTCATACTCAACTTTTTAATCAAATCTCCTAAATAGGGCTCTCTTCCCCACTTCCCTATTTCTGTTAATGGCATTGTTATTTTCTTAATATATCCAAATCTTCTTTGACTTTTTATTTTTCCTCACATACCATACCAATCAGTTAGGGCCTACTCATTTTATCTTCCCAATATATCTTGAATCTCCATCCCATCCCCCTTTATATTGCTGCCAATCTAGTTAGGACCATCATCACTCTCTGAAATTTTATAATCTTCTAACTGCTCTCTTGGCATCCAGTCTCTCCTCATTGCAATCTATTCTTCATGCCATTGCCAAAACAATCTTCTTAAACCACATATCCAACCATATTATTCTTATGTATAAAAATCTATAGCTGCTTTCTGTTTTCTACATAATAAAATATGGATTTCATCCTGTAAATTCTGTGAGCTTCCTTACACTGTGTGATTCTTTTTCATGTTTTCTCAAAAAATCCTCCAAAGAGGATATTCTATAACCTTGAGATCTTCTAGGAGTTTTAACATTTAGTAGGTGTCATTGTAGCACATTGACTGCCCACTTTAATTTTTCACACTCACTACATGATCAGGCTACCTCCTTTTCAGATAATCTATCAGGTGGACCATGTGTTTTCTTAAATCTTCAGTTGTAATATTTTGAAAGCTTAGCTAAACCCACCATGTATCTCTCCACTGCCTGTTGGGTCACATGTCATGTTCAAAGGTGGTCATTAAACTAGAACATATCTGGAGAATGATGACCAGGATTTTAAGGGTATTTAAAACAATAATTGTTAGTAGGATTTTAGGATATTATTTGGCCTAAGTAAGACAAAGGCCAAATGATAGATGCCTTCAAATATGGGGAAGATTTTAATATTCAGCATAGTTCTAGAGGATGCAACCATTACCAAAAAACATGGAAGCTACATTAAAATACCTTTTGGCATATAGGAAAACAGATTTTGGGCCAATTTAAGGATGAGTTTTCTAAATATAAGTACAGCCTGAAATAACAAATTACTCCTGGACAGAGTCATTGGAAATAATGAAGAGCTTAAATGACCATTTTGTTGGTAATGTTGTAGAGATGATTCAGACAATGGTTTGAAAGTTATTGCATTATATGACCTCTAAAATAAACTTCAGATCTAGGAGTCTGCATATTTCACACACACACACACACACACACACACACACACACACACACACACACACACACACACAGATTTCTTTCAGGAAATAATTCTATTACTCACCTGCACAAATTCCCAATTACCCCTTCTTTTCCTATTTCCAAAGGATATGTCAACACAAAGTAGAATCTTAATAGCTTTGAAGGTTTTCAATAGAATTGTAATTTGGCTTATAAACCAAGTCACTGTGTCCTAGATTTACAGTAACATGTAATCTTTAAATATACTGTATATCACTTTGCTGATGGTCATGTAATTAATGGTTTGGACACAAGGAACAATGTACTAAAAAGGAGTTAATTTGAAAAGAGACTGAAGTGTTCAGAAAAATTTAAAACATTTCCCAAGATCAGAAGACATAATTTCATGAGAAAATACCAGTATGTTCACTTAAATCCTTCCTAAAAATTGAACCACACACACTTTATTTTACCCAAGTTTAGTGATTTTCCTTTGTGGAAACCACAATTTGCTGATTTCACTGAAGCAAGATGATTAAACTATAATACAATTACTTAGGAGTCAAACTGACTCCACAATATCTATTCTCTAGAGCATCTAGTAAAAAATCAAATTCTTCTAACTGCATCACACCAATGTTTAGATATTTAGAAATCTATAGATTATTGACTGAATTTTTCCTTTTTTTATTCAGATTGTTATGTTGGGCATATAGTCTGTCAATGAATTTTCATTTGTTAATCTCATCTAAAACACTACTTTATTCTCTGCTGTGCATGTTCAGGTACATCTTGAAAATTTAGTCCAGTGTGCTTAGCAATTAAATTAAGTTTGCCCATCTTTAATTACACTGCTAGCAGCTCATCCATGGAACATATTGGGGGTAATATGTAAGGAAGAAGGACAGCCTGTGGATACATTAGGCGTTCAAGCAAAAAGAACAAAAATAGGAATTTATCGGCCCAGCAGGTCAAGCAAGATAAGTTCCTCTGAGGAAGTTAGATAGGAAGGGAATTCAGTTGGAAATACAGATTATAATTTTATAGTTTTATATTAGAGAATATGGTTTCCAGGTTAATTGACACTACAAATCTAAAATAGAGCACACCTCTTTTTCATAATTTCTTCAAGAAATTTCATATTTCAATTTCATATTTCAAATTTCAGTTTCATAATTTCTTCAAGAAAAATTTGTATTTCTTAAGTCAAAAATATATTAGTTTTTCTTAAAAATAAACAATTTTCCATTACAACACATGTCTTGATATTATATATATATACACCTCATTTCATCTCAGGCAAGAAAAGGTCTATTCATATGTTTCATAGAGATAATTTGTATGTTTCAAGACCATTCAGTCTCATGAATGCTTACGTTTTTTCCTGTTATATATTACAGACCCAAAAAAGTACTGTCATAGAATATTTTTATGAATAAAAGTAATATTTTATAAATATAATAAGTTTATCCTATAAATATCTTGTTTACATATATATCACAAATATAAATAACCAATGAGATAGGATCAAGGATAATGGTGCCACCAGTAGTTTATAGACCAAAGAAAAGATAAAAATTGACTTTGGTATAATTTCAAAGAAAGTCAAAGAATGAAAAACTAGACATCTTTTGTATGCTAGTTTGAATAACAATTACAAATACTATAAAAAAACAAGAACAACTCACATTTATATTCTATATCAAGTTTGCAAAGAATGGGAAAATAACATTATCTAATATAGCAACTGGATTAGAAAAGCTCTCATAGTCACCTAGGAGCTAATACAGAGTCATTCTACACAGTGTTAGATTACTTGCCATCACAGGACCATTAATAAAAACCAAATTTCAGATTAACAGTGTTACTTAAACAGAGTAGATCTCAGCTCTGTCATACCCTCATTGACTTCAGTATGTCGAAACACTAGTTCCTAATATAATCGCCAGCTCTTCTTTGACCAATCTTAGTGTCCTTCTTTGCTTAGAAAATTCTTTTAGCACTCTGTTCATGACAATATAAGTTGCCATGTCACAAAAGTATGTATTCTATTAGACAGCTAGATGGCTCAGTCGATCAACCACTGGACCAGGGGTCAGGGAAGCCCTGAGTTCAATTCTGCTTTTCAGACACCAGTTATATGACATAGGGCAACTCATATAATCTCTGTTTGCCTCGCTGTCCTCATCTGTAAAATTGGGATAATAATAGCATTTACTTCATAGGATTATTATGAGGATTAAATGAGCTAATAATTGTAAAGTGTTTAGCACCTAATAAAAACTATATAAATGTTATTTCCCTTTCTCTTATCCAATACAATCCAACTAAAATGAATATCAAGTAATTGTTGGATTATGTTGCCTGTTTAATTTTCTTGTTGAAAAATTATTACATGTAATGGGATTTTATCTATCTTTTAAAATATATATCATAAATAACATATAGATAATATTTACATGTGATATAAATGTACATATATAATTTTATGTATGATATATAAATACCACTGTCCCATATGTATGATACATAAAATCCCATTGTCACTGTTCTAAATAGATGCCATATTACATTACATGAGCATATAATATGCTATATAATAATAAAATATGATATGAATTATTTAGAACAATGACAATGATGTTTTACTGATTAAGTGGGAGGAGGAAGAGGAGGGAAGAGTAAGAGAAGGTAGGTGTTAACAAGGACAAAAACTCAGGTTTATCTAAATTTAAGGCTTACTGAACATTTTAATTTATTTATTTAAGCTCACACAACTACTTCATTGTTCTTCTCTTACCATTCTACCAGATCAATGTTTTTCAAGCCATGTCACCTAAATAAGTGATGTATCTCTGGAGAAGACAAGGCACTGAAAGGAGCTTACCAGGCTGGCTAGCCTGGGGCTACTGCTTGCCGCTGCCTCTCCTGACCACCACTTCACTTCACTCCCCATTCCAACATCTAACTCCTCCTACCCCTTGCCCCAGTGTCACCCTTTCCCTAGAGGAAGAGGCTCCCCTGCCTCCCAAGTCCCTTTTCTGATATGTATCCCTCCCCAGGGCTGAGCTCAAGCTCATCCTGTCAGCGTTTCCTAACATCCTTGGGGCTGCCTTCCCGCTCATCCCCTTGTCATCTGCCTCTTGTATATCGCTTGATGTTCACTAAAACATCCACGTGATAAATTTGCAAGTCATTTCTATTCTCCTACCCGCAGCCCTCCCCAAACACCCCATACTCCCTTCATTTCCCATTGGCAATTTTTGGTCAAGAAGACGGCGGATAAAGAGGTTCTTATAAGAGAAGGAGGCATGGTTGAAGAGCATTTACCCTTAATATAGTTGGGAGAGGAAGGAGACGCATAATGAGATCAATAGAGATGATAGCAGCGGGAACATCCAGCATACTGGGTGCCTTTGAGTACAATAACCTGAACTATTAAAAAACTAGAATTATTATGTGGAGCAATTTGCATTCGGAACTACCTGGCATTATCTGAGGAATTAGAAATCAGAACCAAGGAAAGTACTTTTCCCTCCAAAGTAAATGTTCGGTTCCCTTCAAAGCACTTCTCTAAGAAGTTAATAGGCTTCCTTTGTGTAGTTGGTTTTTAAGTGGGTTCTAAGTTATACCTAAGTGATTTTATTATATTCCACGCTTTTCAATAAGAAATTCTTTGTGACAGAATCTAGCCATCTCATTGCATCTAGCCTACTTTCATTGTGAGCATTTTCTTCGCAGGAATGAGTAGCTGAATGATTTCAGTTCAAGCCAGCGCAGCCATCTCATGTTGCACAGAAATTAAATTTGTATGAATTGGAGCAGCGTCCTCTCGATTTCGTGCAGGACTTGGTTTATATCAGCATATGTTACCCTAGTTAAGCCATAACACGGAAATGCCAGCTTTTAAAAATGCTGCTGCAATTATTGCTGTGGGCCAAAGGTTAACAATAGCATTTGCTGTTGAAAAACACCTCCCAGTGTCAGCAAAGTGTGGAGGAGAGGCTCTGGAGATGCTGCTGCTCCGTATCATATTTGAAGACAAAAACCTACTGGTAGTGTTTATTTGCATTTGGCAAAAGGTGAGATATTTCAAAATAGAATTGTGATTGTCCAAAGCTGAATGATTGGTGTACCAATTGTTACTATTAATATGAAAAGACTTCTATTCTCATTCGCAATTTTGAGAATGCTCAAATCTGTTTTATGACAGCTTAGACTCTGTTCAATTTTCATAAGATCAGCGGGTAAATACCCACCCTGATTTTTCAGAAAACCAAACTGATTGTAGTTTCTTTCTGCTTTTATCAAATCGAGGCCTCAGGCTCCAATCTTCTAGATTGATACAATGCTGCCACCATATGGTAAAAACAACAAAGATGAGCAGATTAGAAGCCAGTTTTCAATAGGACTTCACTAATTCCTATATAAAAGGGACTTTTAAAGTCCCACAGCCAAGCAATATGTGACCTTGAAAAGAAGAGGAGAAAATACACACAATAAGGGTAGGGAGCACACATTTCAGCAACTTTGAGAAGGGGAAATGCATTCCTTTGGCCCTAGGCATTTCTCAGGTTTATATATTGGAATACTAAGGCATTGTTTTCTTTTTAAAATTTCCTTGAAATTTTAATCTAAGACAACATTCAAAGCTCAAATCCAATGAAAAGAGATGTAAAAAACGTTGACTGTGCTACTGGAATGACACTCAAAGGAGTTTCTAGGAAAACTCAGTATTCTGAGCTAAATTGCTTATGGCTTCAGGCAGAACTCTGTATAGGAGCTGTGAGTCAAGATAACAATAGCAATAATATTCTTAATTAGAATACAAATCTCCTATTTTTGTGTTAGAGAATATGCTTTAAAAATAATTTTCAAGAGATTAAACAGCATTATCTGCCAAGTTCATTTAAAAAAATAGTGCTTGAGGCTTGAAAATGGAGAAAGGTATGTGTTTAAATTCCTTTATGAGAACTGGGATGTGTATATACTTGAATGGGAGTTTACCTTTTATTTTAAAAAAATCACCCTGATACCAGACTCATTAATAATATTACCTTGCTCCTCACTGCCTGTTGTTATTAAAATTAAGACTTTTGTGAAATCTTATAATTCTGTATATTGCAATGATCTGCTATTTAGAAGTCAAATATTTCTTTTCAGTATATTCTAGAAGGGACTAATTTTCCAAAGAGATAATTGGAGGAGGTGGCACAATCCTCTTTTAAGTCCAATGAACAAGCATCTTTTCCCCCTTAGTTTGCATCCATAGATTCAACATAAAACTAATGACTTTCAAACATTAAAAAACACTAATCATGTCTTTGTTTATTTTTGTTACTTTAGAGTAGATTTTAAATATTAGAATTTTTATTTTAAAAAGGCAAGTGAGAAAAAAAGGCAAGTGAGTGTACTTTGGTGTTTAGATTTAGTAGACAAGTATTTAAAATTTTTAATTTGACCTTGAAATATTGTTTGTTTAGCAAGTCCAAACTTTTTTTTTTATCATAAAAAGCAACATTTCTGGACATTTTGAAAGCTAAATAAAAAGCATATCATCTATATATTATTTCCTTTTAATGGAGAAAAAGATGTGAATATGTTGAGTTTTTTCTAGAAAATGGTCTGTGTCATCCTCATATTACAGTGCAGGATGTCAGCATATACTGTTGTTCTATGACATGTTGTTCAATTTAATATATACACTCTTTCCCCAAGATTACACATTTACTTTCCCCCTCTATACACATACTTAATTTTTTTTCCATTTTGTAAATATTATTTGACATCTTATCTATCTATCTATCTATCTATCTATCTATCTATCTATCTATCTATCTATCTACACATATTAGCATTATATATGTAGTCAAAAGTGATGCCTTTATTCAAATATCTTTATGTTGAGTTAGATTAACTTTGTGATTATCACTTATCCAATGCAGCTAATTGCCCTGATTGTAATGTTGTAATTTTATTTGATGGTGTGCTGACTTCTGTGATTGTGATTCTGATCAGGGTATTTTCCCTTTCAAAACCTTACTTCCAGTTTTTAGTTTCTGTCTCTTTCCCCTAAAACACCATTGGAGGGGAGGGATCAGGCATTCATTTCCAACATTTTGGATCATGGCTATCATTAAACAAACTCTAATATTTAAGCAAAGAACCATTGGGTAATAAAAGTAGCCCTTTCCTTTTATTGCTTTGAGGTCAATAAGAATATGGGACAGTTGCTATTTTACAACTAGGGAAACCAAGGCACTAACAATTAAGTAGTTATAGGAGCAAATTAAGAGGAAGAACTGGCACTAGAATAATTCTTTGTATGCTTGGAAAAAAAGATCAAAATCCAACTATTTGTAGTTTGTGGTGTGATCTCTGTTTTATTCTGAATTTCTTTTCTCATGAGTATTTAAGTCAACCTGTAATGTTGTTTTAATGTCTTTTTTTTAAAGTTTTTAATAATGTACCCATCAAGTAAATGTACTTGTCATGATTGAATTCAATGGATTATAATGACCTTTTAACTTTATTGCAAAGCTTTAGATCATGGTAGGCAGAGCTGGTTTAAACAGCTCCAGATCGGGAATGTTTTCTAATTGAGTTTTCATCAATCTTTAATGACAGCATTATTATCATTGTTGAATGTGTTCTACCTCTTCCTCTTCTCTCTCTCTGCCATTTTTTTTAGTAGGGTCACAGATGTGTGTGCTCATGAAGGTTAAGGGAATGGTAACCGCCAAGGTTTCTGCTGTAGGCCAGCTATAATGAAGGTATAATGAATCCACTTTCCACTTTTAACCACCTTCCC
This sequence comes from Monodelphis domestica, assembly GCF_027887165.1. Taxonomy (NCBI): domain Eukaryota; kingdom Metazoa; phylum Chordata; class Mammalia; order Didelphimorphia; family Didelphidae; genus Monodelphis; species Monodelphis domestica. Next base: position 228,592,705 of record NC_077229.1, read on the forward strand.
CTAAAAATTCTCACTACCTGCCTTTTCTCAAGGAAGTATATATCCCCTTGAGCTATAGCCCAATTCTAGCAGAAAAGACCATTACACTAATGCTTAATTGGTGCTGATGATTTAATAACGTATGTGAAGTGTAATCACTTCACATGTGAAAAACTTCACTTTATGCCCAATAAAATAACTCATTCTCCCCCCAAATTTGTGAATAGCAGTAATAGTGCCATGGAAGTACCAGGGCAAACATACTTTTGCTTAAATTTTGATATATACCCATTTTTAAAGAAAGGAATGTCAAACAACTATGTCAACTAATTTATTACAAATTTTTTGTGTATAAATATATAATCTTCTCTTTATATGAATTCATAGGCATATGTGTATACATATGTACAAATATCTGAAAGGGGTATATGTATATTTCTGTAGGTATGTGATTGCAAGTTTCCCCAAAGTTTTATTTTTCATATGAAGAATAAACTGTAAGAAACACCTATTTGGAAATCTGGGATATTTTAAATTTAGGGATCAATAGTAAATTGCTACTAAATGAAGTAATTAGATTACTAGATTGCAAATCCAGTCAAACAAGAAGAATATGAGAAAATTCATTTCCATTCCATTTTATTTTATAGATTTTCATCTTTCCCTTTATTCAATCAGTCTCAATGCCACTAATTGAGGTAGCAGTTGCCCAAAATAAATATTTTTAGCTGTCTTTGCTGTGGTTGCATCATTTTGAATAATTCATAAGACAACAAGGCAGAGTTTTTAATTGATAGTGATTAGTGAACTTTCTAAATCTGTAAAACTTCAACGGGCTTAAGCTTCCAATAAATGCCAGAGTCTATTTTTACACTCTAGCCTCTATTTAACAGAAAAGCAAATGTATCAGCCTGCAGCTGCTTATGCTGCAAACACCAAAAAAGGTCTTTTATTCCACCTACAGTGTGGTAGGAGGGTCATTCTGCATCATCACTCAGAGACTGTAGTGCACATTTTTGACTTGGCATTCTCAAATTAAAGAGAAAACAATGGACTTTCCAGGAAAATGGTGCTTTGAGAACTGCCAGCTTTCTATCACTAGTCTACAAAGGGGGTTGGAATGAATGGAGGAATGGTTTTGTTATTAATGTGACAATTTTCTTTTCTAAACAACTTTTGCATTTAAAGCAAATATCAGGGAATAGGAGTCAAATTTCTAAGTATTTTAGTATACTTGAGGTAAGTTTTGATGGAGGCATTGATGAAGCTTTGCTACATATACTAATATAGAAGAAGGACTTCTTTAGCAATGATAAATCTGTTCATTCCATTCTATTTAAAAGTTGGCCTGCATTTGTCTCAAATCCCTTTTATTGAGAGTAGCCATTCTTTTAAAAATACCTAAAGTTAATATAAGATCTTTTCTTTTTAAAAAAAAAAAGAAAAAATCATACTAAAATGATATCTACTATCAAAAATTTAAGGAAATAATTTTTGGGTTTTAAAATGAGCAATTTGTCATCCTAATAAAACTTATATTTCAAAAATAAGATTTCTTTTTATTTTTGGTGGAACCTGGCAACATTAAGTTTTCTGAGAGTTTTTCGATATCCCAAAATTTCAGGGAACTAGAGTCATGAGTTATAAATAATTCAAATGTTCCAATTTCCATATTTGAAGAATATTGTTTAGGAAAACTGTCACTTCTTTTAAGTTCTGCTATTTCAAATTGTATCTCTATCAATGATATACTGAAAAATCTACATAGTTATTAAAATAAATATGATGAGTTAAACTACTTATAAAATTCTATTCCAACATTTAATGATAGCTATGAAGCGCTAACAAAAAATATTGAGATATTATCATTTTCTACTAGTTTTCCATAAAAAATAAAATTTTTAGCTTCTTGATTGCCTGAATGAATGATCTCATCAAAGATCTTTTGCTTTTGTTCAGATATTTGTCCTTATAAATTTGACTCAGTTCTCTATTGTAGAGAAATGAGACTTTTATGAGAGAATTTGCCAATTTTTCCCTTCAATTTTCTGCTTTCTTTCTAATTTTGGCTTCATTGGTTCTTAGCAACTATCTCTCTACCCTTATGAGTTTCTTATCTTATTCCTTGTTTAGCCTATGCCTCACCTTCCCTTTTCTATTCTCCCTCCAACTTTTCTAAATCTTTGAGATCCTAATGCTAATGGAGGATCTGGAGTTATAAGAGAGAAAATCTTGTAGATTAAAAAACAATTTTTTATAAACTCTAAGCAGGGTAACAACAGCAGGAACCCAGGATTCACTATCCCTCTTTCCTCAATATCCCTCCACATTCTCCTCCCCTCCCCCCAAATGTCAAAATAAGAACATCAAAGAAAAGAGGATTGGTAAGCCTGAAGATATTTAGATATTTCAGGCAAGTTTACCATCTCTTTTTCCACCAGCCTACTCTGGTCCTGAGGGGTAGAGTGGGGTGTGGGCTAAGGGAAAGTGGCACTCCCCAGTCATGGATGATTTGGCCCACACAAATCTGTGTTTTATCCAACAAAGCGTAGCTAGTTTTCTGATAGCCTGAATAATTACAACCCCAAACTCCATTCGAAAAAAATAAAACATCAAAAAATAAACCCCTCAAATCTTTCTTTAGAATTCCATATCCCTTTGAGTAGTATCTTCTCTTTCCTCCTTCACTACTAAGCTGGTTTGGGTGGGTAGGGAGACCAAGTAAACCAAAACAACTGTCTATACCCCAAGATTCTACTTTCTCAATACTCACTCTCTCTTCAACTCTATGTAATAAATTCCTAATCTCCTTACACTACTATAGGAAAAAATGCTCTTTGGGCAATTATTCACATTCTAATTCCTAATGGGCAAATACAATTACCTTTTTTCTCCAGTGTATCCTTCATACTGCTGCCAGAACATTACATGTATAGGTACATAAATATACATATAAATAACACAAATAATACACAATAAAATAGATAGGCATATATGTGCATATATATATATATATATATTATTTTTTTTTTACATCTGTCAAAAAGGCAGCGAGGTGACTTAGAACACTAGAACTTGAGTTCACGCCCAATTCCAGACACTTACTAGCTGTGTGAGCCTGGGCAAATGACTTTATTGCTGTATGACTCATTTTCCTCATTTGTATGATAGGGAATGATATTAGTGCTTTCAGTCCAGCTTTATTATGAGGATAAAATGGAATAATATTTGTAAAGCATTTTGCAAATCTTTAACTGTTATGTAAACACTATTATTATTTTCTAACACCCTAAGTTGATGGCACAAAAACTGTGCTTTGTATATATTTTGTATTGATTTATTTATATAAATGGCTTTTCTTCCCAGTGAAATATAAGCTCCTTGAGGACAAGGGATGTTTTTTTTTTGTCTTTGTATACCAAAAGCATATGCTAGTCAGTTAATGAATGTTTGCTAAATAAATGAGGAGGATTCAGTTAAGATTTTAGGTTTTTGTAGTTTTAATAAGTAAGAACCTTAGGCAGTCAGGTTTTGTGAACTTATAAATGCCTGCCACAGTCTAGCCATGGTCCATGAACTAGTGGTTGGAAAACACTGGTGTGTATCACAAATTAATGTTTTTTGTATTTAAATCAAATTGGTCCAGAGCCAGATTATGTCCCCAGGAGACACTGGATTGTGGAAATTCTACTTGTTTGTCATTTCAAACCCATAAGCATTTACTAAATACCTACTACATTGCAATGACCACACCGTTAAGGACAATTATTCCACCTATTATATTTTTTCACTAGCAGGACTAATTAGCACAGGTGGTAAATGATGAAATTTGTCATACAGTCAGAGTCAAAAACACTGACTTTGCTGAGTCTCCCTTGTACATAGAAGTTTCTGGGGAAAATGGAAGGGACAGCAGTATTTATTAGCATTCTGAACAATAAGGGTCATAGACATGCTTCCCTTCTTCCTCTCCACAAATCCTCTATTCCCTTGATGCACTTCTTCCCATCTTTTGCCACCCTAGAGGGGAAAAGGCCATTTTCTCCCAACTTCTCCCAATTACCCAGGCAGAAAAGCATTTCTTTCCTCTTAATCTCAACTCACTCTGGTGGATGAGATCCCTTGATCCACCCCCTTATCCTCATTACAAGTAATAAAAGCAAGAAGGTGCTTCTTATCATAGCAGAAATTGTATCCAACTCATCACCTAACAAATTACTTAGCACATGGGAGATGCTTAATAAAAAGTTGTTGAATGAATGAAAAAATATGTAAAGGGATATTTATAAGTAAGCCCTTATATTAGAAATTTTCTATAGAAATAGCTTGAATCTAAATGTTTGGAACTGGAGAACAGGTTAAAAAAGAAGGCAAAATGGAGATGAAACTATTATAGGCAGATTTAAATATACACACAAATATATTTCCTATACATGTTACAAAACATTTCTAATAAATACCCTTCTATTTCCAGATTGATAGCAATTATCACTGAGTCTTCCTTCATATGCTTCTTAGACCTTTCCCTTCATCATTTGAGTCTAGGCCCCAATCACCTCCTTCTTAGACTGCTATACTAGTTTTCCTGGCTCCCAATTTAACCTGTTTCACATCATATTATAAGAAATTGGCAGATTATTCTAAAACATTCTAAAACAATTTTCCCCTACATTCCATAGCATCAAATCTAAACTCCTCTGCAGTCCTAGCAGTCATGACTGCCTCTCATTGGACTCTTCATAGCTTTTAAATTCATCTCTCACTACTTTTTAATATACACGATATTATTTGACCTCAAAACAATCCCAGGGTGGAGGTGTCATAGGTATTATTCCCAGAGAATGGAAAGTTCCTTGAGAAAAGGGACTATTTCTTTTGTTCTCTATATTCCAACTTTATTTTTCATCCTCCCCCAAAGTATTTCCACAGGGCTTCCTTCAGGCACTCAGTAAGTTCATCTTAATTCAACCAGTGTTGGAAGGTTGGAATTCAACATTAATTGGAAGAGGAGGGGGAGAAGGAAGAACATGCCATAATCTATTGTATTTAAAGAGAATTAAAACATGCTTTGGTAATAATGTATCTTCAAGTAAAAAATAGAAGAAATGAAAGCATTCCTAAATTCTCTAAAAAGCCAAATCCATGTGTCTTTACCTATCCCTGGAAGGAAGAAAACCACAGAGCAGAGCTTTGGGTCACTGATTCAGGGGTGGTCTAAAAATAATCCCAATCAAAAGATAAAGAAAGAGTTAGAGGTTCCAAAGGAAGAAATCTGATAAAATTAAAGTGGAATAGACACTTCAAACTGTGTGATCTGACCTAATAAGTTATTAATAGGGAACCATTACTCCTCATACATTTTTTATTAGAAAGGCATTGCCTTTTTGTCAAGATTAGTGGATTATAAAATATTTGTGCTACACAATATAAATGACCCTACCTATTAATAAGTCTCTAGAAAGATATGCTTAAATTGAATTACATTAAGAAGAGAAGTGCCAACAGAAAATTAGGCATAATTAATGGGAACACATAAATAAACCAGAAATGGAGGGAAAAGGACATTCTCCTCATTGATCATTTGGAGGATTAATTGCTGATATGGCTCTAATGACATACCAACTATTACTGTTTTTATAAGGGCGATTTCATAGAAGATGAAATTCATGTAGCTATGAATATGTATTGTAATTTACAGCTGGAAGATAATTGTGTTGATCACCTACCTCTAATTAATGGGCATAATTCTGACGAGCTAAAAGCTACAGCTTAAAACACAATATCAAACTAGGGCTCATTAAATTCTGTTTTGATGAAGCTGAGCAGTGGCTTCACAATGATTCACATTTGAGCTGCTCCCTGTGAGCTTTCTGTGGGGCTGTCTAGAAAAATCTTTGTTGAAGGTATCAGCATGGGCAGTATTGCTTTATTATTTTCCATGGGTAACAGCCAGTGATCCACTTAGTGCAGTGATACCTTAGAAATACAGGAAATTATTTTTCACATCTCATCTCAATGAATAATGTGAATTGAGTTACACAGTGAATGAGTATCCTGGATCATCTCCATTTCCCCTATATCACAGCTCAGCCTCCAATGTACCATTGTAGGACGGAAGTGAACACTTTAGACTCCATGTTTCCTAGTGCTCTGGAGCTGAAAGGATTAACCATTTATCAACAATTTAGATATTAATCTCTTCTGCTGCTACTATTGGGTGATTTCCTTTTGCTACAAGTAGACAACATGATCTTGTATATTGTCTTTTTTGCTCATAGTAATCAATTCTCATTGAAAAAGAAATTTTCAACAACCAATTTAAAATAATTGCCAGAGTAAAACCAGTAAGACTAATTGGGGTTTGTACTTGCTAGCCCAAATTATTGATAAAGAAGGGGGGAAAAAGTACTTTAGAGGACCACAAAACAGACTTAAGTCAAGCAAGAGAACAAGCACATTTTATTTCTCTCTACTGTGACTAGGTACTGTAGAAGCCTGCACATTATGTGGGAAATAATTATGTGCTATATGTGCAGTGACAGAGAGAGATGTCAGGATCTGTTTCACATACAGCAATGTCCTTAATTAGCTATTGGTGTTGGGGGCATTAATAATGATGGACCTTCATCTTTTCTAACAAGTTTTTTTGAGACACGATGTATCTTCCATAACTGTTTAAAAAGGGTGACTGAATAGAAATAGAATTCTCTAAAAGGGTCATTACCAGAAATATGGAGCTTCATAACTATGAGGCTTCAGATGAAGTGAAGCTCATTTGAATCACTTAAACTATTCTCTTCTATATCCATTTGAATCATGGAATTTCAGACGGAAGGACCTCATAGAAGATAACGTCGAGTGATATACTGGGTGTTCAGGGAGGACTAGCACCTCTGATGTGAGAGCTTGCTGAGCTTTTCTCAGGATTACTCCTTTGTCTTTGGTGTCTACCTGTCACCTAACTCTCAGCTGTGGCTCCAAGAAGCTATAGCATGCATAGTGACCACACTCTGGAATAAACCATCTTGACAGGTGGGTCAAGTCAGGTTGAGGGTAATTGTGTACTCCAGGCATGTGAAGACTTTTCCCAGTAGAATGGAAAGATAATTTGTTCCAAAGACCATGAAGGTAGCTAAAGCAGGTATTGTGAAACACCTTGAGCTTTTCAGACAAGACATCAAAGATGCCAAAGTCATGTATTACATTCTAGGTCATCAATAGGTGACTTTTCTCTGACCACTGGACTTCAATGACTTTGGAATGGAGCTTGAAGCCTATGACTGTGCAGCTCTATCTCACTTAAATCTAATTCATTTGTATGTCAAGAGACCATTCCGTGATATCATTGGTTCTCTTCAGATCAATGAGCCACACTATTGTAGACATGTACACATTATCTAAGGAGTCATTATGTACTCATTTTGATCACTGGTAAACTGTTCTCTTTTCCATATACATATGAATCATGGAATTTCAGACTGAGGAGGGACCTTGTAGAAACTTGTACTACAATACAGTGGTAAATGGGATGTTTAGAGAGTGCAGAGACAAGGTGAGGCATCAGGACTTGCATCATTTGCTAAATGCAAGTATATGCTAAGATCTGATAATGCAACTCTAAAAATAGAGCTATCTCTACCTTGAAAAACTTGCATTCTAATAGAAGCAGTATGGATGCATCTAGTGATGGGGTCTGACTGGACAAGTTAACTAAATCATCCTGCCTTTACATGAATATCAAAATGCTCAATACTGATCCCTTAAGTAGATGAGGGTTATTCTTTATTGAGTTAATGAATCATAGACTTAATATTATATGTAGAAAGATATTTTTGATGAGTTAGAGTAACACTGTACAAGAAAGATATTTTTGATGAGTTAGAGTAACACTGTACAAGAAATATGTTAAAATAATCTGAGAAAATTTGGTCATACCCTGTGGGTAGCTAGTTTGGTCTTGAAGGAATCTGTGGTCTGGCAACACACCAAAAAGGAATGTTGGCACTAAATCCAGAGAAAGAATGGAGGGAAGGAGTAGAGCCCAGATCTTCATACTGATTTCCTCTCTCAACTCTTGGCCAGAGAAAGACCTTTTGAGCTTCGATAGATCTGAAGGAATTGAGATTTTCCAGTATTCTAACATCATCACCAGAATCCTAATACCTAGGGGCCATGATTACACTGGATTCAAAGAAAATACTGTACTCAGTGAAGAAAGACAGATGGAAGCTCCTACAATGAGCACCAGCAGCAAAGCTACACAGTGCCTGTCTTGGCACCTCTACCATAATGACTTCCCAGGAGATATGAGTTAACCCATTGCCACCTGTGCTTTCTCTGGTTGAGGTTACTTTCTCTTTCTCCTGGCTACTCTATGTACTAATGGGAGAGAATGTCACTGGGCGAACATTTTGAACCAACTCTTCTTACATCTTAGTAAAAATCCCTTTCTAAAAGCTAATTGTTTGAATAACTAAATATCAACTTATAATCTTAAGAAGCACTATTGTGTGAGTTTATGAGATACATGGCCCTAGAGTGGGAAGTACCTACTCTTCTCATCTCCTCAGAGTTAACCCTAGATTCCTGAAGAGAAATTTAGCCAGCCTTTCTCTAAGGACCTGACTGGCTAGTATATGATATTTTAGATAAAGATCTTCAGATCTTAGATGTACTTCCTAGAGATGAATAAATATGAGTAGATAGAGTAATTTTGAGGAGGGGGATGAAGGATTCACAAAATCCACAATATTTTATAGAAATGGCAAAGAGTTCATGATTTCTCAAAGGTTGCTAATATTAGTGATTTAGAAGAAGGGAAGGAGATGAGACTGAAATATTAAGATTTCCCTGAGATTCTGTAGCAGAGTATTATTAAAATCTTTCTAGAAAGGGTAATTAATATTGGGAAGGAGGGATTAATTGTGAAGATGTTGGAATATGCCAACTACTGCTGGCTTCCTAACTATTTTCAAATAAAATTCTTTAATAAAATGCTGGGATTCCCTTAGGAAACAATTGAATCTAAAAAATTTTGGCAATGAGTTATTGTATTTTGTTAGAACTAGGTTCAGTAAGGGCAGGGATAATTTCCTTTTTTGGCTTTTGATTCCCATTATCTAAAATAGCAACTTTTAAATGCTTATGTAATGATCTGAGTAGCTAATTTGTAATTTCTTTTTTTGTTGTTTTTTGTTTTGTGGTCAGCAGGTTGAGACTTCCTTTCAACATTCAGTTAGAAGAAATACTTTATTGAGGACTAAGTTTAGGTTTAACTATACCTTAGCCAAAGTGGAATAGTCACAAACATGAGTGAACCAACAATGGCCTTGAATTTGATCTTTCCCAGCATTTCTTGAATTTTCCTTTTAGCTGAAGTACCTCTCAGGCAATCCAGTTGAAAAATCTCCTTTTACTTTTTAATAAAATATCAGTGATGATTTTGTGCCTTTACCTCTATTGGCAAGGGTATGGAAACAAAGAGGGACCATTCATTAAAAATAATCCACCTGAAACCAAACACTCTAGATTTCTCCAAACTCAAGTTTCTGTGTCTATACTATTTATATATTCAGTAAATTTTAATTAGAACTTGAAGAACATGAGAAAACCTTTCAAACAAACAAGCCTTAGTATTTATCATAGTCACCATCAGGGACAATGAGATAAGGATAAAGCATTTATTAAGCACCTATTATGTGCCAAACACTATACCAAGTAGTTTTGAAATATCATTTCATTGATTTTTTAAACCCTTATCTTCTGTCTTAGAATCAATACTATGTTTTGGTTCCAAGGTAGAAGAGTGGTAAGGGCTAGGCAATGGGGCTTGAGTGACTTGCCCAGGTCACACAACTAGGAAGTGTCTGAGGCTAGATTTGAACCTAGAACCTCCCATATCTAGGCCTGGCTCTCAATCTAATGACCCACGCAGCTGCCCCCTTATCTCATTGATCTTGACAATAACCCTTGTAGGTAGACATTATTATGATCCTCATTTAATACTTGAGGAAACTGAGAACAGAGGTTAAATGATTTGGCCAAGAGTCATACAGCCAATAAATGCCTGAGGCTAGATTTAACATTCTATTTACCTGACCATTTAGCTGCCAAAATAAGGGAGAGGAATTATGGAGAAGATATTTTAGAAATGGTTCAAATAAGGAAGGGGGTAAGAGAAGACTGTTTTAGGACTGTGGCACAAGCAAGGCATTCTCTCAGACATTCCAAGGTTAATAAAAGCCATTAAACTTTAGGCATCTTGAACTTGTAAAATACACCAGATAGTGCCTAAAATATATAATACCAACCTATAATATAATACCTTTGCCTTAGATATATCTTTTAGTATTTCTAGAAACGGTAAGATTTAAAACCAATAAGTGAACATAGAGCTCAAGTCCATTCTCTTAACGTGGCAAATAAGGAACCTAAGATCCAGAAAAATCAGTTGACTTTCCCAGTGTCATGTAGCAGCAGAACCCAAGGTGCCAGACTCCAAATCCAAGGTTTTCTTTGCCACATCTCTTCAGTCACTGTAGTCATGAGCTGAAATAGCCTTATCTACATCTTCCTCCAAGTGACGTCTCTTTACACAGATGCGTGTAAAAAAATCCACATATGAACTATATCTATCATGGGACAAATAGGGATTTGTTCTAACATCTGGAGAACTTTTTCTTTCTAGCAGTAGCCATCCCCTCACCATATGTTTCACCATATCTATTTTCCTTTGTTCCAAAATGCCAAATTGGGCAGGGGTGGGACTAAAGGGAAGGAAGAAGGAAGATATTAATTAAGTACCTACTATGTGCCAGGCACTGTGCTAAGCATTTAATAAGTATTATGTTATTTTATTTATTATTCACATTATTTATTTAGTATTAATTATGAATTAGCATTAATTTTAGCATGACTTACCATTGGTAACCCCCGATTAGGACCTATAACCAAGAAGACCATTGACACAAATAAATATTCCACATAGACAAAAATTTTAGAGCAGCACTTTTCCTGATAGCAAATAGCCAGAAATAATAATAATGCAAATGTCCATCAACTTGGAAATGGTTGAACACATTGTATCAAATGAATTTAATGGAACATTTTTATACTGTATTATAGATGACAACCTAAATCAGGTTAAGTTCAAATCTGACCTTAGGTACTTATTCACTGCGAAACCCAAGGCAAGTCATTTAATTTCTGTTGGTCTTAGTTTCCTCGGTCGTAAAATAAGAGTAATAATAGTGTCTATCTCATAAACTGTTGTAAAGCTCAAGTGAAATAATATTTATAAAGGACTTAGTACCGTACCTGGAATAGAATAGGCTTATTTTTAATAAATGCTTGTTCACTTTCTTATTCCCTACAGAAAACCACGAATATGAAGAATGCAGATAAGCATGGGAAGATTTATATTAACTGATGCAAAGTAAATTAAGTGGCATGAAAATGATATACACAATGAATATAACAATGTGAATGAAAGAAATAAATACAAATCCATTTTAAAGAAAGCAAAGGAAAGAAGGATAATTCACAGAGTAAGAGACTAGCTAGTGTAAGACCAAAAGTTCAAAAAGGTGCTAGAAGTGGCTTCTGGTGAAAGGCATCATTCATATAACTTTTTACTTCCTTTATACCTTCCTTTCCTTCTCACCCCACTCCAGAGTTCCTGCCCTAAATGAGAAAATCATTACCAATTACTGAGAGTTTCGGAAGATCTAACTCCCTGGGATGATATAGAAGATATGCAGAGGTATTTCTTGCATCCCACATTTGAGTTTTGAAGAATGTGTGGGAAGATGTATAAGCATACTTATTTACGGCCATAGTAATATTTGCACCTAAAACCTTAAAAAAACTAAACAATCATTTAATTAAGTGCCAACTAAACAAGAAACACTGTACTAGCCCCTGGGGACACAGAGGAAAAGAGTAAGTCTTTTTCTTCAAGGAGCATGCTACATTCCATAAAAGGTCTGTAATTTTGTCAGTGTGAATATTCCCTTTGTATATGTAAATGGTAGTCCTTCCACAACCTACCTGGCTTCCTTAAATTGATGCTGAAATTTTTTAAAATGTGTAACTCTCTTGGTGGTGGGTTCTTCATAGCTTAGCTTCTGACAGCACACAAAAAGTCTGCCCTTGGGCATATAGTCTATATGTGATAGTCTATCACTTATGTATGAAATATCAATGCATACCGTGGCATAGTGTTTTAGAACTCAGGGTCACTTCCATGTTATTATAAGGAATTAGAGGAGTATTTTATTGTAATAAGAGACAAGTACAATCCCTTAGGAATAATAGCTAACATTTACATAGAGCTGTTGGTTTTCCATTGCTTTTCTACATGAATTTTCCATTAGCTATCTGATATATTATGTTAATTACAGAGCAAATAACCATTTGTGGCAGTTAGGTAGCACAGTGCATATAGAACTCAATCTGGAGTCAGGAAAATTCTAGTTCAAATATTGCCTCAGACACTTACAGGCTGCATGACTATGGACAAATGATCTAATCTGTCTGCTACAGTTTCCTCATCTATAAAATGGGGATCATAAAACCATTTACTGCACAGGATTGTGGGGTGACAAAATGAGATGATATTTTATAACTTTAAACTTTGCAAACCTTAAACTGCTTTAAAGCACTTTAAAATGCTAGCTATCCACTCTCAGCAATACAATGACCCAGGACAATTCCTAGGGACTTATGGCAAAGAATGTTATCCACCTCCAGAGAAAGAACTGTGGGAGTCAGAATGCAGTTGAAAGCATATGATTTTTCACTTGTTTATTTTTTTAAATTTTATATGATTATTCTCTTACAAAAATGAACAATATGGAATATGTTTTTCATGATAATACATGTATAACCTAAATCAAATTGCTTGCCAGCTCTGGGAGGATAAGGGAAGGGAAGGAGTGAGACAATTTGGATCATGTAACTTTGGAAAACTTATGTGGAAATTTATTACATGTAATTGATTTTTGAAAATATAATAAAAATGCTATCATCATGATTATGATTTATAACTATTTATAATTGAGCTATATTTTATAATTGCATTCTTATTTTACTAGTAATATTTTTGTTATTTTAATATTATTACATTATATTATTAATATTTTAATATTTTTTGTCCAGTTGCATATGGTTATAATTATGTTTCTGTGGAAAACTGGGCTCTGAGCTGCAACCACACAACTTAGGGCACATAACTCTCTCAAAGACAGGAATGGTAAAGAAGAACCAATCTTTATTTTGTATTTCCTTTATACAATTTTTCAGGAGCGAAGGGGTAGTGAAAATGAATCAAGATATTTGGGTGGGATATCTGGACAGGGAAAGGATATAAATGAGAAGGTTTCTCATTATTTTTCCATGTCTTTTCTCTAGAAAGGAAGAAAGTAAATGGGGCTACCAAACTTCTTCAAATTTGAATAAACTTTGAATCTAGAACTTGAGGCTCACTTTTTTTCTTTCACCTAAGACTGGTAATTTAACCACTCTCACACATGCAAAAAGCATTGTATGCTTTCATTTGACCAGAAATTAATTACTTTTTTCTTTTTCTTAACTTTTCATGGACTTTTTCTTTTTGTTTTCAATTGGACTGTTTCTTTACCTTTTAAAAATTACAATAAGACACCAATCAAAGAAACCCAGAGATAACACAGCGAAAAAAGTTAGAAGGGACCATTACAGTTTACCTTTAAATTGCATTGTTTATATTCACTGTAATATGCCTGAGTTTTCTTCTTTGAATATTTTGGAGGGTTTTTTGTTTGTTTGTTTGTTTTGCTTTTGCTTCTGTTTTAACAAACAATAAAGTATATTTTGAAGTCACTTAAAAATGAAGTGTGGTCTATGTAGCCAAATTAACTGACCAAACCAACCAAAGGAAAAAGAATTTATCTTTTTTTTTTTTAAACCCTTACCTTCCATCATGGAATCAATACTGTGTATTGGTTCCAAGGCAGAAGAGTGGTAAGGGCTAGGCAATGGGGGTCAAGTTACTTGCCCAGGGTCACACATCTAGGAAGTGTCTGAGGCCAGATTTGAACTTAGGACCTCCCGTCTCTAGGCCTGGCTCTCAATCCACTGAACTATTCAGCTACCTCCTTGTTTTTTCTTTTTAGAACTATATCTTTTGCATGTAATCCTGTTAGATAGCCAGCATTTTAATGACAAATCATGACCATAGACAAAATTTCCTACTGATAGTAAGAACTCTATTGGAATGTGAAACTCCTTGGCATGGGAGGATCCTTCTCCTCCCTACTTAAGACTACTTTAGGACAGAAACCTTTTGCTAAACAATGGAAAGGGCTTTGACCTATGCTTAAGCATAGAACAGGAAGTTCTTTGAGTCATGATTGATTTTAGAATTGATACAATAGAGATACTTGGAATGACAGAACCAGGTCTTGGAACTTACAATCTCCACCCTACTCAGAGTAACAGGATTTAGGAAGGGCTGCAGCAAAGATCAAGATTTAATTATTTGAGAATATGACCTTCAACAGACATGTACAAAGTGGGGCAGACCTCTGGGTGGTCCTGGGTTAAGCTAGAGCCACCATTGGCACAGAGGAAACATCGACAGTGACTGGTAGATGTGAGAACTGAGGGGAGGGAACTTAGATTGTGTCCTTAAAGATAGTGGGGTCTGAGGACTGATTGGGAGGAGGTTTTGCTCTGGAGGAGTCTGAGAGGAGAGAGGTCCTGGAGGGAGAGTTCCTGGGGAGATCTGAGAGGAGGGCTTGCTCTGAAGGAGGCTGGAGGTGGAGGCCCCTGAGACTGTTTCTCCATTTTGGTCACGTGAGTGATAGGGACTGATCTCTTTTCTTTGCCTCAGCTATCTAAGGGCTTGGGCCTTTGGCCCAGCCTAAGCAGAGGGGGTATTAAGCCCTATTCCCTTCTCTCCCCTTTCTCTCTTTCTCTCTCTCTCTCTCCCTCTCTCTCTCTATCTCTAATGCCTTTCTTCCTCCTGTTTGTAATTAAAAACTCCATAAAAGGTTGACTGCTGACTTGAGTTTTCATTTAGGAATTACATAGCTGAATTCCTTGGCGACCTTAAATTAATATATATCAGTCTTTTAAAGTGATTTCCATATCACAAAACACAAACAAGTTACTGATCCTCCCAGTTTCACAGACTGTCTTCAAACTAATAAGTTATAACTATTGAACTACATTGGTAGATGTATTTTCCTATTGGTCTTTTCCTAATAGTTTAAAACTACCCAGTCTTTGGGGAAACACTTTATCCCATGTGTTCATATCTAGTTAAACAAAAGTTTAAGATGTATCCTCATTTTTATTCTTAAAATCTATTTTACCCAATATTTTAATTGCATTATTTGAAGTAATTAAACATATATTTCTTAAGATATCAGGAAAGATTCAATTTGTGCTACTGTGTGCCTTCCAAACAGAAGAACTAAAAAACTTAGGACTGCTTTTTCATTTAACATCTATAATTTTAGTCTGCCAATAATATTTTTAACTATTTCTTGCAGGACTTGACTTGTAGAGTGACATATATGTTTCAATTTTGTTTTGTTTTATTCCTCTTTTGGTGTTCTGCCTTTTATTTGTCTTTAAACTCTAATTTTCTTCTTCTTTCCTTCCTTTCTTCCTTGCTTCCTTATTTAATTCCTTCCTTCCTTGCTTCCTTCCTTCCTTTCTTTCTTCCTTCCTTCTTTCTTTCTTACTACATTTTTTCTTTCTACCTTCCTACCTTCCTACCTTCCTACCTTCCTTCCTTCCTTCCTTGCTTCCTTGCTTCCTTGCTTCCTTGCTTCCTGCTCTCTCCTTGCTCTCCTTGCTTCCTCTTCTTCCTTGCTTCTTCTTCCTTCTTCCTTCCTTCCTTCTTCTTTCTTTCTCTACCTTCCTTTCTTCCTACCTTCCTTCCTTCCTCCTGCTTCCTTTCCTTGCTTCCTTGCCTTTCCTTGCTTCTTCCTTCCTTCCTTCCTTCTTCTTCCTTCCTTTCTTTCCTTTCTTTCTTTCTTTCTTTCTTTCTTTCTTTTCTTCTTCTTTCTTTCTTTTCTTTCTTTCTTTCTTTCTTCTTTTCTTTCTTCTTTCTTTCTTTCTTTCTTTCTTTCTTCTTTCTTTCTTTCTTTCTTTCTTTCTTCTTCCTTCTCTTTCTTTCTTCTTTCTTTCTTTCTTTCTTTCTTTCTTTCTTTCTTTCTTTCTTTCTTTCTTTCTTTCTTCCTTCCTTTCTTTCTTTCTTTCTTTCTTTCTTTCTTTCTTTCTTCCTTCCTTCCTTTCTTTCTTTCTTTCTTTCTTTCTTTCTTTCTTTCTTTCTTTCTTTCTTTCTTTCTTTCTTTCTTTCTTTCTTTCTTTCTTTCTTTCTTTCTTTCTTTCTTCCTTCCTTCCTTTCTTCCTTCCTTCCTTCCTTTCTTCCTTTCTTTCTTTCTTTCTTTCTTTCTTTCTTTCTTTCTTTCTTTCTTTCTTTCTTTCTTTCTTTCTTTCTTTCTTTCTTTCTTTCTTTCTTTCTTTCTTTCTTTCTTTCTTTCTTTCTTTCTTTCTTTCTTTCTTTCTTTCTTTCTTTCTTTCTTTCTTTCTTTCTTTCTTTCTTCCTTCCTTTCTTCCTTCCTTTCTTTCTTTTTTCTTCTCAGTGCTTCCATTGTCTACTTTAAACACATCTTGCCATTAAAAAAAAAAAGAAGATAGTTTAGAAATGAAATAGTTTTTCTGTGTTGATAAATACAGCTGGCCTGCCTTAGTGCCATGGTGGATTATATGCCAGTTTCCCCATATGTTTTGTATTACAGGCCAGCATACTAACACCAGACCACCTCACAGTGGGAATCATGAGGGTCACTGAACATTGAGCTTTTTCCGCAGTGTTTGACAATTGCAGAAACACCAGCGATAAATATTAAATAATAACTTTGTGCCAAACCACTGTGAAAATGAAGTGAGCATTCAACAGCTCTCGTAATTTCTCCTTTTATACCTGCTGTGTGGTGGTCTAGTGACTGCACACTGAGCAGCAAAATAAAATAACAGGGACAAAGGTTCAAGGCCTCTCACAGAGTTATTTTTACATTGATTGCAAGGTACACCTGTGCTTCTTTATTTAGGTTTGTGCATTTCTTTGTTTCTGCATTTATATTTAGTGGACTTAAAAGGGAGGGGTGTGGAACAACATTTTAAAAGCATCTATCAATACACACAACTATTTCTCGGAAAGTGGTGTGAGTTTTGTTTGTTTTAAAATTTTTCTTCCTGTTCCTAGGAATTAGTGTGTACAAGCATGTCAATTTCTTCATGTCTAATAGATGACAAAGTCTCTTAAAAATAATCAAAAGACTCTTGTCATATTTGTCACATTTAAATAAAGAAATACTGTACTTGGAAGAGATGTTCTTCCAGATATATGAACATAAGAAAACAAGTTCATTACTCAGCATGTATATTTTTGAAATTGAAAAAAAAAAACTGGATGATTATCTCAAAATTCAGAAGTCTACCCCCCCCAAATCTATTCTGAGAGTTAATCCAGATGGACCTCTCTTAATGTATTTTTTCAAATCTCTAGCTTCTTTAAATTTAAAAAATAATAATCTTACTCTTGCAATGGATAATTTCAACTTTCTGTTTTCACTTAAGATTTTCTTTTGGCCTTTTTGGGAATACACACTCTTCACTTAAATTGTGTCTAGTGCCCTCTAGTGGACATTTGTAAAATTGTATAATCTCTCTCTTTTTTTTTTTACTAAAATTAAATTTTCTTTCTATGAATTCCAGACACTAGATAGAAAGAAAAGCAGTACTTTCTTTTAAAGAAATATAGTTTCCAGAGGGCAATTAACATACAATTTTATTTCACTCAAAATCTATTTAAAGGCATCTTTTAGTGGAAAGGCAATTGTTTTCTATTAAAGAGACATGAGATCAAGTTCTAGATCTGCTACATACTATCTTCCATTTGCCTTACTTACCTCATAAATCGTTATAGATGTCAGTTTCCTAATTCTTAAACTTAAGCGGTCAGAGAATATTTCTAAGGACCCTGCACTTTAATACATGTATAGTGGATGAATCTGCAACACCAATCAGGTTTCTCTTCACTCAGCAAACTCAAATTAGTTGTGTTCAATGGGGCAGCCTACCACAGAAGCATTTCCACTTTAGCTCTATCTGGAGTGCTTAAGCACGGTTATTTGTGCTAGAAGGATTCTTTTCTTGGTATGCTGATTCCAGCCATTTTTTCCTCTTCAAATATTTTTCTTTGACACATTGTTCACATATGAATATTTTTTAAATGAAAAACGAATGTTTGTTTTGTTTTCCACTTGTCTCTAGGAGGAGGACCCCAGACTGAAACTCAAGATACACCTTCACATATTTGACTTCCAGAATAACATTTCTAGGGATGAAGGTCACCATCAAACTTGTTTTGAAGAAAATATCCAGATAGAAAAAATATGTGAAAGGCACTGTGCCTGTGCCTAGTACTGGGGATACTCTTAAGGGCAAATAAGCATTGACTACCCTCGAAGAGCTTACATTCTCATGGAGAAAGAACATGCAGTTAAAGGAGTATTAAAATGTGAAATAAAGGAGAAGAATGGGAGAAGACTGAAGGAAAGGACATGATAACCTCAGTCCTGGCTAGATAAGGCTCACCTTTGACACAGAGAGGATTCCACAGATGGAATCCTAGAGTATGATTTCAAAAATGAAGGAGGTCAGAGAGGAAAGTCATGGCTGGGAGATTACTGGGAGTTTACATGGGGCCAATATTTCCAATATTTCCAATCTTAGATGTTTTGCTTAGACAGCAAGATAGACTAATTGATGCAGAAGGCATAACAGTGACTTTTTACCCATTACAAATCAGTCAATTAAT
The DNA here is from genome assembly GCF_027887165.1 of Monodelphis domestica. Classification (NCBI taxonomy): domain Eukaryota; kingdom Metazoa; phylum Chordata; class Mammalia; order Didelphimorphia; family Didelphidae; genus Monodelphis; species Monodelphis domestica. The sequence goes on from NC_077229.1 coordinate 228,611,561, forward strand.
CAATTATTCATGAAAGATTTCTTAAGCATCTATTCAGTGTCAGACATTGTGTTAGGTGATAAAAAAAAATGAAACTGTCCCTACTATCTCTTCCCTTGAAGAACTTATATTTTGCCTAGGATAGATCACATGTACATACATATATAACATTCAAGCTCTGGCTCTTTCTCTCAGGACCAGAATGACTTCACTTCCTTCTATGATTTTCTCATTTCGCAATAGTTGCATTAATTTTGCTCGTTTTGGGACTTTAACAATAAAACATCATCTCCTTATTGAGAAACTTTATCATAACTTGAAACAACTTTGGTATTTATATTTCATTAGTACCCTCTGAACATTTGATTAGACTTCTCAATTAGAGGATTGGAACATGATTTCCGAAAACCTGCATGAAAGACTTCTTCTCCATCACACCTCTGGTTCATTTCATTTTGGTTCCTATGCTACCCCTCTCCCCTCTAGCTTCTTTTTTCTTTAGTATGATGTTCTCCCACATTAGATTGGAAGCTCCTTGAAAGTAGGGTTCATCTTTGTTTTGATTTGTATTTGTATGCACAGTGCTAAGCACAGTGGCTGGCTCATATTAGGTGCTTAATTAATGTTTATTACATGATGGACTCAGGGTCAGGGTACCTTGAGGAATTGGTGGGTATCTTTCTTTACTGACATCAGCTCAATGCCTCACTGGCTGACTTCCTTTCATTATTAAGGGCTATCGCAAGCTAATTCCATTTAACCACTTAATCTCTGATAGTTTATAAAGAGGAGTATTTACTTCAAGAAGAGAGAAAGAATAAGCTAAAAATATTTTCCTCAGTACTCTGTACCAGCTCAGTCTTTAATGAGTACGCTTAAAATTTAGCTCAGTTCCTCCACAGAAATGATCCCACCAATTTTATGACCAAAATTGTAGAATGATTGCTGGATGAATCTTTCTGCTAGGCTATAGACTTGAACATCACTATATTATCACTCTTTTAATCTCAAAAAATCAGTGCTGGGTTGGTTAAAATATACAGGCTAGATTTTGACTCCCAGGGTACTGTGATCTCTCTCTCTGGATCTTTGAAATTTTGCACACCCAGAATGGAAAATAGTGGATAAATAAGACCTTTTTTTGGGGGGGGGCATATGGTCTCAGAGAATGAAGGCCCCGGGGTAATTCCTCTTACAGCATTGTCACTTATTGAATTCTGTAGGACACTGTCACTGGGCTCCTCATGAAGAAAAAAGAGGCTCTGACAAATGTTTTGAAAGCTGACACGTTTTTTAAAAGTGAAACCAACTCCTGCCATTCAACCAGGTGAGAAAGCCTTCTTTCAGAATTATTTATATAATGTCCTCTAAAAACTTCACAATCTCTCCAAGTCAGTCATATTTTCCTTACAATTTTCAGGAAGATTAGTTTGCCAGTCTCCAACATGGGGAGGTTTTATGGGTGCAGAAAGCTTATGGAGACTTCATAAGTGTTCAATTCCTATTATGTATAAATATTTAGAAATGAGATAGAAAAAATATTTTGAGGGGGGAAACATTAGCAACTGAATTGGGAAAAACTTCTTGTAAGTATACATTGAACATAGCCTTGAAGGAAAGTAGGGATTCTAAGAGGCAGAAGCAAAGGGAGAGTACATTTTAGACATGGAGAATAGTCAATGCAAAGGCAAAGAGATGCAATATAAACAGTAATATGAAGAAAAATAAGGGGATAGCTAAGTAGTTGAATAGATGGACAGCCTGGAAATGGGAAGTCCTAAATTCAATTCTGGCCTCAGACACATCTGAGTTGTGTGACTTTGGGCAAGTCCCTTAACCTCCATTGCCTAGCCTTCACCACTTTTCTTCTTTGGAATCAATACCCCATATTGATTCTAATATGGAAGGTAAGTATTTTTTTTTCAAAATAACAAAATGGTCTTCTTGGCCAGTTTAATTGAACTTTTTAGTATATTGCAGTTATATATAAATGTGTATATAAAAGTTAGATTGGTTATAAAAAGGTTTAAATGATAAAAAGAGGAGTTTGCATATTAAAAAAATTAAAATTAATCTATAATAATTTCAAATATTATATTTTATAAAATTTATTAATAATCACTAGAAGTAACAAAATAAAACCATGTGCCCATGACTAATATACCTGTTCAAACAGCCCTCTCCACCACAGTAATGGACAGGAAGCAAAAAGTTAGCCACAGAAGACCACCTTATTTATCCCCCTGTCTACTTCAGCACATAACGACAGGAAGGCAATGGGCTCCTGGGAAATGTAGTTCAAAGGCACAAGATTTCCAATTACACAATATGATAGTAGAAGTATTATGGAGTCCTCGAGGTTTAATGAATAATTGAATGACATGGTCAGATTTTTGCTTAGCAAATACGATTGGCAGTTGTATGGGGAACAATTGGAGATGAGAGATATCAGAAGTAGGGAATATATTTAAGAAGTGAGAGATGTTGAACATGAGCTAGGACAATTGCTATGTAACTAAAGAGGATACAGATATGAGAGATATGAAAACAAAACCAATATGATTTCACAATAGATTGGATAAGTGGAGTGTGAAGGCAAGGAGGATGATAGTTTGAGGTAGGATCTAGTGAAGATTTTTAAAAAGGCAAACAGGTCCTATAGGCAACAAAGTAGGAATGAAACCATATCTATATCTGTCTGTCTGTATATCTATTTACATATTTGTGTATGTATATATATATATATATATATATATGTATGTAGAGAGAGACAGAAAGACAGAGACAGAGAGGGGATATGACTGTAGGTTTAGGAGACTGGCTTTAGGATCAAGGTTATATGTTAAGAGATTGACTTTGATAAGAAGAACTACTTTTTCCTCAAGAGAAGTAGGGCCATAGAAACCACTCAGGTAAAACCTATGTGGAATAAATTTCTAAACTAAACTAAGCTGATTGTTCATCAAGATGGAACAACATTGTAGAAATTCTCATCACACATAATGGGATGCTTATTTATAGCTTTTGCAGTGTTGTGTATTTGTGATTTAAAATATATGTAATAAATACATTTAAAATTTTTCTGTTTTTTAAAGTATCTGTTCACAAGATTTATGTTTAAAAAATATTTCTTTTTTAAAAACCCTTACCTTCCATCTTAGAATCAATACTGTGTATTGGTTCTAAGGCAGTAGAGTGGAAAGGGCTAGGCAATGGGGGTTAAGTGACTTGCCCAGAGTCACACAGCTAGGAAGTGTCTAAGGCCATATTTGAACCTAGGACTTCCCATCTCTAGGTCTGGCTCTCAATCTATTGAGCCACCCAGTTGCCCCCTAAAAAGTATTTCTTAAAAGACCTTTGTTTAAAAAAAAGTTTAAGCTTTAGATCTTGCTTCAGTTGGTGATATTTGTAACTCAAACATTGCCCCACTATTGTTTTTCTAATTTAATTGTATGACTAGAAATACCTGTTGAAAGAATAATACCAGAGGCTCTATTGAGCTATTCTACAAACTCAAAAGAAAAATGAGAATGATTTTGAAAAATGCAAAGATTTCACCAAGCCCCAGTGGAGTTCCTAAGTAGTTTGCACTTTTTCGTTAATTTGCCAAGAATCTAATGGTATAGAAATCTTGGACCTTTTCCTTCTCTTTGTCTTTAATGACTCACCTTTTAATTTATTCTGCTACACAAAGGGATTTGATGGTCACCACCTGTCCTGTTTTCTGTCATCATTGGGGGAAACCAAGTAAGATTTGAAAAATATCTGAGCACTTCTATTTCAAGTACTATGCACAAAAAAAGTGGAAGAAATTTAATATATTCTCTCTCCTTGGCAATTTAAATTAGAATATGTGTCTCTGATGAGTTTTCAGGAAGCTTAATATAGACATAATAATGTCTGAAAAAATGGTTTTGGGCTAAATCTCGGAACACTGCACACAATTTGCTTCTTTATTTCTCAGTAGGGTTCATGAAGTGGATTCATGAAATGATGCCTCCTAACTCATCTACACATGCTCATCCTGTGTAATTTTTTATTATGTCTTTCCATAAAATCTCCAAAGAGGATCTATTCAATATACTAGAAGCTTTTCTCTGGACTAAAGTAACTCCAGTTATCTTCCAAAACTGGTTGACCAAGTTGAATTTTGCTCTAACATATTTTTTATACTGCTCCTACTACCATTATTAGATGTATGATCCTGGGCAAGTCATTTCCCATAATCTGGGCCTTTATATCCAAAATGAGTGGATTATACTAGATGATGTCTAAAATCTCAGCTATAAACCATAAAACTAGGTTTAATGAGTTGTCTATTTTCCTTTTTTGTCTTCACTACAATTTATCTACTTTTGTTCTCACCTATATAACTTTTAAAATTTAGATTACAGAAGACTACAAATATACACATATGTAGATATACATATGTGTGTGTATATGTAAGTATATGTATATGTGTGTGTAATTTATAGTTATATCTTCCCAAAAGACAGCTGAACCCACTAGAAACAATCTGGCACCCAAGTCACTCTCAATTGGTCCTTATAGGATGAAGGATCATAGGATTTTGAAAGAAAGATTATATAGTCCAACCCCATCATTTAAAAGAGAAAAATGATGCCTAAAGAGTTGAGATGATCCCTGCATTAGAAAATTCAGTTGGTCGGGCTGCTGGATAGTTCAGTGGATTGAGAGCCAGGCCTAGAGATGGGAGGTCCTAGGTTCAAATATGGCCTCAGCCACTTCCTAGTGGTATGACCCTGGGAAAGTCACTAGACCCCCCTAGCCCTCACCACTCTTCTGCCTTGGATCCAATACACAGTATTGATTCCAAGATGGAAGGTAAGGATTTAAAAAAAAAAGAAAATGAAGTTTGGGGTCCTGAACTCCAGGTGAGCAATTTAACACAGAAAGTTTTATTTTTTTCATGATGGATTAAGTCCTTTTAATTCCTCACTGTCATTTATATCTTATCACTTCATTCTTTGTTTGACATTGTAAAAAAAAATAATCCTTTCCCTCCTTTGAAAATGTGCATTTTATATCTACTTGCCAGTTCTCTCATGAATCTTTCCTTGATCTCCTCAGAAAGAAGTATTTTATTCCTTCCCAAACATTCCTATAATCCTTGTGTCTGTCACTTCCTACTCATTGTATTCCCTTCCCTCTAGTCACCTCAAAAAGTAGAATAGAGCATTATTAATGGCCTAAGGTTAACATCATATATATTAAATTATATATACATAATATAGATATATTTGCATTTCCTAACTGATACAATAATTTAATCAAAGTATGTTTTTATTTAATATGTTCATTTGAACTGAGTAGGTATATATCTGCTCAAAATCTTGGGACTCACATTCTGGAATTAAAAATCGATGGTTAGCTTGCTTCAATTTTTTTTTTTATGTGAGATTCACAAATGTTCATGTTTTCAAGGCCAATAATTTCCATGTTTAAAATTGATTAAATATCCTTATTTTTATTTCTCATATTTTATATGTTTATTCTCAGCAACTTATCTCCAAACTACCTCCCCATGTCATCACTTAGCTATTTAAATCATTGTTTTATGCCTAGGTCTTTGATTGTTTGTGTTTTTCTGCTCCTCACTCTTCTGGTTCAACTCAACCATCCTCTATGTTCAATAAACTCCATTAGATGACTAAATATGACTGATTTTGAATAATAAATAATCATTTTTTTCACATAAAATAATACATTTGGGTGCAAATAGATATCTGATATCTCCAAAGTAACTGTTCATTCTTATCTCTCAATGCACACTCAGACTTTATTTTTGCTGTTCCTCCCATCTACCTTTAACAAGCTTCTCCCTCTTCTACCCTTAATTCCTTGCTCCACTTCTCCCCAATATATGAAATAGCTTTCCCCCTGCTGTTCACTATACCACATTCCTTCCTCCCTTTAAATTGCAGGTCATCAGCCTACAGAAAATTTCCCCTCATTACTTCTGACTATTCTCCAACATGCCAGGATGATCTGAACTGCCTTTTCTACTCAACACACCCTGGTGATTATTGCATTATGTGCACAATTTGTGTGGATTAAATGTTTATTAGACTTGTCTCCTTGGTTACATTATAAACTTCTTGAAATAATGACCATTTCTAGTCATTTCACACAAATGCTTTTGTTAGGAATTAAGGAGAGAGTGTGATACAGTAGAAAGTACATGGGATTAAGAGGTAGACAACATCGGTTCAAAATGTTATCATCTCTATGGTATTTGATATATCACTCAACCTCCCTGGGCCTGTTTTCTTTTCTGTAAAATAAAAGGTTTGGACTTAATGACTTTCAAGTACTTTCTAACTCAAAATTTGTGATTCTATAAATTCTTGCATTTTTTTTTAGAAAACTAAAGAAAAAAATGATCAATTTTTTTTTTTTGTTGGATACACTTGGAAATGTGAGATCAGAACATGGGAAAGAGCTAGGTAGAAGAGACACTGATTTAATAGTAATCCAAAGACATATTAGTTGAAGTCATGGGACTAGATGATTTCTCTGAAGAAGGTATAAAACAGAGAAGAGGAAAGGACAGAAGATAGAAACTTGAGAATAGGTACACTTATAGCATAGAAGGAGAACGAGATTAGTGAAACTTTTCATATAGGCATCAAATATATTAAATTCTTAATCAATTCAATTTTTTTGATACTTAATGGCCACTGTGTCTCTTACCTACTTAAAACACAATAGCCCCTGAGAGTACAGATTTTTCTTAATGTATTTCTGAATTTTATGTTATAGGAAATTCCCATTGATGAAATTCTCTTTAGAAAGTGAAGATTTACATTAAGTAACTTCTACTGAGAAAAGAAATAATTTACTCTGGATCACAGAGTAAGTATGTATCAGAGACACAACTTGAGCACAAGTCTTCATGACTGAGGTTAGCTCTCTATCTACTGTGCCCTAGGATTGACTGACTATACCACTAGAATAAGTATTACTTGGGTCTTGTAGGGGGAAAGAGTCTGAAATACCTTGTTTAAATATCTCATTTGCTTCAAGCATTTTGCTTTAATTCCAACTTAAACTCTGATTTTGAAACAATATTAAAATTTTACCTGCCCTGAAAGTAAAGATTCTCCAGTGTATTTATCAACCTCACCCTATCTCAAGCAGTCTAAAGCTTCTGCCAATCATGTGATGATTTCTATAATATCTTGCTTTTGTCAAGGGCCCTTGTTCTTGTGATGCCATCAGCTGCCAGCTTTTCCCCCTATAGAGCATTATAACAGTAGGCAGTGCATCATTCAGAAAACAGAAAGCCAGGAGAGTATTAACTTCTCTTTTCCTGAAGAGATTGCATGAAGCACGATTGCTAAGGAATTTGTTGTCTTTCTCAGCCAAGTGATGTCAGCAGAGAATGAAAGCTTTAACAAGCTCTTTGTTGCCAGCAGCTCTGTGAGAACTATTAACAATATCAGTTTAATTAAAAAAATTTTTGAGGGGGGCAGAGGGAGATTGATTTGGAGAGGATTAAGTCCATGCTACAATATATACCATACCAAAGTACCTCAGTTTACATTTCTCAGCTGGAGTTGGTTCTCTGTTAACATTAGAGTGAAAATTCCAGTTGTTCTAATAAACATTTGAAATCATTGAGAATTCAGGTCTATTACTCCACTAGCCCTGCTTCCTTGAAGGTTCACTTTTGATGGGTGGTTAGTGTCAGTGGGTGAAAGATTTTGAGAGTGTATTTGTCAACCATGGAATTATTTTAAATTTTTTGACATTTTTTTCCCAAAGTGAATAAACTTCAGTAGAACTTTCTAATTTTTTTTAATGGAGGATGCTCTCTGGGCAAGTACAAGAAGGTGGCATTAGTTCCACTTTGAGGTAGTTTCATTATCATCTTTCTTTCCAGGTGGGTAATAGTCATTTTCTTGCATTAGGAAAGATAGGCAGTATTAGCTCCCTGGACAGAGGAATGTGTTGATTATCTGCTATTTCAAATGACTTAATTCTTTCAAAGTTCAACAACAGTGCTGCAGTTTAGTTTCTCTCTCAAGACTCATCTTCCTGCCTATATATTCAGTCTTTCAGGCTTGTTGCTTTGTTTTACTCATTTTGTTTGGGTGGATGAGAAAAGTCCATCTTTTCTTGGATTATAACCATATCCGTCTTTAAACAAACACTTCTTTGTATATGTGTTTTGTGTGTACAGGCATATTTGTACACTTGAACAGAATTTGATAAAATTCTAGTGGAAGCCACAAGATAAGGTTATTTTCTGTGAAACTTATCCTTCTTGATTTCATCGACTAAAGATTTTGCAAGTACCATCCTTCTCCAAACCCATACTGATGTTTCTTTTGTCTGTAAGCTACTGAGCAGAGTGGGATTTCAGGACCTTTGCTCAAAATGCCAAAAATTGCCAGGGCTATTGTCAGATACAGGCATAATTTAAGCCTATGATTTCGCACAGTCATTTTCATTCTTTTTAAAGTCATGCTTTATAAAAGGAGTATTGTTTGTTATTCCTTTTCAACCCCATTGAGTAGCTGATATAATTACATTAGAGGTTAAGTGTCTCATTTGAAACCATGAAGGCAATTAAAAATCACAAAGTATAACTCATAGCCTGAGTTTCCAGATCATCTATTAGTTCAGTGGAATGTTTATCTTGTTGAATTTTTAAGTCAAGATATTTATTTTGTTTAATGTTTAGTCCTTGCAATGAAGAGCCATTCCTGACTTTATGGAGTCATGGAAGCTTTGAGAAGATGTTCATTTGGAATTTTAAACATTTGTATTTCAGGATCACAGTATGGATGAAAACCATAGAAATTCTGTTTTATTTCCCCTTATCTTCAAAAGAAATAACACTAGTTCATCACAAACAAACAATTATCTATTAAATTCCATAACACTTGAAAGAAGAGGCTCTTGCAAAATCCTTTAATAAATGAATACAGAGTATAATTCTCACATTCTTCCTTCTGTCTGTGAATCTTATGTTGTAATTTAACCATTTCTTCTTGGTCTGCCTACTTGAAATTAGCTTCCCAATATCAAAAAGACAAGAAATGGACTCCTGATTTCATTGAACAAGACAGGTAAAGGTGAAAAACCACCCACTACTGAAACAGGTAAGCAACTTCCTTATCACTAAATGCATTACAGTGTTTCTAGAAGTCTTAGAGGTTGAGTGATTTGTCCACAGTTACAGCAAGTATGCCTTAGAGGTGGGACTTGAAAGCAGCTCTTCTTGACTCTGAGGTCAGTTATTTATCCACTATACCAAACTGCCCCTCTATATAATTAGACAGGATGGGGTTTTTTAGTTACTCAAGAGAAAAGAACATTATTGTCGATGACAAGAGCCAAATATCATCAAAGATTTATGTCAGGACATAAAATTCCACCTGGCAGTCTATTGATAAATTGTGAATGGTACCTTGTAAGAAAACTAAATTGTACAGTGGATAGAGTGCTAAGCCTGGTATCAGAAAGACTAGCATACATATTTTGTCTCTGTCACCTACTAGCTGTGAAACATGGGGCAAGTTCCTTATCTGCCTCAGCTTCTTCAACTGTAAAATGGAAACAATAGTAGCACCAATCTTACAAAGTTGCTATGAGGATTAAATGAAGTAATATCTGTAAAGCATTAGCACAGTGCATTTTAGGAACTTGATAAATGCCCTCCACTTCTCTTTCTCCTTGCTTCCAACTCTTCTTCCCTTTCTCCTTCCATCCTTCCTTCCTAATTCTCTTCCTTTCTCTTCCTTTCCCTTGCCTTCCCTTCCTGCCTTCTCTTCTTCTTTCCCTTGTTCCTTCCTTCTCTGATAGTGACAAAAGGGATTATTCTTTGCTTCTTGAACAGGTATTCTTAACAGTTTTCCAGTTGTTAACAAAATATTTGCTGGTAAATGATTAGCAACTGGTTCTCCTGGGGGGAGGAGGGAAGTATACTGGAAGCATTTAAAATATTAATTTTTATTTGTAAAAAATGTCTCTATCATTTTCTTAAGTTAAAATGAACAACATATATTATATAGGACATATCATATGTAAAATAATTAAAATATAATATTGTTTATATCTAAAATAATATATAATAATATATAATTATAACATCATCAAAGTTGACAATTGGCACTCTGAGTGGGAGAAGTATGCTGGAAATATTTTTAAGTTTAACCTTCATTATGAAAAAATTGTCTATTACTTTGTTAAATCTGGAAACTAACAAACCAATGAATTAATCCTTAATTTGTATCATATGCTGATTTTTGAAATGCCAATTTAATTCTTATGACCCTGTTCAAACTGGCTTCAACATATCCCTGAGATACCTATAGCAGTCTGATGAAACCCAGGGACCCTTTGTTCACAGAATTCTAAAGAAAACCAATTACACTGACATGATCTAAAACTTGAAAAAAAATGTTCGTAGACTCTGGATTAAAAACCCCTGAGAAAGAGAGACAAGTTTTCTTTCATCACAGGTGACTATTACTGCTTTTGTATTTGATAAGGTTATTTTACTTACATTTTTATTTTTGTAACTGAAGCAGTTCTTGTTGACTCTTTTGAGCTGTTATGTGTGTGCATTTGCTTAGTGAGAATGAATAAGTGAGCTTTTTTTTTTTTCCCAAGGAAGAGAACCTGGCTCTCATAGAAATGGGAAAGCATAAATAATGCCAAAGTAGGGGGAAAATGCTTGTTTTTGTCCTCACTGAGAAAGGAGAGAATTCCACCATCCAAGTGAAAAGTAGTTTTAAAAGTCTCTTGGTTTAGGCCACAGTATGGGAAAAAGCAGACATGTTTGTTTGCTTATTGTTTTTTGTTTCTTGGTGCTTCATTAATCATATTTTGTTAATGTTCAAGCATTTAAGTGATATGGATGGTATACAAATGAGCTTACAAGCAACTTTCTTTGCCCATTTGAAGCTTATGAACTGCATTTTCCTATTACCATTATGCATTATGTAAAATGATTATTGATATTATGATTTCCCTTAAGTACAATTTTTTTTCTGATTTGCAGCTATAGGATTCTACATATGACATTAAATTGGAGAAAATCTCCAAACTTTACATTTCAAAGTTACTTTTTTTGAAGCTATTGTCTATATTATTTATCTTGGGAATTGAGTCAAAGTAAATAATTTTCCATTTTGTGCAATTCAGTGTTCTATAATTTATCAGTTTGCTGCAGACTTCTTTTCAAACTTAAATGAAACTTTTCATTGGTGATTCCTATAACTGTCTTCACTGACCTTCTCTGGAAGTTTTCAATCTCATCTAAGTCTTTGGGGCTTAGCCCTATTAATTTGTACTTATACAAGTGTTGAATTATTCTGTCCTTAATTATACTATGTCAGTTTCTTGGCTCACTGATCTGTAATTATGGAGGTCTTTCCTTATGGCTGGGTACCATGTTGGTATCTTTCCATTCTTGAGAAATGGTTTCTATTCTTGGAAATGCAGATCTACTTCCTTCAATTTCAGTTCCTTCAGAACACTTGGATGAATCCTCCCTGAACCTAGTAATTTAATACCCTTAAAACTTGCTCCAAAATATATGCCTTAAAACTTTTCATTTTTGTTAATGCCACCCCATAGAACCCTACCCTGATGGCACTGGAAAAGACTTGAGCATTCATTTACTTCATCCTGCAAGACAGCTATCATCAAGACAATTGTGAATCTATTCCATCTTTTTCTTCCTAGCTCTTTTAGAAGAAAAAACAAAAAGGATACCATTTACTGTTTGTTTCCTTTATTGTTTAGATAAAATGTATATTAAGTTCTTTGTGTGTAATATAAATATATTTTGGCACAGAGTACATGTGTATATATATATTTCCTTTCATTTTGTCTTTTATGGATTAGTCTAACAAATGGGTAGTCTATCTTCTCTATATATTAGAGTCTTGGATTTAGAGTCAAGGGGATCTGAACTGGTATCCCAGCTCTGCCATTTACTCCTTATGTGACCTAGGGCATTCACCTAATCTCTTTTAACCTTAGTTTCTTTATGTGTTAAATAACAGGGTTAGACCATAAAGACTCTGAGGTCCCTTCCAGCTTTAAATCTATGGTCCTATGAACATCTTGTATAAGTTTTCTCATAGTGAGTATTAAAAAGAATTATGCCTCTGTTAACTTCCTATAGAATACTTTTATCTTTACCTAGATTCTTTCATGGTGTAGAGAAACTCCATAATAGATTAATTTTTATTTATAATAGGTCTTAGATGCACATTGCCAATAAGTCAATCAACAAGCATTTATTAAACACTAAATGTATTAAATGTTGAGGATACAGAGGAAGACAAAAATTTGGTCCCAGCTCTCAATGAACTCACATTCTAAAGGGGCAGAAAACATACAAAGTACTATGAGCAAACACAGTATCTATGGAGTAGGTGGAAAGAAATCTAAATGGAAAGTCTCAACTTCTTATCTCTATTATCACCTAGGAGGCAGTTGGATGTGGTGAAATCTGAAGTGGGATGAATGTTAGAGGTAACTTTGGTAATTCAGTTACACCCTCTAGACCTGTTTCCTCCACTATAAAATGAAAGGAGTACATTTGATGAACATGACTATCCCTTTCAGATCAGGATTTATGTTCTAGTAATAATACCAAATATGAGCAAAAATCTGGCGTTACATATTTACCAGCTGTATGACTGGGGGCAAGCCAATTAACCTTGTTTTCCTCAAGTACTTCATCTGTAAAATGAGCTGGGAAAGGGAATGGCAAACCACTCAAATATCTTTGCCAAAAAAACTTCAAATGGGGTCATGAGGAGTCAGATATGACTGAAATGACTCAACAACAAATATTTTATTAAGTATTTTCTATCAATTTGATGATAGTTAAATTTCAACATTAACTCCTATTGATTTATATACTTTTACTATGTGTAGATGAATCATTATCTTAAATAAATAAATTATTCAATTTTTGAAAGAAAAAGAAATTCAGGAGTGCATGTGTGTGTGTGTGTGTGTGGGGGAATTTTCTCACAAAGACACAAAAGATAATGGAGATAACTTAGACCAAAAGAATCATGCAGAATTCTGGTGGTTCTTCCTCCCTCTCCTGTCAAGAGTTGTTGCATGGAGACATGTTATCATTTGCTAAATATTTTTAATAAAATTATATAAATACAATATCACATAATATGTACCCTTTTGAATTATATATGAATCTTTTCTCTTAGTTTTTATTCATTTTATTAGTCAAGTCAGTCATATTAATTTCAATTTATTTAGAATAAATAATCAGATATTAATATTAAAGTCTGTTAGTACTCAAACTTAACAAGCTAAATAATGAATATTTTGAAGATTAATAAAAATTTCAAGTATATAAACATATTTTTAGATTTTTCTAAGGAAAAATGAAATCATCTTTCTCATTGTAGTTAACCTATATATTTTAACACATACTTTCTGTCTGAAATCCATTTCTAAGATAAAGGAGTGGTAAGGGTTAAGCAGTTGGTGTTAAGTGACTTGTCTAGGAAGTGTATGAGACCAGATTTGAACTCGGTTCTCCAGATTCCATGCTTTGCGCTTTATCCACTGTGCTACCTAGCTTCCCCTTATCTATTTTGTTTTAAAGCTTATTTTGCTACCACTGAATTGAGGATCTCTATCAGTCAATTCTCAGATCTCCTCTAACTTATTCCTTTTCTTCTGCTGGATTTTGGAATGAAGAAGGGAAACGAGCATTTGTTTGGCCCCTTCTACATATTAGACTTGGTGCTAAATATTTTCTTTTGCTTTTTAGTAAGTTTTAGTAAGCTTTATCGTTGTGGTACATGACACATGATCTCTTTCTTTCAAAAACCATTTCTCCAGGCTTATAGATATAAGTGATTATTAGAAATAAGCACTATCTTGAATTATGAATCTTTTGTTTGGAGGAAGCTCCAAGCACAATGCCTCATTTATCTTTTTAGGAGTCTTATGAGAAATGTAGAAGACATATGTTCCTTTACAAATGAGAAACCTGATATGGACAAGTTAAGTGACTTACATTTTTGGTCAATGGCACAACTTAAAGTAAAATAGAAATCTTCTACCTTATTAATTTCCCATAAAAGTCTCAAGTGGGAATGTGCAAACACATAAATAAGTATGTAGAGATATTTTTATATGCTACAGATAAAAATGATAAGTCAATACTTTGGAATACTTTTAGATCTAAGGATTATATATCTGTTAAATTGGAATGAAATTGATTAGGAGAAAAATATAACATTAATTTCATAGTTGAATAAAGCAAAATCATATTTACTTAGACTTTACTAATTCATAATTTTTGTTTAGCTAGACAGAATGCAGGGATGATGCTGTGAGTATGAAATGGAAATCCTGATAAGCAAAGTCTAGCATCAACATTTGATTGCATTCTTTCCACAAAAACTATATTGTTTATGAACTTGAAATAGGCAGACAAGGGCAGACCTACACATAAAGGAACTTTCTTGACTTCATTTGCTTTTTTACATCTTTGTTTGACCTTTTCTATGTTATTTAAATAACTCCTAACTAAATATCTATGGGGATGTACATAAATATGGGAGTATCATAATTTATTTTAGTTGATGTTATGTGTACTCATCAAACCTTTGGGTGAAAACATGTTTTCATTTTGTTTGATAAAAACATATATTTATAACGTTAATGCAATTAACATAATATTCACCTCCAGAGAAAGAACTGATGAACAGAAACATGAAAGACATAATTTATATAAGTAGATTTGTTATTGTTGTTGTATGATGCTTTGTATGGTGCTAAGAGGGTAGTGAGGGGATGAGATATCTGGGAATGTTAAAGTGACTAACAAAAATAAATTAAAAATAAAAAACTAATGAGTCAGGAATTAATGAGTTAATGAGTCAGGAAATTTTCAAAGGAAAGGCTTAAGCTGAAGTACTTTTATACAGAGCTAATGATGGAATATTGAATTTCACCAAGTTATTTTGACTTGGTACACCTGATTTGTGAGGATGTTTACATTTGTATGCCTGGCCATGCATGACTAACTTTAACTTTCAGCTTTCTCTGAAACCTCTTTAGTGCCTATTGAGATTTGATGAGGCTACCAAGAGAAAGAAGAATAGAAGTTCTAAGAGGCCTTTTTAGACTATATTGGGTCAAATTGAATAGAACGGAATATAATAGGAATAAATAGAACTTTTTCAGATTGAAATATTTTTCTTCAGATTTTTCAGATCAACTACTATTTAGCTTTTCCATCTTGAACTTGTGAATGAAAATAGGAGATAATGTAGGTTACTACAGCAATTCCTTGTCCTTTCTCTCCTACAAATGGTAAGAATAAAATACTCTGGAGACTGTATTTTTATTTATAATTGTTTATTATTGAAAGAGAGAGAGAGAGAGAGAGAGAGAGAGAGAGAGAGAGAGAGAGAGAGAGAGAGAGAGAGAGAGAGAGAGAGAGCAAGATCACCAGGACAGGCTCCCTAACTAAAAATATGCTTCCATGCTTCCCCAGCTCTAGCTCCCAGAAGTGGCTCAAGCAAAGCATTAAACTATTCAGAAAAGGGAGAGAAAGATTGTGCTTATACTCATGTTTAGGAAGAGAGAGAAAGCCAATTTTTCCTCTCCATCCACTTATGTAGTCCATTTTCACCAATCCTATTGGGAATATCTGATTGAATAGTTTGAGCCCTGAGTCTTCTGGACATGTCACCAATTGTATGAGAACTTCCCCCAGTCCACTAGTACACTGTGTAGCCATGTGTGTAATTGAGCCAACCTCATCCAGGAAGCCACAGGATGCATATGTGGCCAGTCAAATGGTAGGCTAACAGATGGAATAAAGAGGTACAATTAAAATCACACAATTGTGTTGCCAAAGTGATTTTCCTTAAGTGTAGATCTAAGGATGTCTTATTCAAAAAATAAAACAAAACAAAATATAATGTTTATAGACTGAAAAATGAGAAAATAACAAAAAAGAACCTTACCATAGAGAATTACTCTGTACTAGGAAGATAAAGACACTAACCCAGAAGAAACCAACAAAGTCAGAAAAAAATATTCATTTAAAAAATGTGATTTGGTCAAAGTCCCAAAAATAATTTCTGAAAGAGCTCAAAGACACTTTTAAAAATCAAATAAAAGAGGTGATAGAAAAATTAGGATAAGAAATGAGTGATGCATGAAAATTATGAAAAGAAGTCATGAAAAGCTCAATGAAGAAAAGAATTCCTTAAAAACTAGACATGAGCAAGTAGAAGTTAATAATTCCACAAAACAACCAAAATAACAAAGCAAAATCAAAAGAATGAATAAAATAGAGGAAATGTGAAATATTTCATTAGGAAAATAACTGACATGGAAAATAGTTTAAGTAGCATTAATTTAAGAATTATGGGACTACTTTTAAGCAATAATAATAAAAGAAAAATCTAGATATTGTAAAAATGGAGACTTGAATCCAGGACTTCAATCCCCAGAAGTCCTTGATTCACTTCACCAGAATGCTTTGTAATATCACTGAATTCTCACCTGGGCCGAGATAGAGATGGGGTATTTAACCTGATTGGAAAGGCTTCTGGGCCTCTCTTTTCTTTCCTGTTTCCACTTGCAAGCAGATGGGTCTTTCATGATGTAGGTGAGGTTGTCTAGGCCTTTCTCTGACCTAGACAGGTACTTTTCTTACTTGGATATCCTTAAGTTCTTAATCGTAAAAATATAATACTCCTTGCAGAGAAAAACTAATTTCTTCCTGCTTCAGTTTCCCTAAAATTTTAACTTTTACAATATAAAATTCAAAAAATTATCCAGGAAAATTGTCCTGATATTCTAGAACCAGAGTATAAAATAGAAATTGAAAGAATTTACTAATCATTAAAGAGACCTCAACTTCTGGAACTACTTGGTTCAGAAGAAAATGTTACAAATATATAGAGAGATGATTCAAACATCATGGAGCCACAGTCAAGATCACAAAAGATTTTATCATATTATCCATTAAAGGATGAGAGGGCTTCAAATAGTATTCCAGAGAGCAAAGAAGCTAGAATTCCAATTAAGAAGAGCATTCTGAGCATAATTGATATGACCCTTTTGGGGGGAAAATGGATCTTGGATGATTCCAAATGGAGAGAATTCTTCATGAAAATGCCAAAACTGAATAGAAAATTTTACTTTCAAATACAATATGTTTTTTACAAGAAACACTCTTGAAGCAGAGAGACACATACAGATAAGGAGAAAGAGCCAAATCTTTAATGGTTCAGCTGAAGTTTAAAAAGGCTGGGATAGAATTCATGATCTCAGACAAAGTGAAAGCAAAAATAGACTTAATTAAAAGTGATTGGAAGGAAATGACATTTTTCTAGTAGACAGATAATGAAGTAATATCAATATTAAATAAACATTTGTGCACCAAATGGACAAACATTCAAATTCTTTATTATATGTTTATTTTTATTTTTAAAAGATAATTTCTTTTCCCACTTATATGTAATATCAATTTTCAAAATCTGTTTTCTGACACAAGATCCAAATTTTCTTATTTCTTTCCCTCCTCCCTCTTGGAGAGAGATGGTAAACAATTTGTTCTGGATTATACATATATTATCATAGCATTCAAATTCTTAAAGGAAAAATTAAATAGGTTCCAGGAAAAAATAGATAGTAAAACTTTACTAGTGGGGAAACTCAATATTCCCCTCTTTGAACAAGATGAATCTATCCCCCAAAAATAAACAAGAAAGAAGTTAAGAATAGGAATAGAATTTCAGAAAAGTGATAATGATGGTCTTCTGAAGACAAATGACTGGGAATAAAAAATGTATATGTGTATAATGTGTATAATGGAAAAATAATAATAATTATAAAACTGCATTACAGGGTATTTAGTAGAATGAAATTAAGTGATAAGTAAAAAGCTCTATGCAAACCATAACATGCTATCAACATGTGAGTTGTTACTTCCAACTATAAAATTAGATTTCTATAGACATAGCATATAACATCCTCAATGAAGTTACTTTGTTATCCCTAACATTATAATTTAGTCTTTCTATTTTTATTTTATCAAAAAAATCTTAGTTACAGTTATTGAATTTCATTCTTACTATTGATCAATTGGTAAGTGCCACTTTTCAAGTAGCATGGTTTAATAAAAGAAGCAAAAATTCAATAGGAGGAGATATGGTTTTGAGGAAAGGAAAGACATGGATAAACTGAATTCAGTTTTTTGAGCTTCGTCTGGTGGTTTTCCAGGTAGATTTGTGTGACCCCTATTATATGGAGCATAGGACGCAGGTTCTGTTTTTGGATTGGAATGATTTTCTGTAATGATTTATGTACCAGGAAGAAGCCATGAACCCAGAGTAAGGAGATTCAAATTGTAGTCAAAGCTTCTGTCACTTACTAGCCATATTACAGTGTAGTTTAATGGAAATATAGTATAGAAGAAAAACATAATCTCAAAATATAAAGGTTTTGACTTCAAATCCTACCTATCCTCCATGTGGTATATTATCCTTTAAGAGAGACTCAAATTTATTCTTCTGCCAAATGAGGGCATTGAACTATACGTCTTCTAGAGTCCTTTCTGACTCTAAACCTGCCTCTCTTCTAAACCTGTTCTCTCGTATTAGTTAACATGAAAGGTCCTTTAAAGCTCAAAGACTTTAGTGCTCACTGGCCTGACCTTGGCTGCTAGACAGACCTTGGCATTTAATGATGCTGTGGTTTGTGGTAGCAATAACCACAGAATAGGATCTTCCCAGTGGCTTCAAGTCAGAGGTTTTCTCACCAGCTAATGGTGGGATTGGGATGATAAAAGATATGGACAAATCCACCACACACACACACACACACATACACACACACACACACACACACACACACACACACTTTTAGGGAATTTGTTAGTGTGAATAAATGAGTAAGCTGACAAAATTCTTGGCTTTGCTTTCAGAGGAGGCTTTTTTCATGTAATAATTAGACCAAGGGCTCATTATCAATTGAATAGTTGCAAAATTTTAAAGGGGGACAACTGAGTATAATGTAAAGTATTTCATATAGGAATAATTTAAAGAAAACATTGGGATTACAGCTTTCTTGATTCATGTATTCCTTTTTTTCTTACATTTGATAATTTTAAAATTAGGCATTTTTTAAATAAAAATATAAATGAATGCAGGTATAATCCAGATTGATATATCTTTAGACCTCTAAAACCCTAAAATTCATAAAATGCTTTTCATTTGCCAATTTGGAAGAATTTAAAAATTCACTTTTATATATTTTGACTATATAGTTTAGTTAAAAATAGTAGGGCAACCAATCCCTTTATTACTAAGTACAATGTTAAAATATTTACATTGTATTAAAAATCTATTAACAAGCTTTAGCTAAATATTTATTATGTGCCAGACACTGTGTTAGGTGCTGGGGACATAAAGGCAAAAATTCAACTGTCCCTGCCTTAGTTCTCAGTTCTACATGAGGTACTTTCCTCTCAGGGTTATGCTAAATTTCATATTTCTAAAATGGGTCTGACAGTGTAAATAAAGATTAAATCATAATTTTTTCTCATAACTTCTGCCTGGTGCTGTACTAAATGTTTAAAAAATAGTACTTTTTTTGAATCTCCATAAGAACCATTTGAGGTGGGTACTATATAAAATCCACACTTTATATTTAAGGAAACTGAGACAGAGGCCAAGCAAACTGACAAGAACCACATAACTAAGAAGAGTCTGAACTCATCTTCTAACTCCATGCTCACTGCTCCATCCTCTCTATCACCAATATGGTAGTAACACTTGACTTCATTCTGACCATAGATATTATTTTATTGTTTATGAATATGCTCCATTACTTGAGCTTATGGGATATTTTAAAAAAAATATCTTTGCTTAGTTAACACCTGAACAGTAAAAGATGGTGCTCTTGGTAGAAAGAGAAAAAAAAAAACTTCTTAACCTAAGGATTAAAATATGATCAATTCCTGTTTCTTCACAGTGTGACCTTTATTCTGAGTCCTGTGTCTAAGTAGCCATAATCAGGATTATTATGAAATTGCACCTGATTTGATTGCACAGTTCTCAATTGAATAGTTTCTTTATTTGATCTAATTAATACCTACTTTTCTCACTAAAGGCTACTAGAACATTACACTGATATTTGTTAATGATTGTCAAATAATTCCCAATCAGGTTCTTCTGCAAGAGGCAGTAGCAGGGCACAAGTACAGAACAAAATCTGTATACTCAGTGGATGTAGTTCTACGCTAATTTGTGACTCAATCAACACTTTATAGTTGGAAATCCAAGTAGTGCCAAATGCCCTCATGTGGCATTCTTGCTTAGAAATTTTAAAAAATAGAGCAGATAATAACATCTGACAAGGAGATGGGCCTTGGTTGTCTGATTAGCTGAAATCCCCTCTAGACTTTTCTACATTTTGTTAGAAAGTTTATTTAAGAAAGACCTTGCTATAATAATTTCACTTTTTCCTAACACAGGAAGAACTCATTTTCTTAGCTTTATCACATTAATTCATATCCTTAAATGTAGAAGACTGGCTTTTTCCTACAACAATAGTCCTCTATGTTTTTATCAGTAGAATTCTCATTTTAGACAGGAGGTAAAACCCAAATTAGGTGACTTCCTTTGAAAGCCTAGTTTCTTTGTAAATGTTTTTCAAAAAGCAGAATAAAGCAAGCAGCTATTTCCACTCCCCCTGCTCCCTGATATTCAGAAGTATCAGTCAGGGTTTAAGAGGGCTCCATTTAGGATTCAGTCATTAAATTATATCACCATGTATGCTTTAATCAAGTTGTTGTGAAGGCCCACAAAGGTACAACATTTACAAGGCAAATAGAAATTAACTGTGAGACAGTACAGATGAAGTCTGTACCTAAAGCAGTGCCCAGATTCCACAAAGAAAGCCTTCATTTAAAGACGTGTTTTTAAATAATTGATCATTGCCTAATTAATAGTGAAATTTGTGTCCCTTATAATTACTAACATTGGTTAAACTGGACACTAATAAATATCCTATCTGGCATTGAAAAGTTCATTTTGGTCACTATCACTAATCCTGCTCTCTCTAACATCACTGGATTAATTATAACTATGGAGGCAAGATGTTCTTTTTCTTCTCCTTCTTTACACTCCCCCCCACCCCAGAAATTGATTGACTATGGAGATAATTAAATGTATTCCATTATGTATAGACTCTGAGTTATTACTATAGCTTTAAATGTAGACAAGTATAGTACAATATAGAGATTTGTGAAAAATTTTAAGTAGCAATAAGTCGTTCCTTGTTCATTGTATCTCTCTTGATTTGAAACACCTGGCTTTTCATTTCTTGATTTGGAGGGATTTTTCAATTATGACAATGTACAGTATGACACCTCCCTCTCCTAGCCACCCCACAAAGCTAAAGGCAAGACTCTGATCTCAAATATGCTCAACAATGGGTACCACATTTTAAAAAGGGAAAGAAATGTGGAAAAACATTCCGAAGAACACAAGATGACAAATGGATTGGTTCTCATATTATATTAGTACTTAGAAAAGGGATTCAGAATGGTTTGCTTGGGAAGAGAATTTGTTGACATGTTAGCTAGTTTTAAGTATTCAAAAGTTATCATGTACAAGAGAGATTACACTTGATTAGAATTCTATGGAAAGGAGTGGCATTTCAGGTAAATTGTTGGACCAGATGACTTGTGAGAACTTTTCCAATTGTAGTATTTGATTAATCTATTAGTCTAGTACAATAGACAAGTCAAAGCCTGAAATAACTGAAATTTCAAGCTCTGTGTTTTGGGGCATCTTTGTGTGGAAGTTATGTTTTAAGTGATCTGAAATATGAAAACGAAAAAAATGTTACTTCAAATTCAAAAGACAACCTTTACTTCCTAACAATACAATCAGAATAGTTTATACAGTGTGTTCAACCTAAAAACATTTCTTCTTTTAAGTGAAAGTTAAATTGTCTTATATTTTATCATACTTCAATATTTTCTTGTCATGTGCTGGGATTTTCTATTATGGAGAAAAATATAAGAGCATATTCTAATTACATTGCTACTCTAAGTCTTTAAATCTTTGCTGCATCTTATTATTCTCTTACCCATCTGAATTCACCTATAATCTTTAGCTAAAATTGACACAGGTAAAATTATAGACAAATATGATCAGTGACAACTAATTTTAAATAATAACCTGCCTATCATTTGATTACATTTTAAGGTGTCTAATAAGGGAATGAAATTTTGTGATTTGTTGATAGAAGAAACTCTTACTGAAGTCACAAATCCTTTCAATATCAGCACAATTCCACCATGAGACATGAATATTACACCTCTGGAATACATCAATTTAAAATCTAAATGAATTATGTTTTATTTTCAGCTAAATGGCAAAATTACCTAACACTAATAACATTAAATATGGATAAATATAGCCTCATGATAGGAAAAGACAAAATAAAACAGAACATATATTAGTAAAATCAAATTCCATGAAAATCCCTAATGGATTTTCTTTGCCCCATTTTTCAATGATGAACTATAACCAATGAACATTTCTAGAATATTTCTTACCTCTGGTTATTGAAACTAGATTAATTCCTTTCCTGATAAATGGTAACATAAATTTCTACCTGTAGAACACTTTGAATAAATATTCTAAGTAAGGATGGGGATCAAGAAAGATGAATTACTTGATAATAGTAAAAAGACTTAGATGAACTCTTTTTGAAGTGTCCTCATATGTTACTAAAGTTGTTCTTGGGCATTTTCTTTGCCCATTATGCAAATATTTCAACCTATTAATAATTCAAAATAGGCAATCCATTAATAATTAGGATCTCCATTACAAATTTGACCTTTAATTGAATTCTATAGGAAGACGGTGAAAAATGAGACTCTTGATTTATGCTAAGAATAAAGGTTAAAAACCATTTTCCTAGCCAATCTAATGTTTGTCATTATTGCTTAATCAGAAACATTGAAATAAGAAAATTTTTGTCCAGGTATCCTGAAGCTTCTTTTGTTAAGCATCATCATTTCTATAAGTCTTAATTTTTCCTATTTCCTATAACTCATAGATATTCTATTGCTCTTATAGAGATATGCATTATTTAAAAAATCTTATTAGTGATTATTGAGTGGTTAAAGATGCACCCTCACCTACATTTCCCTTGCACAGATCAGGAAACTGAAAGAGTTAACTGAGAAGGTTATGATTACACAGATAGGCAAGTGGAATAGTTTAGCCATTGTGAATTGAGTGACCAGTCAAATCAGTCAAGTTATGACGCAGTCCAGTCACTCAATTTGATGAATTTTTTCCACCATTGAATTAATCAATTGTTCAACTGCAGTGACTGAGTCAATCAGTTCTTTGGGAAGGCTGCAGAAACATTGACTCTGTGACTTGAGTGACAGAGCAAAGAAGACCTTTGAGAGATAGTGGCAGAGCAGGGATTAGAATCCACACCGACCTATTTATGTTTTAACACAATGGACCTTGGGCCTAACGACAAGTAATAAAAGGAAAAGTGACATTTCCTTATGAGAAAAAATAGAGTTCTATTTTTGGTATATTTTGTACAAGTAGGCAATATCTGTTCCACTCTCCATGTTCATCCACCTGTCTGTCTATTTCCATAACACACTTCTCTTTATGAAGAGACTTTGATTGTCTGAATTTGAAGGCAAATAGGAAGACCACCAGTGAAAAATGGAGAAGGGGAAGAAATAATATTTAGAGATGTGGTATTTCCTTAACTATCACACAAAAGAAAAAAAACAGTAGTTAAAAGAGCTAGAAAGAAGGATAACATGCAGTTAGACTAGGAAAGTGACTTGGAAATAGTTAGTGTTATAAAAATAATTGATTTGTTCAATGGTTAGCAGTAGTAATCCCTAGAAGACACATTTAAAAAAACAATTTATGTCCATTTATGTTACACATTTCCTTCTTCTATTCTTCTTGATATGAAAAATAAATCAAATAGTTTTACATATATCATAAAACTATTTGTAAAACTTGGCATACATGAGCATACCTTTAATAATTGTGCATATATTTGTTTTAGTATGAAGCATATAGGAGAAACGATTTATACAATCCCCTTTTCCCTTTGTAAAAGGGTGGGAGTTACAGGAGACAAATGCAGAGTATGGTACAGCACACAAGAATTAAGTAAAAATCATCTCCTTTTTCCAGAATGATGTTGGAAAAAGGGATCTGGTAGAAAGCACTGGTTGGAGTTTGTTGGGAACAAAAGGGCAGCATAGAGGAAGAAGGCAAAAAGGGAGTAGTAGATCAAGGTGGTCAAGAAGGACAAGAGTTTCTGAGATATGTTATTTCTTTGTTTATGAAAGTTCTGGTTCTGAGAACCAGTACCATCATAGGCTGTGAGTGAAGCAACAGGAACAATAGGTGACAGCTACACCACTATACCACTGAGAGAGAGAGAGATGACATAAGTGATAGCAACTGTAAATGGGCAGAATGGCACTCAAATTAGTAAATATAAAACATATTTATCATGGAACTAATAACAATTGTGTTATTCTGGCTGTTCCAGCTTTTCCTGGACTTCCTTCAAGGATGACGTAAGGTTAGGACAGTGGTTCTCAACCTCTCAATTTGTAGCAATGAGAATACATAATGCATAATACAAAGGTATTTACATTCCGAATCCTAACTGTAGCAAAATTACAGTTTTGAAGTAGCCACCAAAATAATTTTTTGGTTTGGGGTCACTACAATGAGCATTAGAAAGGTGGAGAACCACTGGGTTAGGAACTCAAAAACCATACAGTTTTGAGGTGTAGGGAAGTAAAAAAGCAGTGCTTTATAGGACTGATGGTTGATTATTGATCCCTGATACAATCGATATCATGGATTATAGAGCTAACTGCTAACTGCTTTTGTCTTGTATGTACTTTGAAATAACTTTGCTGTGTCCGTTACTTTTCTAAGTCAATAACCCAAACTCAAGTGTCTTAGAAACATTGTACTATTTCCTAGAACTTAGTCTAATGTCTTTAGGGATGATCGAAACGACTAAGATTATAATAATTGTTCTCAGAAGACCACATCTGTTTGGGACCATAGGATGAAGGAATATTTATAAAGAATTCACTAATTGGCTTTTGAGAGTAAATTCAGGTCACCTGTTATAAAAATAACTTGAATACTCCATTGCTATTTTCACAATGTCAAGAGAAAGTGAAGAAGGCCTTTAGCATGTTGGATTGATTCTGAGACATGAATTTATGGCATATGTAAATAAATATCACACAGAATATGTAGGCCTACCTGGGAAGTAAACTGAATACTTAGAAGATATAGCCACACTGATTAGAACACAGTTCCTTCTAAGTATTTTAATATTTATTTAATCTCTTGAGTATAGGCTCTTAGGGGTTGGGGGCTTTGGGTTTTTTTTTTCACTTTTACATTCCTGACAGCTCCTAACATATGATACTCTCAATAAATTTTGTCAAATTAATTAATGAGATATTAATATTAATGAAGCGTGTTAACCAGCATCTGATATCATTGATTATTTACAAACTAACATTGAGTAATGATTTATACATAGTATATAGAAGATACTGGTAATTTTTATAATATGATTTAAATAAAATTTTTAGAACTTAAAGATTTTTTTTGGATATACATATCATCTGGTAAATGTTTTTCTATCTCATGAAAAAACTAGTGTCTAACAATAAAATCTTTCTCCAAACTAGATGGATGGGTTCAATAGAGACATTGGACTGTGTGTTACCTGGGAGCAAATTGCTGGCATTTTGAAAGAGAATCAGCTCTTTTTAGAGTGTTAAGCAAGATTTATCATCACCATAAAATATTTATTCTGGGGTCTCACATATTCACTACTTTTGGAATTAAGGAAAGAAGTGCTCCCTCCATTTATAATCTGGGATTGCCATGCAGGCTACCTTTTAGAGAATTGTTTAGGACACTAGGGAAATGAATCCTTCAAGTAAATGGTTCTCTACAAGTTCTCTACAAAGTTGACTTTCCTTTAAAAGGTGTACATTTTACTACCAGGTTGTAGTTTACTCAGAAGTAAAATATAATCCCTTGTGGTCTGCCCCAATACAGTATTAAGTTTTCATTTATTAACTGAAGCTTCAAACTCATATAGGTTACAGGAAATGCTCTGATGTTCTTCAGGATGAATGAACTCAAACACTTCACCACCCCCTATAATATTTAACTGGGATTAAATATTTGGACAGATGGGAAAACTTGCTTGTTTCTGTTTAACTGTAAGGCAGCTCCAGTTGGTTCTATAGAATGTTGAGAATGTTGTACAATATGTCCTGTTTGAAAAAGCTTCCATGAAGGCAATCTTTCATACTATTAAATGGTCCCCTCTGTATTTAGATCATAGAAAGAATTCCATTGCTAAGGCAAGAAGTAACTAGTGAAAAATTGTAAAAACGAACTGTATAAATTGCAGCTTTGATGACAAGTTACCACGTTCTTTTAAGAAGAGAGATCTGATTCCATTAGCTTTTTCTTAAATCAGAGTCTCTTTAAATCCACACCAGTAAATGATTACACAAACCTGGCATTTTTCTCAATTGCCCTGTAGGGAATGTGTTCTCCCATTTGTAGTAGGATGAAAAAAGCTTTGAAAAGTGTAAGAGTGAGATGGTCAAATGTTTAAGTTTCCATTTCTTCAACACTAAAAATCAAAGAGTTTGCCAGGTAAAATAAACAATTCAGGGATTTTTTACAGTACAGAACCACCTTCTAGAATACAGTCATTCTCTGCAAAATGAAGTAGGTATTTTAAGGTGAAAAAGCACTTATGAAATATATTGCATTTTACTCATAGTCCATTTCAATTCAATTAAAAATTCATATTTGCACAGTGCTTTAAGGTTTACAAAGCACTTATGTTGGGATAATCTGGTAAACTGGGTAATATCTCTGTTTTAAAGATAAAGAAACTAAGGTTCAAAGAATTTAATTCACACATATAGTAAATGCCAGCTCTGAGACTCAAAACCAGACTCCCAGGCCAGTGAACTTGTTACCTATGTACTTTTCCTCCTCCAAATTAGTATGTTAAAAAGAAGCAAATGCAACAGAGTATATAAATTATAAGTATATAAATAATAAGAACATATAAGTTATAAAAAGAAGTTAGTCATTGTTAATTTTTTCTGCTTTTCCTTCTAAAAAACACCATTTCTGCTTAGCATACCTATGCTTAAATAGGAAAGAATGAATAAATATTAAGTGATTACTGTAAATCAGGTACCATGCTAAATTCTGGGATTAGAAAAACAAGAACAGAGAAAATACTTGCATTCAAGAATATTGCATTTTAATGGGCAGATAAAGTGGATTAAAAAGACTAGAAAATAAGAAAGGAAGATATTTGCATATGTACATGAATTTGAAGTTTGAATAATGAGAGCTCACTACTGGACTCAGCATTTCTTCAAAAGAGAGGTTCTGGGAAAATCCATTAATGGGAGAATGGGTCTCCCAGGGTAGAGGGAGAAAGCACCTCAAACATACAGTAGGGGAATCTGAAGGATGAAGGAAGAAAAGATGACTTTTGGATTATGTGATTATAAAAGTGGAATGACTTTTACATCCAGTTGGACAGTAGCTGGAGGTATTGTTTAATAGAAAAATAGACCTAGAACCAGGCTATAAGTTGTCTCAAGTCATTACAACTAAAGGAAAATTATTTAGAACCTGCTAGGATATGGAAGAATATACCTAAGAGTACAGAATATAGATTAAAAACTAGCTTTGAGAGATCAGACATAGTTTAAAACTCACTATTATAGTTTTCTCATTAGCTTTAGAACTTTGAACTAATACTACAGCAAAAACTTGGTATCTAAATGATAAGAGATTTCTAAATACAATTCAGCTCAAATTTTCTTTTTTTTAAGTAGTGACATCATCACCAACTGAATAGTCCCACTATGAGATAAATCTACACAATCTTATGATGGGCTTGTTGGAATAACATTAGCTATACTTGAGCATTATATAGATCTAATATTTCAATTCAAATCTGTCATTTCAGTGGTGATCATGACTTTAAGACAACAACATCTGGATCACCATCTACTAGATTTGTTTCATTTTAAAAGGCAACACTAACAATGAATATTAAGAGAAAGAACATTTCTGACCCAATATCATTGTCCTGATGTTGTGGGGTACAGATGTGTACCCCTGGGTTTCAGGAAGGATACCTTTTGCAAGAATGCAAGACTCCAAAACTTAACTTAAAAGTAAAGAGAGATTTATTAGTAATGTTGAATTTTTGGCAAGCAAGACAGCATGAGTGGAGCAACCTGGGATGTTGCTCCCAGAATGCCTCAGTTCTGGGGTTTTTTATATTCTTTTACAGCAATGAGGACTTGACTCTGGGGCAAGGGGTTGGGGAGGAGGTTTCCCTGAAGGCATGGGAGTGGTTCTCATGATTTGGAGGACTGATGGATGATGTGTGTCTCTTTGTCCATCTCAAATCAAATGGGACAATCAAAGAAGGATAATCCTCTCTAGGTCTGATGTTTTGGGTTGGGAGTCAGAGGCTGTAAGGGAGCAAAGGAATTTCCCTGATAATAGTTTGTCTGAGTTTCTGGGGGTACAATGCCCAAGACACTATTGGCATCTTATTGCTATTAACAGTTTATAATTTGTCTTCAGAATAAATGTTCAGAAAAATGGAAAACTTTTTTTTTCAAATAAATCTGAGATTTTCATTTATGTTATACTTTCAGTGTGAGTTGCAGGAAGATTTTCACAAAAAGAAAATAATATAGTCTCCTAACACCTATGTATAATTCCTCAGATAGACACAATTGAATTTAATAAATGAATTAGTGAGATTTTGTTGTTTTTGTTATTAGTTCCATATTTCCCCACATTCTAAGTGAAGGGGAGGCTTGGTAATTACTCAGTTAATATTATTCATGTTGACATTCTCAGCTTCCACAAAGCACTTGGGTAGTACATTAAACAGAGAGCACTGGGCCTGGAATCAGGAAGATCTAAGTTAAAACTTAACCTCAAGTACTTAAAGAGCTGATGACCTTGGGCAAGTCATTTAATCTTTATCTGCCTCAGTTTTCTCAGTGACAAAGTAGGGATAATAACACATACTTTATAGGGTTGTTGTGAGGATCAAATGAGGTAATATTCTTAAAAGGCTTAGCACAGTACCTGACCTGTGGTAGGTGCTTAATTTAAATGCTTATTCCTGTCCCATTTTCTCTATCTCTCCCTCTACCTGTCCTTCCTTCCCTTCCTACTCCTGTTCCTCATTTCTTCTTTCCCTCCTTCCTTCCTTCCACAAAAGTATCATGGCATGAAGATGACCACAGATACTCAAAAGTTATGTGAATTGAATACAAGAACTGGAAGATTATAAAGTACTATCAAAGCATCAGTAATGGCAACATACTAATTCTGATTCTGAGCATCAGCCTAGCTAAGTATGAAGAAGCTCATTCTCAGAAGGCCAACCCATTGGTTATGGGTTTTTTTTTTTTTTTGGCAATGACAGCACATGGGTAAATATAGTCTTAAGAAAGCTTGGTAAAAGACCCAAATAAGTTATTCTACCTTGAAGGTATGAAAGGATGAAAATGGATGAGCAACAAACAATAAAAATAGAAAAAATATTAGTAGAGATTTTTAAAAATATATTTAGTTTTTATATTTCATATTTTAGAATTTTTGAGCCCCAAATTCTCTCTCCCTTTTCCCCATCATCTCATAATTATTAAGTAAGCACTATTTCAGTTATACATGTGGAGTCATGCAAAACATGTTTCCATATTAGTCATGTTACCAAAAAAAAGGAATAAAAAGCAAGAAAAATAAGGAAAGTAAGAAAGTAATATGCTTCAAGTCACACTCCAATTTCATTACTTCTCTCACTGGAGCTTGATAGCATTTTTCACTGTGAGTCCTTCAGAATTATCTTAGAACATTGTCTTAATCAGAATAGCTAACTCATTCACAGCTGATCGTAATGACATTATTACTATTACAGTTATAGTGTTCTTCTAGTTCTGCTCACATAACAAGAAAAGATTCTTATAATAAACTTTATTCACATGAAAGGACAATAGAGAAATCAAATTTGAATTTATGTCATAGCCCCTCTATATTTACAGGAAAAGCAGAATGGAACTAAGTCAGCAAAAGTGGCAAAATTAGTTGTATTAAACCAAATGTACGTGGTGGAAATCAATGACATAAGGCATGATTTTTTGAGTGTTGGGGTATTAATTTACAAATTATCTGAAAGAGAAGAATAGTCCATATATGTGAAAATGTCATATTTGTCTTCATGGGCACAATGAAGGACTCCTCACTGAGAGCAATAGTAAGGCGTTAGCAACTTTCTGAAAGTGCTATTCCAAAAAAGATAATATCTTCCTTATATAGAGCTTATCACAATCACATGAAAAGATATAGAGAAAAAAATTTAGATAATACTAGATTCCCAACTTTACATGGAAGTGTTTGCTCATCAAAGATATTCTCCCTTTGGAGAGAGGAGTTTCAGAAAAGAATTGTTAGAGGATTTTCCATGGATGTTAATATCCTCTAGATTCTACTATTATAGAGTGATCCCAAGCTGGTTGAATTAAATACCAAAATATTCCAGATCCTTATGGGAGGGTTCTATAACCATTAGAAATAATTTGGCTTAACCAACAACAAATAGAAATTGAAGTGGATTAAGAATTTTTATTACTAAAATTATGGCAGACAGTTATGTGGACAATTTATAGTCTTCTCATTATTTTTTATCTCTTTATACTGGTATTTTTATACCAGTATATATGATATAGATGGTAAAAATGGAGAAGTTGGACACATAATTGAATATGAGGAGAGCCGGATAGATTCCACTCAGGAAACTGGAAATATCCTTTAATGAATTAAAAATTCTGCTAGAAATAAAATTTTATTGCATTCCTGTACCACAATTCTTTCAAATATTTCCCAATGAGTTGATATTCCACTAGGCTTCTAGTTGTTTTTCTTTTTACTACAGAAAAGAGCTATTATAAATATTTTAATACATATGAAGACTTTTTCACAGTTTATGATCTCATAATTTATGCTCACTTAGTGAGCATAAGAGAACTTCGTCAAACAACACAAAAATGTTAGTTACTGTTCCAGCACAGTTATAAATAATTGGAAACAGTTACCAATAATTCACAATACTATCAATAAGATACATGCCTACCTTTCTATTGTCCATCCAACATTTACTATTTTCATTTTTATTATGTGTGATATTTGCTGAATCTGAGGTGACATCTCAGATTTGTTTTGTTTTGCATTATATTCCCTTGTCTTTTAAAAATATTTTATATTCTTTTTGAAGGATTACTTGTATAAGCCTCATGCATTAAGCCTTATCATTTCAATGGAATAGTGAGAAAAGACATAGAGAACAGAATGTCACCATGGTTTGCAAGGATACCCACCATTTAGAGTCTATATGCTTCTTTAAAATCAGACATCTACTGTAGAATGATGCAGTACAGAGATAGAATATCACCACATTAGCCATGGAATTGCCCCGCAATCAGGCTCTTACTCATCTGATAGTACCATTTGCCAGACTCACAAATGAAGCCAGGTGTTACTACAGGGAAAAAAATCCCCAAACCCATGATTATCAATTACAAATATTTTTGCTTTTCTTTTTTTTTTAATGGCAATGATGCTACCTAAACTACATGATTTGATTTAGTTGTTTTAATGCAAGTTGAAAGAAATAATTTATTCTCACAATTCTTATTTATGTCAATGACTTTGATCATCTCATGAACTATTGTTATCCCTTCTTATTTATGATTTGGGCCAAATTAGATCCTGTTCTTTGAAAAATTAAAAAAAAAAAGACGTGGGGGTGGGCAGTGAGATATAGTGAGAAATTTAGGAAGGCACCATAGTTATGAGCTTGAGGGATTAGGAGAATGGTATTACCTTCAACAGTAATTGGGAAGTTAGGAAATGGAGAAGGCTTAAGGGAATAGATAATGAGTTCAGGAAGAATAGGGGACTCACAACAAATAATCTAATTTTTTTTCTGTAAAATATGAAGCAATGTTCTCAACTTAGGTGATGGAGGAGGAGAGGGACCATCATATATAATTTAAGAGGAATGAAAAGGTTGGAAGAATTGCTGTGAAGAATGGGATAATGAGTTAATAATACAAATATTGAAGATGGCAGTGAAGGTACAATTGAAGTTGTGCTACATAAAATTTTAGTGAAACCAGACAAAATAGTTGGGTAATTTTCTCTACCTATGCTCAAAAGCACATGAGTAGGAACAAAAGCAGTGGATGGCGGATGTAATACAAGGCTGAGGCTTGGTAGGTCACAATCAGCAGTTCCAAAAAGTAATTCCTATGTAGTAAAATCATTTCATCTCTCAGGGCCTTAGTTTATTCATCTGTAAAAGAAAAAAGTAGAACATAGTCTAAGTGATTTCTAAATTACCTTCTGACATTCTGTGACTGTTTCCTCATATAAAAAGAAAGGGATGATTTTCTGAAGCCTCACATTGCTCTAATATTCTATAGTTCTTTGAAAGATGTTTACACTATATCACTAAGTTTCACATATAATTTGTTATAACCAAAGGTGAACCTTAAAATGTGGTATGATTCAGTCATATGAGGAAGACCTTTGGAAATCATACTACATTGCAGTACCAAAAATCCCTGCTGCCCAAACTCAGTGGGATATGATGTTTCTGAAAATTAAAAATTCATTCTCTAGCTTAAAGGTTTGCTTTATTTTAAATGCAAGGACTGCTGGGAAAGATTGCACAGTGGTCCTTAGGGTGCAGCAGCAAAGCAGATGGTAATGCATCTTATTGAGTGTCATTTCCATTGATAAAACCACATCCTTTTCTGACATTGAGCCATTTGACTTGGGGAATTTTTTTTTTCAGTTCTAGTTAATCCCTCACTCTAATGTAATTTAGTTTGTAAAGACTAAAGCATCAGGACAAAGAAATTTTGGGAGAGGAGGACATCTAGTGATCTGATGTATATTTACATGCATTATTAGTTAATGTAGCAGAAACCTAGTTCTATATTTGAGTACAATAGTTGAAAACCTAGGAGTTGGGCTGGAAAAAAAGAATTACTTTTGAGAAGACCTTCTGTGAATTTCTTCAGTTCCAAAGAATTCAAACCAAATTCCTGGCAGTCATTATTTTATATAAAAAATGTACCAAGATTTGCATACATCTGGGTAATTAGGTACATTGATGCTTTGCACATATTTGTAACTAGAACCCTTAGTTATTTTTGAAATGGATAATTTTTAAGTTGGGTCACACATATTCTAAGAGCTAGAATGAAATTTCTCTGCCTGCTGTAATATATACAGGAAAGAGTCAGTCAGTCGATAAGTAGTATTACACTTTTGTTATGTATCAAATGCTAGGGGTACAAAAGACAAAATATGATTTTCCCTTAAAGTTTTCAAGTAATGCAATTGGTGAGTCTATTTATACAGTTAAATGGGGGTCAGGAAACTAGCCAATAGGAATGCACTCCTCTGAGTATGTGCAGGGAACTTTGCCTGTTACTAACCTACACTGGGGCTTGGGTGAACTTTTTTGTGGAAGTGTATGATGATATATGATAGAAGGGTCTTTTCCCCAGTTCAAAAACTAAGAGGGTGTTTTGTAATTATTTCTATCAGCTTATTTGATGATGATGGAAAACCTTTTAATTTTCTACAAAGCAAGAAGTGAGTCTGAATACAAAAGACAGAAATGGCTCAAATATCTCTCTGTCTCTATCTTTCTCTGTCTCTCTGTCTCTGTTTCTATCTTTGTTTCTCTCTGTCTCTGTCTCTCCTCTTTTAGTCTCTCTCCCCTTTTCTTGGTGGTAATCACAGAAACAAAATTCTAAAAACCTCTGAATACTGAGAAAAGACTAGTCCAGCATTGGCAAACTTTTAAAGAGATCAGATGCCCAAACTGCACCTTCAAGCTACCTCAGTCCCCCCACACACACACACACCCCACATTACTCCAGACAGTGAACTGAGTAGTAAGTGCTTAAGTGCTCCCTTTGGGCTGCTGGACAGAGGAGTGGGTCATGTGAGAAATGTCCTCAGGTGCTGTGGAGAGGGGAAATAGAGCAGCCCCCTCACAGGTGCCACATCTTCACCAACTCTAGGTCCTAGGCCTATGGTCTCTATATTTCTTTACCTCTTTGAGTTTGTTCTTTTCAGTTCTTAGGTGAATAAGTATAGAAATAGAACAAATCAGGATGAGAGTTTATAAGCTTTGAGTTACCAGAGGTCTTCTGTCCAAGCTCAAGAAAGAGGCAGTCCCCCAACGTAACTAGTTTAACACTGTCTCATAATTAATCAGCACAGTAGCTAAGATATTATCCCTTTCAATCAAAGGTATGTTTATCTCTTGATTGTACTGAATCCAGAAGTGATTTGACTATGGAAAAAATATTTATAGACAACGCATTAAGTGTGAACTCACTCTCCAAAGGAACTGAAGCATAGAGGGACAGTGTGTTCCTGTGTGAGGCAATTATATAGTATATTAAATTGAAGGATATAACAAATGTTACTTTCCATATTTCATGGATAAAATAACTGATGGACAGAGAAGGAAATGCTACATCTGGCCACACATTCATCTACTGAATTCAAATCCTTGTACTTCCATTAAGCCATGTTGTCCCTCAGTCATAATGATAATCAGTAAAAGTTTTTTGTTTGTATATTTTCTAAATTTCTTCCTATCTCTCTTCCCTTTCTGAATTTTTCACAAATGCAAGTAATAGCATGCCTTCTTTCTCAATATGATGAACATGATAACAGATATACAATTTATATAATTAGCTATATTGAGGAAGAAGGAGAGATAGGAGGAAGGGAGAGAATATGGATTTCAAAATATCTGAAAACAACTATTTAAAATTGTATTGACATATAATATAGAAAAAATTAAGAAAAATTCTAATTCCATAAAAATTAATATTAAGATAATATTAAGACAATGCAAAAAAAGTGACAGGAACCTAATGATTTTCATATCAATGAATCATACTGGGTATAACTATCTAATACTCCCCCATGACTAAATCCTGGCAGGAAAAAAGATTGGGAAAAATTCTACTTAAATTATAAATGATATGTAAATATATTTGAACATATATAGATATATATGTCTTTGTTTAGCAGGCTCTCCATATGCACATAAATATTTAGAAATATATCATACATTCCAAATGTTAAAATTTCTTTACTTGTAAGTTATAGAGAGTATGGAAATGCTAAAATATTAACAAACTAACCTTATTCCAGCTCTAATTATGCTTAAGATTAAATAGATTAGTGATTGACACAAATAAGCAATGATATTAGTCTTAAATCATTGATTTTATTTTGAAGTAGAACACTTTTCAACACCAAACATTTCTGTTCCAAATGATTAAGAGGCAGCCACAGTGAAAATAGTTACGGAGAAAAAACCAATCTTAAAGCAGCCATAGGCAACTGAAGAGATGTTGCTACTGAAGAAGACTATTTGAAAAGTACCCAATTCAATGGAAAAGAACACCAAGTAAAATTACTCTATGTCTTCTAACTTGTACGGGTTTTCATTATGTACTTAGGTGAAGAAAGCTAACTGTATTTGCTATTTGTTCCAAGAAAATGTTGAATCAAAGAAAATTCCACTTTTCAGATTCTTAATTCAGTTTTTCATTTAGATAGAGTCTGCAAAATAGGATAACTTCATAGATGCTAGATGAGAGCTGATTGAATAAATTGGGAGAAGGTTCAGAGAACATAAAATCAAGTTACATAATGAATCAATGACAAGATTAGTGTTTTTGTTTTGTTCTGAACTAAATGTCAGAATGAAATAAATGAAATAAACCAAAAGAGAGAAAACCAAACTGAGTTTCTCTCAGCAGACATAGTTCTGTGAACCTAATCTCTGGCAGACAAAGGAAAGCAGGGTCAGCCTGTGTTATTGATGAACACATCTTAAATTGTGAGACAAATTTAAGGGACACCAGCTCACCTATAAATGAAGATTTAAACCGTTTATTTAAATTCAGTGTTTTCCCTTTAATACCTTTTCCTGTTGAATTCTATATGGTTCTGTGATTGAATACAGATAACTCAGTGGTGTAACCAGGCACAGAAGAATTTAATTACAGCAATCTTCTTTCAGGCTACAGGGGTCATTGTACCCGCCATACCACTCTAAGTCCTGTTTTCTGATGAACAAGAGAACCTGTGTGCCTGAGAGCCACGGTGATTCCTCATTACTTCTTACTTTACTGTTGGATTCAAAACTTATAAAAATAATATCCTTTATGTGGTATTTTAAAGTTTGCAAGATGTCTTATGAATATGATCTTATTTTTCCTCACAACAGACCTGGGAAATACGTGCGATTATTGTCTCCATTCTTCAAGTGAAGAAATTGATTCAGAGAGAGATTATAAGTAACTTGTCCAGTGTCAAGTACCTAGTTAAGTGTGAGGATAGACTTGTACTTGGGTCTTTGAGATCCCAGATTGGGTGCTCTATCCCATATACCTAATCCTTTCTAAGGGAAATTTTCTTTTTTTTTTTTTATTTTTTACTTAGAATGTTTTCCATGGTTACATGATTCATGACTTGCCACCTCCCCTCTTTTCTCCCCTACCACAAAGCTGATAAGCAGTTCCAGCCAGGCTATACAAGTATTCTTCAAAACCTATTTCCATGTTATTCATATTTGCAGTAGAGCGATCTTTTAACTTCAGAACCCTAATCATATCCCTAAGGAAAGATTTCTATCATCAGGGTATCAGTGAATGAAACATGCCATACAATTGGATATCTTTAATAAACATCTTAAATAAAGTTTTAACTTTTTCATAAAAAAAAAATCACTGCCTTCCCATTTCTACCAGGATGAAATTCAGACTATACAGGGTCACCTGATTTTGAAGGAATAGCAAACTGCTATCAGGAAGTGGTGACATTGTCCTACATCTGGATCAGTGAATAACTGGGAAAAAGTAATCAAAGACATTACTCTAACAGAATTTCAATTTTTAGAATCAACCCAATCCCTGCCCTGGAGATAAAATAGATTCATTTTAGATACAAGGAAATGTTTTCTCCAAGAGACTACAAGGGAAAATCTTAAGCCAATGATTAGATAATGGGTCTATTAGCAGGACTCTCCTCCAGAAGAAATGCGAACCTATGCTTGAGGCCTTGGGACTTTCCAGTGCTCACCTGACATCTTCACTTTATCTGATTTCAATCTCCATCTATATATCACCATCTATTCTCTTGTCCTAGGTCCCCTACATTACATAGCAATAGAAGTCTGAGAAGAAAAGTAGGCAACTCTCACCTTGGACCTAGTCTTCTTGTATCAGAAAGAATGGGAGAGGTTTCATAGAAGGGGTACTACACTGTTAGTCAGTCAATAAATATTTATTAAGAACCTACTATATGTCAGTCATTGTGCTAAGCTCTTGGGACACAAATACAAATAAAATGAAAGATAATCACTGATTTCAAGGAACTTCTAATCTTATGGAGGGAGATAACACATTTGTGTTTAGGAAATTGTGCTGGGGGAGAAGATACCTGGCATGATATGATGATAAAGAATTCCAAAGAAATCCACAAGTAATGTAACTGGGAAGGAGGGATGAGAGGACTGTCTCTGGCCCCTACATAACAGAGGTTTTCTAGCTTAGAGTATTCACGTGTTTTTCTATTTAGGGTACTGGAACTGGAGTCAGGAAGACCCCAGTTCAAATCCATCATCAGACATTTATCAGCTATATAACCATGGGAAAGTCATTTAACCTTTGTTCACCTTAGATTTCTCAATCTTAAAGGCTTGTTATAAGGATAAAATAATTAACTATTTGCAAAGTTCTTAGCAAAGTGCCTGACATATATAGACTCCATGATTTTTATTCCTTTCCCTTTATTCATGGCTCCACCCTCAACTAACTGGGTCCAAATAGAGGGACAGAGACTACTGATGCTATGTGAGGACCAAGGCTGTTTTGATCCTCTAGGATGGTGAAACTTATGAATGATGAGTTCCCTGGGTTATAATGGCAAGAAGCAGAAATACAAAGAATCCCAAAAGAAGTTCAGCTGGTCCAAAATTACATTTATCTCAGCACTTATTTTAGACTATTTAAATGATTCAGAGACTCTAATTTGTCAGAAAGGGCATTCCCTCCCCTAAGGAGGAGTGAGACACATCTAAAATTTAATAGATGATCCTTAAGCATGATTGTATCCAAAAAATCCATTCAGCCTGTAGTCAATCTAGTGATGTCTCTAAACAGAGATAATATGATTCTTCAGACAGCAGATCTTGTACCATTGTCGGTGTCAAATTAATTCAATCAAGGAGAGTCTGCAGGCAGGCTTTCATTTTTAATTAATTAATTTTTTAGAATATTTTCCCATGGTTACATGATTCATGATTTTTCTCACCTTCTTCCCTCCCCTTACCCCACCCCACCCCAGCTGACAAGTAATTGCACTGGGTTATACCTATTTCCATGTTGATTATATTTGCAATGTAGTAATCTTTTAACTTCAGAACCCTAATCACATCCCCATTGAACCACATGATTGATCATATGTTTTTCTTCTGTGATTCTTCTCCTACAGGTCTTTCTCTGGATATGGATAGTGATCTTTCTCATGAGGTTCTCTGGATTGTCCTGGATCATTGCATTGCTGGCTAGCAGTAAAGTCTATGATATTTGATTTTGCCACAATGTATCAGTCTCTATGTACATTGTTTTCCTCGTTCTGCTCATTTCACTCTGCATCCATTTCTGGAGGTCTTTCCAGT
This sequence comes from Monodelphis domestica, assembly GCF_027887165.1. Lineage (NCBI taxonomy): Eukaryota > Metazoa > Chordata > Mammalia > Didelphimorphia > Didelphidae > Monodelphis > Monodelphis domestica. The sequence continues at coordinate 228,650,513 of NC_077229.1, forward strand.
TCACATGGAATCCCTCCATATTTTTTATTCCTTTCAGCACAGTTGTATTCCATCACCATCAGATACAACAATTTGTTTAGCCATCTCATAATTGAGGGACACCCTCTCATTTTACAATTTTTTTGCTACCACAAAGAGCACAGATATAAATATTTTTGTACAGGTCTTTTTCTTTATTATCTCTTTCTGGTATAGACCCAGCAGTCCTATGGTTGGATCAAAGGGCAAGCATTCTTTTAAAGTCCTTTGCCCATAATTCCAAATTGCCTTCTAGAATGGATGGATCAATTCACAACTTCACCAGCAGTGTATTAATGTTCCAATTTTACCACATCCCCTCCAACATTTATCACTTTCCTTTCACTGCCATATTAGCCAGTCTGCTAGGTGTGAGGTGGTACCTCAGTGTTGTTTTAATTTGCATTTCTCTAATCAGGAGGGATTTAGAACACTTTTCATGTGCTTGTTAATAGTTTTGATTTCTTCATGTGAAAACTCGGACAAGCTTTCTTTCTTTCTTTCTCTTTCTCCCTTTCTCCCTCCCTTCCTTCCTTCCTTCTTCCTTCCTTCCTTCCTTCCTTCCTTCCTTCCTTCCTTCCTTCCTTCCTTCCTTCCTTCCTTCCTTCCTTCCTTCCTTCCTCTTCTTCCTTCCTTCCTTCCTTCCTTCCTTCCTTCCTTCCTTCCTTCCTTCCTTCCTTCCTTCCTTCCTTCCTTCCTTCCTTCCTCCCTTCCTCCCTTCCTCTCTTTCTTTCTTTCTTTCTTTCTTTTTTTCTTTCTTTCTTTCTTTCTTTCTTTCTTTCTTTCTTTCTTTCTTTCTTTCTTTCTTTCTTTCTTTCTTTCTTTCTTTCTTTCTTTCTTTCTTTCTTTCTTTCTTTCCTCTTTCTTTCTTTCTTTCTTTCTTTCTTTCTTTCTTTCTTTCTTTCTTTTTCTTTCCTCTTTCTTTCTTTCTTTCTTTCTTTCTTTCTTTCTTTCTTTCTTTCTTTCTTTCTTTCTTTCTTTCTTTCTTTCTTTCTTTCTTTCTTTCTTTCTTTCTTTCTTCCTTCCTTCCTTCCTTCCTTCCTTCCTTCCTTCCTTCCTTCCTTCCTTCCTTCCTTCCTTTCTTTCTTTCTTTCTTTCTTTCTTTCTTTCTTTCTTTCTTTCTTTCTTTCTTTCTTTCTTTCTTTCTTTCTTTCTTTCTTTCTTTCTTTCTTTCTTTCTTTCTTTCTTTCTTTCTTCCTTCCTTCCTTCCTTACTTTCTTCCTTTCTTCCTTTCCCTTTACCTTCTGTCTTAAAATCAATACTAGGTATTGGTTCTAAAGCAGAAGAGTGATAAGGTCTAGGCAATGGTGGTCAAGTGACTTGCCAAGGGTCACCCAGCTAGGAATTATTTTAGTCCAGATTTGAACCCAAGACCTCCCATCTCTGAGCCTGGCTCTCAATTTATTGAGCCACCCAGATGCCCCTTAGACAGGCTTTCTTGAGCATTATGTAAAGTCATTTCCTAAAATTTCACTATTGAAGTAGATGGCTCTGCCTACATACTGGCAAGTACATTACTGGACTAATAATAGGCCTGAAATTTTATGAAATTTAAATCACTTAAGAATGACTTATGGTACTAGTGAGGACTATGCTTTCAATAAAACCAGATTTCATGAAATGTCTTACAATATGATACAAGGCAATGAAGAATAGTATTAAGGCATATGTTTCAGTCCCACAAACAGTTGGAAGCACAAATGTTCAGAGACCTGCATTTTAATTTGCTTTGAAGCATAATTTCCATGTATAATGATGCTTGTGAATTGGCTAACAGATATCAAATACCAACTACCCCTCAAATAGATATGTTCAGGTTTCAATTTGAAGGAGATATTTAATTTCTCCACTCTTATACTTGAGAGTGGAATTTAGTGGTTTGTGGCTGTATAGCTTAAGTAGAATTCTATTTTTATTGCCAGAACTATTATTCTATGCAGTATCATTGAGAGGTAAGAGAGGAGCAATTCAATGAAATTGAACAAAAATCTATTAAGCATCTACTAAGTAAAGACCAAGTAGCCAATGTGGATGTTTATTATTGCAAAGGAGCTATTTAGAACAATGCAATATCAACTATAGAAACTTAGAAACTCAAAAAGACAAAAAATAAAGCACGTGAATATATAATAGCTATATTTCATCTCAGAATAAGGTCATCATACATAAAATAAGCAAATATGAGGATTTTTATTTTATTATAATTTTATACTTATTGTGTAAGCATATGACCTACCTATAAGAAATGATATAAGGATTATCATCTAAGATACAGCCTTAGGATATTTGATGCAATAGAAAGTCATGGAATTTGAACCAAAGAACCTTTGTTCAAATTCTGCCACTTCTTGCTTGTTGAAATCAAGAAGGGAAGAGGGAATTATACTTAATAAATACTACATTTACATCATTCTCCATATTTTATCAATTCCTATACTACCTGAATATTTTGGAGACAAATATTGTCATAATATTCCAGGTAGTGACTTCTAGATCAACTAGAAATGAGGCCTACTAATTAAAGATTTAATTTTCATAATCCCATTATTTGATGGAAATTATCAGGGAGTTATACTAGAGGGTATAAACACCAAAACTTAAAGGAAGATTTTAGTGTTTTGACTTAAAATCTAAAATAAATGGTCACCATGGGAAATTCCCAAATATGAAAAATACCCAAGTCAGCTGGGATTTATGGATATTTTAATTAATAAAGAAAGAAGGGATTAAGGGAAGTAGAGAGAGAGAGAGAAAAAGAGAGAGAAAGAAAGAGAGAGCCTCCAAGCTGGGTTCTTCCACTCTGAACTGAAATTACTCTCCAAAAGGAATTGTCTCCTGACTTTTTACCCCTTCTTTTTAAAGAAATTTTCTCTTATGTCACCTCCCCTAATTTTTCACATCTACCAATCACAGTAAACACTTTTTTTTTTTCCAGGACTGTCCAGTCTTAGTTTTCACCTTCTTTGGTTTTCACCTTCTCTGGTTAGATTAAATCTTCTGAGTACTTCATACCACTTTGTTAAGCTTGCCTTTTGTAAGTTATTTGACCTTTTTGCGTACTAATTTAACTTTTACATGTACTTAACACCTTTTTGTATTAGATCTAAAAATAGACCTAGCTTAAGGTTATAACTTCACTATAAGATATGAGTTAGGGACTTTCATTGTTCAATCAGGAGTTTACAACTTTATCTTCCCCTAAGGCAATGTCTGAGTAGGGTGGAGTAACTTTAAAAGTTCCCAATACATTCCTGATTCTTGTTAGACCAAGTATCTCCATTGTTACAATAAGGAAATTTCTAAATCAAATCTTCTAAAGTACAGTCTGAGTAGTTTTAAGATTCACAAGGGGAAATGTTGAGTTCAATATATAAATATGGTATCAATTTATGGACCTATTAAGCATGTACACTATGAGGGAATTTACTAAATTAGTAAAAATATATACACCATCAAAAACAACACTTTTATTGTGACCAGAATTCCAAACAATATTTTTTTTGTTTTGTTTTTAAAACATTATTTTATTTGGTCATTTTCATACATTATTCATTGGAAACAGATCATTTTCTTTTCTTCCCTCCCTCCCCCCCCCAGCCACCCCACCCCTAGCCGACATGCAATTCGTCTGGGTATCACATGTGTTCATGCATTTCCTTGTTGTTGGTATTTGCATTAGGGTACTCATTTAGCATCTCTCCTCTATCATGTCCCCTCAACCTCTGTAGTCAAGCAGTTGCTTTTCCTCGGTGTTTTTACTCCCTCAGTTTGTCCTCTGCTTGAGGATAGTTTTGTTTTTGTTTTGTTTTTTTCTCGTAGATCACTGCAGATTGTTCAGGGACATTGTAAAGCCATTACTGGAGAAGTCCATTACCTTCTCTTGTACCACAGTGTGTCAGTCTCTGTGTACAATGTTCTCCTGGTTCTGCTCTTCTCACTCTGCATCACTTCCTAGAGATTGTTCCAGTCTCCATGGAATTCCTCCACTTTATTATTCCTTTTAGCACAATAGTATTCCATCACCAACATATACCACAATTTGTTCAGCCATTCTCCAATTGAAGGGCATCCCCTCATTTTCTAATTTTTGGCCAACACAAAGAGCATAGCTATGAATACTCTTGTACAAGTCTTTTTCCCCATTATCTCTTTGGGGTACAGACCCAGCAGTGCTATGGCTAGATCAAAGGGTAGATATTCTTTTGTCGCCCTTTGGGCATAGTTCCAAATTGCCCTCCACAATGGTTGGATCAATTCACAACTCCACCAGCAATACATTAATGTCCCTACTTTGCCACATCCCCTCCAGCATTCATTCCTTTCCTTTGCTGTCATGTTGAACAATCTGCTAGGTGTGAGGTGATACCTCAAAGTTGTTTTGATTTGCATCTCTCTGATTATAAGAGATCTAGAACACTTTTTCATGTGCTTATTAATAGTCTTGATTTCTTTAACTGAAAATTGCCTATTCATGTCCCTTGCCCATTTATCAATTGGAGAATGGTTTGATTTTTTGTACAACTGGTTTAGCTCTTTATAGATTTGAGTAATTAGACCTTTGTCAGAGGTTTTTGTTATGTAGATTGTTTCCCAATTTGTTGCTTTCCTTCTAATTTTAGTTACATTGGTTTTGTTTGTACAAAACCTTTTTAATTTGATGTAGTCAAAATTATTTATTTTGCATTTTGTGACTCTTTCTAAGTCTTGCTTGGTTTTAAAATCTTTCCCTTCCCAAAGGTCTGACATGTATACTATTCTGTGTTTACCTAATTTACTTATAGTTTCCTTCTTTATATTCAAGTCATTCACCCATTCTGAGTTTATCTTGGTGTAGGGTGTGAGGTGTTGATCCAAACCCAATTTCTCCCACACTGTCTTCCAATTTTCCCAGCAGTTTTTATCAAAAACGATTTTTGTCCGAAAAGCTGGGGTCTTTGGGTTTGTCATAGACTGTCTTGCTGAGGTCATTTACCCCAAGTCTATTCCACTGATCCTCCTTTCTGTCTCTTAGCCACTACCAAATTGTTTTGATGACCACTGCTTTGTAATATAGTTTGAGATCTGGGACTGCAAGGCCACCTTCCTTTGTATTTTTTTTTTTTTGTTATTTCCCTGGATATCCTTGATCTTTTAGTCTTCCAAATGAACTTTGCTATGGTTTTCTCTAATTCAGTAAAATAGTTTTTTGGTAGTTCAATGGGTATGGCACTAAATAGATAGATAAGTTTGGCAAACAATATTCTGAATAAGGTACATTTTTTAAAAATAGGAACACTATAATAGTTACTATTTTGGGGTTCAATTTTTTCTGTATTGACATGAGGCTAAATGAACTTTTTAATCCCTAGCAGACAGATTAAAAAGGAAAGAAAATGAACAAAAACCAATATTCTTATTCACTCAACCTACCAGAAGAACTGTCTTATGACAATTTCTGTTTAGAGAGAAGATGAAGAGACATTATGCTCTCTAATAGACTTGACTCTAATAAAGAAGAAGAAGGCAGGTAAGTATAGCCCCAAAGTTTCTGCAGTCTTGGCTATATAAGGTAGATAGAGCAGAAGAAGAAAGCAAAAAGATAGATGAACTTTCATGATAAATCAGAGGCAATTAAGTCCATGGTATCAACACAGATGCCAAAAGGCCCATTATTTGAAGCCTCAGCTATCATTCCCACTCTCATTAGCTCCTGTGCTATTGAGCATGATTATTGTTTTTTAGGATTATGGTCTGCTTCGTAGCTTTCTTAACTGCCCTTCAAGATTTAGTAAATACTTTTTATTTTCTGAAATCAAAATTCTGAAGACTTTGATGCTGGATGAAATTAATTTCCTTTTTCTGAGGAAGTCATCAGTTTTGAACTATGGGGCCCTGACTAATTAACAATAATAATAATAATAATAATAATTGTTATTATTATTTTAACTTTAAAGTTTATGGAGCACTTAAAATATATGATCTTATTTAGGACTCAGACATAACAAACTTGGGAAATAGATACTGCAGGAATTAATATATCCATTTTTAGATGAATTAATTGATATAGACATAGTCACTGCAGATAATAATGCATCCATTTTATAGATATGATAATGAACACAGAGTACAGAAGATTTTCCAATAGTCATTCAGCCAGCTGGGCAGCACAGTTTATAGAATTCTGGGACTGAAATCAGGAAGATAGTTTTACTGATTTCAAATCTGGCCAAAGATATCTTCTAGCTATATCATCTTTGGCAAGTCATTTAACTCTGTTGCCTCAATTCATTATCTATAAAATGAGTTGGGAAAATAAATACTAAATTACTCCAGTATTTTTGCTAAGGAAACCTCAAATGGGGTCATGAAGAGAATGACATGACTGAAATGACTGAACAGCAACAACCATATTCACACAGATACTATAAAATGTAGGGTTTGAATTTAAGCCTTGGTAATTCAAAATTCACTTTTGCATGCCCCATTCTATGTAGATTTAGTAGAAAACCAACTCTTTAATTCAGTCCACATTACTCATTGAAGATTACAATTATTGTATAAAATATGCTTTATTTATTTTGTTAAATATTTCCTAGTTATATGTATACATTTAAAACATTTTGAAATACAAATTCTCTGCCTTTCCTTCCCAATCATTGGGAAGGCAAGCAATATAATATTTATTTTATAAATGAAGTAATGTAAGACACATTTCCACATTAGTTGCAAAAGGAAACACATGCACACACAAAATATGAAATTAAAGAAAGTTTTAAAAGTGTACTTAAATATGTATTCAGAGTTCATCAATTCTTTTTCTAGAGATGGAGAGCATTTTTCATCATGAGTCCTTCGGAATTTACTTAGATCATTATTATCTTGATCATAGTACTTGATCATTTCATAGTTGATCATTGTAAAAATATTGATGTTACTGTGTATGATGCTCTTCTGGTTCTGATTACTTCACTTTGCATCAGTTCATGTATGTCTTTCTAGGGTTTTTTTTTCTGAAATAATTCTGCTTGTTATTTATTATACCACAGTCATATACCCCAAGTTTTTCAGTCATTCACTAGAAAAAACTGCTATAAATACTTTTGTATATGTAGGTCCTTTTCCTTTTCTTTTTTTCTATTTTAAAATTTCTCAAGGATAGATCTAATAGTGATATTGCTGGGTTAAAGTTTATGCACAGTTTTATAGCCCTTTGGGCATATTTATAAGTTATTTCCCAGAATGGTTAAACTAGTTCAAAACTCCATCAACAGTGACTTAGTATCCCAATTTTTCTACTTCACCTCCAGCAGTTATCATTTTCCTTTTCTGTAATATTATCCAAAGGGCTATATCTCATACTTAGTTTAATTTGTATTTCTCTAATCAGTGGTCACTCAGAACATTTTGGGGCCTAAATTTGGAGGCAAAGAAATCAGGTCCTTTTGATAAAAAAGAAAATCAGACTCTTAAACCATGAATCATTAAAGAAAACTATTTTCTAAGAACTATTTTCCTGGTTGTAGTATGATAAAGTCATGTTGTGCTACTCTCTATATGTATTTCAGATAAGTAGGAGGAAATTTGAATATTTGTTAATTGTAGCTCTGACAAGGATAACTAAAAAGTTAGGTTCGTTACACTGGAAAATGTTGGACAAGTCAATGAACATCTCTAGACTTCAGTTTCCTTATGTGTAAAATGAGAGCTTCTACTTAATGCTGTTTAACATCCCTTCCAATTCTAAATCTATGAATATATAATCATAAATATATTGGAAAAATAAGCAAGCTGGTAAGATAAGAAAAGCAAGAAATAACTGATGGATAATGCAAGACTACATTGGTCCTCAAAGAATATTAAAAAGCCTAGAATCATATTCAGCACTGTGGAAAACCTATGGAAGAATATAGACAATAATGAATTATGGTTTTTAAAAAATATGAATTAGATCTCTGACAGTAGAACATTGTTCTTAAAATCAATCAATTAATTAATTAATTTGTCAAACATTATTAACTTTTATATAAATTACTCTTTTCTCAATCAATAAGACAATAAAGTTTAATAAGTACTTACAATATGCCAGGAATTGTGCTATATCTTGGACATAGAAAGAAAGGCAAAAATCAATCCCTGCTCTCAAGGATATCACAGTCTAATAAAGGAAACAACATGAGAAATCTACATACACAAACAGGGTATTTTGAAGATAATTATCAAAGAGATGGCACTAACATTATGAATGATTAGGGAAAGCTTCTTCTAGAAAGTGAGATTTTTCACTAGAATTTCAGGGAAATGGGAAGATCAGAGATGGTAATGTGAATGAAAGAACTTCAGACATGGGGATAGTCAATGAAAATATATTAGAGTTGAAAGATAATAGTTTATTGTAGTAGTAACAGTAAAAAAAGCCAATGTCTAATAAGACTGGAAAGATAGGATGGGGCTAGGTTATGAAAGGCTTTAAAAACCAAATAGAGGATTTTATATTTGATCCTGGATGTTATGGAAACCTTTGGAGTCTATTAAATATTGACCTTCCCTTTAGGAATATCAATTTTACACTTAAATGGATGGTGGATTGGAAGAGGCTTTGAGGAAGAAAGAATATCCAAAAGACAATTCAAATAGTCCAGGCATGAGGACCTGCATGAGGTTGATGACAATATCAGTGGAGAAAGGAGTCATATATGAAAAATTCTGTAAAGCTAGAATTAATAGAATTTGTCAACAGATTAGATATAAGAGGTGAGGGAAAACAAGCACCACAGAATGTCATTTAGATTGTGATTCTAGGTGACTGGAAAAATGGTTATGTTCTCAGCAGTAAGAAGGAAGTTAAGAAGAGTGTGGGCTTGGGGAAAAGAGAAATAGTTCAGGTTAGAGATGTTAAGTTTAACATTTCTATAGAATGTCCATGTTTGAGATGTTCAATAGTCAGTTGTAGATGTAGGCCTGGAGATTAAGAGAGGAGATAGGGTTGAATAAACAGATATGAGAATCATAAGCATAGAGATGATAATTGAATTCATGGGAGCTAATGAGATCACCAGGAAGAATACAAAGGATTCAGGGCAGAGACCTGAGGATATCCACATTCATAGGGATATGCCCTCAATAAATATCTAGCAAAGGAGACTGGCTCAGTTTTCCCCCTATCCAACACTATCCTTGGACTTGATGTCTTTCCGTTGGTTGTTTTCTAAATGCTAGAATCATGTTGGTGAACCTATGGCATGTGTGCCAAAGAGAGCTGATCTCCACTTGCACATGAGGACACTTCTCATTTCTCCTGCCTCTCTGCCTACTAGCCTAATGGGAATATTTCCTCCTTCCCATGTCTGGGTTAAGGCACGGAGCTCACATGTGCCTTGAGGATTGCAGTTTGGGCACTCAGTCTCTAAAAAGTTTGTCATCTCTATCCTAGAATGTGCTCCACTTCTGCTTCTTAGAATCTAGTCTTTCCTATAACATTCTACTCAATTTCCACTTTTTAACTGAAGGGATTTCCTGATCCTCCCAGATTCTATGAACAACTTCTCCTGACAAAGAATCCTTATATTAATTTTGAATATGCTAATTCCTTTTTTAGTTGTCATTCTCAATAGAACATAAGCTCTTTAAAGACAGAGACTATTTTATTTTTTGCTTTGTAGCCTAAATGCCTAGCCCTGTGCTTCAGAAGTTTTAAACTCTGGTCCCCCTTTTCAAGTCCAGTAGACTTTATATTGCATTACACTGATTCAACAACATAGAGGAATATCCTAGATTTTAGAATTATATTTATACCTCTAAGTTCATCTATCTATAGGATTCAATGTGAAATGTAAATTATAATTCATTCAAATACAAATTTGGGGAGTTTTCATTTATGCTTCTATTTTCCTTCGGATAAGACACATTCCAGGGACTGATTACGATTTTAAAATTTAGTTTTGCTTAACACAGCAGAGTAAGCCTACTGCCTTAAAACTGTCAAATGACTGTTCTCCACGTTCCCTTTTGTTGACATTGTCAGAATGGGAGAATAGTGTGAACACTGCCAGTAACTACTTTTTTCACTTTAAAATATTACCTAACCTCCAATAACCTTTGAGAAATAGTATTTACCACAGAAAAATATTACACACATGACAAAGAGAAACTATGATTTCGCAAAGGCAATGTCAAATCACACAGCTGGGAAACAAGGCAGGAAAGATGAAATCAAGAGCCTGGTATGCAGAAGATATCCTTGCTAAACTCAATGACACTGTCAGTGTCTCAAAGCCAACAAATGCATTTTGAGTTAGTGATTGTGATAGGGTAAGAATTGCTTTCAAGAAAGAGATACACATTTCTTCTAAGGAAATATGGGAGGCTCCATTAAGTTTTTTTCTTGCCCTTATGTATTTAATTCTTTTAAATTTCAATCTAACATTCAGTTTCCTGCTTTTAAAAATATTTTATAGGAAATCAGGGTTTTAATTAGGAATTTACATGTTTGCAGCTATGTGTTCTTCTTCTTAAAGGACATAGTAGTGTAGAAAACACAAACCTGCTAATTCCCACTGGACAGGGATTTTTTTGCATATAGTAGGTATCTAATATTTGTTGAACTGACTTGAATGGAAATAGTCACAAGATTTAAAGGAAAAGAGAGGACAGATTGCTCCTTATTGCATAGATCAAATGCAATGACTATTTGTTACATTTATGGAACTAAAGTTCATTAGTAGTTTAATTGGAGGAACTATTTTAGATAGGCAGTAAGGTGCTTTATTATTGAAATTCTCATATACATTGCAAAGTCATGCTACTGTGCAGTGAGTGCCAGCAGGATACAGAACAAGTGTTAAATTATAGCCTGAAGAAGCAGATCTAATCATTCTTCAGTTTACTCAATCAAGCTCACAAAAGTTGGTAGCATAGAGCATATAAAATAATATTTAAGGAAATGTGATCCTTGCTGCCTTTGTGCTTTCTTTCCCTGAATTACTCTTAAACCTCAGTGGTTATTGAAATGAAAATTCCATTTCTCTCACATTGACAATTTCTTGAGAGGGGGCAGGAGAAGTTTCTTTGTCAGGATGAAAAATTTCTTTGCAGACTTGGATAAGTAAAATTGGTTGTGACATCAATGTGATTATTACAGTCATGCTTTTTATTTTTAATATTTTCCCCTTGACAGATTTATTTCTTTTCAAATCGGAAAAATTTCTTCTTAGAATAAAAATATATAGCTGCCTTATATTTCCTGATTCTGAAAATTACCAGATGCCAAGCTGGGAACATAAGGAAATTGAAGACCCTTGAGGGTGACCTTAAGAACCACAAAGGTGGAGAATTGTGATATAGTGGTTTAGGCAATTTCATTGCTACTGCTTGGCTCTTGAAAAATGAGAAATGGGTTTTCTATTACTAAATATAATGAATTTCCTTTCTGACCTGTCACAAATTGTCAAACTTCATTAAAGAGAAGAAAGATGTGGTGCTAACATATATAAAAGGGTAATATGAATATCCATACTGTAAAGTGGATAATGACTGAGTATTCATAGATGATGATGACTTGGTCTTGGCTCTAGAACCTAATGCAAATGCAGTTAATGAAAAAGCAATGAGAGGATGTGGTAGAATGGTGGGGGAGGGTATAAAATAGTATCTTTAAAAGTATCCTGTATTAAAGATGTAGGGTGTGTGTGTGTGTGTGTGTGTGTGTGCGTGCGTGCACATGCAAGCACGTGTGCAGGGTTTTAAATAGGGAAAGAGACAAAGAAAAAGATCAAAAGAGAAAGAGGAAAACAAAAACACATAGATAAAGAAACAGTAGCAAAATGACTTAAATACTGAATTGGATTGAGGATGACACAAATTCAAGTCCACATCTGTTACTTATTACCTATGTGACCATTGACAAATCATTTAGTATTTCTGAGCCTCATTTTATTCATCTGTAGAGGAAATAATATCTATAATTTCATGCCGCTTGAATGAAATAATGTTGATGAAGCACTTCGCAAACTTTAAAAGTTTTATTACATAAACACTGAATATACAAACACATGTAAAACGACTATGAGTATGCTACTATATGCAGCTAAAGTAAGTTAATAGAGAGAAAATATATAGATTAATGAGGCTGTGAGAAGCAGTATGACTTAATGTATAGAAAAATTACCTCATGGTGAAAGTGTCTAGGTCCAAATCCTGTTCCTGTCACATATTAGCAGAATAGCTACATGACCAACCTTTCCATTGCTCCAGGAAACTCTCTTAGACCATAAATTGCAATGCCGGTACTGATTGGCATTGATGTAAGTTATTTCCTCATTGATGGTTCTTAATACTAATGAATTCATAAAGCCGTATCATTTCTACATGATCAACCACAAACTGCATATACAAATAACACATGAAATCTCTGTATAAGTACACATCTGTTTTATTTAAAATGTATTTTATAAAATTACTTATATGCATTTTATATATATGTATATATATGGATAAATATTTATATATCCAGAATACACACATTTATATTTAAATCACAAACAAATAATGGTCAGGTGAGGTAAATCACTTACTGCCTAACTACAGTGCCTTTATTGAGTAACTGTCATGTAACCACAGTAGCAATTTTGCTGGTAATTACACTGAGATGTGAATGATCTGTATTCCAGCAAGGGAGAAAGAAATGACAATGTTAAGTAGCCTGTCACTAGATGACATGCACCATTTTGTTAAAAGGTCAATAGTTGTCAAGTGAATAAAAAATACTCATCTTTCATATCACCCAAAGGGCTACTCATAGATAGAGGGAGATTGTACATTTTTATCTTTTGTGATTATAAATGGCCAAAAATATTGGATTAATCATGTTTGATATTTATTGAGATGAATCAGGTTTAGAATCACTTACATATAATAATAAACATGTAATATAATTAGTATCCTTTAAATATAATTTTGATGTAATATATACACATGTGTATGATTTTATACATCACATGTATAAAACAACCTTTAAAGTTGCTTTGATAGATATCTATATCAATATAGTTATCTACATAAAATCCAGATCTCATATGTGTAGTGATTTCCATTAAATTCTTATTCAGTCCTCTCCAAATTATCTGTAAGACATTCATTGGTAGGCTAAGAGAAACCCTGCAATGGTTCCAAATGCAAAGAACATCTTGTGAAAAGAAAAGATACAGTGGATCATAACTTTATGTGACAAATATCTGGGGTTTGTAAGGCACTGCTTGCTTGAAATGAGTCCTCTTCATCCTTTTATCTGTCACTTATACCTTGGGTACTCAGGGGAACACTTTGAGTTTAATTCAAGTATCTTCAATATCAGTTATCTAGAGGATGTATAGGAAGAGTGGTCTTAGAGAGCATGATGTATAGCTTTGAGGTCTTCCAGAAGCCCACTTTTCCCTCGCTGTGGATGAGTTAATTCATATCCTTAAGAAATAAAGAGTATTCCTCATAGAGACTTCTTTCTATTGTTATTACTATTTTATCAATTATAATAATTTTTATGATTACTATTTTTATTAGACATTTATATAGATCATTAAGGATTTTAAAGTATTTTGCAAACATTTTTAAGTTGAGAAAACAGGCTGAGAAATTAAATCACTTTCTCAGACAGCATTTAGACCCAAATAGTCCTCATTCTCAGACCTTCAAATCTACTACAAGTTTTTTTTAGGGTTAATCCATACTGTAAAGTGGCTAATATATAATTTAACCCTATAACAGGACTGCTAAATATGACTCTCTCTCTCTCTCTCTCTCTCTCTTTCTCTCTCTCTCTCTGTATATATATATATATATATATATATATATATATATATATATATATAGTTATATCGGCTTTTAACTTAACTACCCTTTACCTCTCCTTCACCATCACTTACCCTATTTTTTCAGATAATTTCCTCAACATAGAAAAAGACATTATTCCATGTTGAAACAAAACTTAATTATAGGAGAGGCCATGAATAACTAACTGAAAACCATGTACTGACCTAGATTCAGTAGGACATTAAAGACTAAATGCTGAGACTACCTTCACATAAGTCATAGTCCTAGTGAGGAGATAAAATCAATACATAGGAAACACTTAGATACTTTGACTTATACAGTGCAGGATAGCCTAAATAGTTCTTTGAAATATTTGCCATTTGATAATTAATGACTAGAGTAATATAGAAAAAAGATATTTTGGGCAAGATGGATAATAATAATAATAGCTTTTAGTCATGAGTCCCTTAGAGTTGTGTTCAGCCTGCGTTCAGACTCCATCAGTTCCTTCTATGGTAGTTAGTCATGAGTCCCTTGGAATTATCCTACATCCTTGCACTGTTGATATTAGTTAAGTCATTCACAGTTAATCATTGGATACTATTGTTTTTGTATACAAAGTTTAGGTTCTTCTCATCTCATTTTGTGTTACTTCATAGAAGTCTTTTCAAGTTGTTTTGTGATAACTTTTCAGTTTTTATGATAAAATAGTATTCCATTATAATCATGTAACCACAAATTGTTCAGCCATTCCTCAGCCGATCGACATCCCTTCCTTTTTCAAATCTTTGCCTTTACAAAAAGAACTGCTATTAATATTTTTGTATAAGGAGGCACTTTCCCCCATCTTTGGTCTTTTTTGGGGATACAGACCTAGTAGTAGTTTTGCTGACTCAAAGGGTATGCACAGTTTTCTGATGGAACAATAATAACTCTATTGAAATATTTCACTTCCGGTTTCAAAGCTCCTTTCCTCACATTAGCAACTTGACAGAGAGTATAGTGTATAAGTATTCATAAATATAATTTTAAAAGAAAGAGACTGAGACTCTGATGGGTTAAGGGATTTAACACATAATTGTAAGATCTCCATAAAAGGATTATTGATATTATTTTTAGAAATCCTTTATTATATATGAATTTTGTGGCAACAACTTTTCTTACCAAATAAGTTACTAAACTAAGGTGTGAGGGCATAACTTCAGGAAAATTACTAGATTTAAAATCTTTTTTAAAGTTCTCTTATCCTAAAACAAAAATAGCACCCTGAAAAAGAAAACCTCTTTTACTGATCCTAATGTATTTTACCAGATCACTATATTTCACTCTTCCTCTGCACTAACACCTAGAATTATTATCTTATATATAGGCTTTAGCTGTAAAAGGACATGTTAAGATCATCCAGTCTAAACCCTTTCCTTCATAGATAAGGAAAATGAGCCTCAGAGAGATTATATGATTTGTCCAAGGTCACACAGGTTTTTATGAGGATTCAACATTCAGTCCTTATGTTCCCATCAATTGCTTTTCATACTAAACTGCACTGTTTCTTTTAGCTGTTTCTAGTCTGTATGCACTTATTAATTGATCAGACTCTGTTTTAGGTTAGGGATATTGAAAGAACTTTGTAATTTCTCAGATTTATTTAAAAATTTTCTTCTTAAGTCTAAGCCCAACTAATTTTTCAAGTGTGTTGGCTAGGTGTATACCAATTGTGTATATGTGTGTGTGTGTTGTTAAAGGGATGGACAGTGTACAGCATATGTATGTAATTAAAAATGCAAACTAAATTAGAGTACATAGAATATGAATATAATATGTATATGTTCTATTATGTGGTATATTATACATGTATATAGTTACATATAGTATATGTATATAACATAGGCATAAATGCATATATCTGTGTTTTCTGTATACATGTATGTATATATGGGTACATGGATTTGTATATACCAATTTATCCATGCACACATACATATATGCATATATATACATACGCACATATGGGTATATACATATATATGAAATAACCATTTTTAATCCATTCCTTGGAGATTTTTCCAGGAGATTCTGCCATGTTTGGGGCTTTATGGAACCAATATGATGTCATATACACACACATTTGAAATACCTCAAAATTAACAGAGAATCCCATTGCATCTTTGACTCATGTCTGGAAGTCATTCATCACAGCAAACAACATTAGCATGGATATACTTCTCTGAGAGTTATGATTAGTGGGTAGTTGAACATAGTTCTCTCCGTTGTTATATCTTTCAAGGAAAGATTTTGATCTATGATCCAGAGATATCTTTTTTGAAGTGTTATAAAGTCAACAATTTACTCTGCTTAATGGAATATTTTATCATAATCAATATATATATATATATATATATATATATAACAATAAGCTCTCTATGACTTGGCATTGTCTGTCTGAGTCAATAAAATGATCATGAGATATTCTTCACAATGGAATATTGCTTGCTAAGCCTCTTCTCTTCCCTGATACTATAATTTTTGTATCTTTATTATTATATTCAGATACCCCTCCCTTATAGTATAAGCTCTTTACAAGTAGGAATTATTTCATTCTTTGTATTTGTATTGCCAGCATCTAGTCTAGTGCCTAACACATACTGGATATTTAATACTTATTGATTGATTCATACCTTGTTAATTGAATCCTTAACACCCTCATACTTATTTTGCCACCTACCATTGCATTTAAGACCTTCAAAAATTAGGTGGCTTAGTGAATAGAGTGCTGGGCTTAGAGTCAGGAGTTCAAATCCAGTACAAGACACTCACCTGCTATGTGAACTTGGACAAGTAACTTAAAATTTTTTTTAACTTAATCCACTAGAGAAGGAAATGCCAAAGCACTCTAGTGTTGCCAAGAAGCTCCCATATGGGATCACAAAGAGTCAGATCCAATGGAATGACTGTAGAACAAATGACATAGAGGTAACTTCTTTTAAGGGCAGCTAGGTGCACAGTGGATTGAGTGTCATATCTAGAGTAAGGAAAACTAAACTTTGTGAGCTGTATGTCCATGGGCAAGTTACTTAACTCTGTGTGCCACAGTTTCCTCATCTGGAGAAGAAAATGGCCAGCCACTTTAGGATCTTTGCCAAGAAAACCACAAGTGGTATCATCAAGTCAGACATGGCTGAGCTGATTGAACAGCAACAACAACAACAACAAATATTTGCAGCCTTTTCCAGATTACTCTCAGGTCTATTACAGATTTTATATTCCCACACTAGCCTAATGATTATTTCCTAAACTTTACATTTGATATCTTAGCTTTCTACATCTACATAAGCCTTCTATCATAACTAGAATGTAATCTTGACTTGTCTTTGTCAAAATCTATATTTTCACTGGAAGTTCATCTCAGGTACAACCTTTCCTGGTCCAAAAGTTGGTTTTCTCCCATTCCTTTCCCAAAGTCCTTTGAATTGCAGTGTTTTGCATACATGTAACTACTTCAAAGAATGAAAGTTCCCTAATATCATGCAACTCCTTTTTCCTTTGTCTGTGTCCCCTACACTCAAAAGGCTATCTCATACTTAATAGATCCTTATTAAGTTTGTGATAAAAATTGATAACCATGAAAAATAAGAATGTTTCTAATTATATAGATATGGCTGAATAGGGAGCTGATTGATGAACTCATATTTTAGAAATATTGAAGGTGAATAATGCTAATTGAAGACTATTTTTTAAAAAGTAGTATGTTAATTAGAAGAATTTCTTATGAAAGGTTAACATAGACTGTGAACTAAGACATGTGAGGAATCTTAAAGATAGTCAAGTAGGCTTTAAAAACTATGTTGGAATGTAAAATGGAGGAGTTAAAATACTAATTATAATGGCATAAATATTATTACATATTATATATGATTTATTATTCATTCATTACCTGCTTAATGGTATTCTACTAAGGCTTTCTACTGAGAAACAATTTGAATAATTAAAATAGAGCTAAGTAAAATCAGCAAACTCTTAATTCAGACTATGTGCAAAGCACATTGTACTCATCTTTTGAGGGTTAGGTGGAATCTTACTTTCCATATAATGTCCTTAACTCTTCAGGTCTACATTATTCTTTCATTGTTTTTATGCCTATAAGACTAGAACTTCTTGAAAATTGTCACTTGTGTCATGTGGATTTGCATTCCCTATTATGCCCTGTAGAATTTGTGTACACAATGAATTTTTACTGACTATATGAAGAAAAAAGCTAACTCAAAGTTAGAAGGGCCTTCATACTTGAGCAAGAATCTCATATCATTACAAAGAAATGGGACTTAGTTTTGTATAAATACTTCTAGAGACTACTACTATAGATGTAATCTATTACTTCCCTAAGCTCTCCATAATGTTTTGACTTTTTAAGGGGGGAATTTGTCTGGATTGACTTTAGAGTCATAATATCCCACTCGTAATCTTCTCTCCCAATGCATATTCTCACTTTTTCTGTCATTTGTAGTTGGAGAGAGCTGCTTGCCCAGGGTCTCATGGTCAATATGTTCTAAATGTAGAACTTGAAACTAGGTCTTTCTGATTTTGAGACCATTTCTCTATTCAAATTGCTATGCTACCTCATTCCAGTTTTATTTACGTCTAATGGCTAAAAAGTTTTTCCTTGTATTTTCCCATATGTTTTTAAGGTTATTATTCATATTGACATCTAAATTCATGCTTCTTGAACTGTTATTTAAATGAATGTTGGTAGTCTCCAGACATTGTCTTTTGGTCTCTGTGCATTTCTGAGGACCCCATTAACTTACATACCTGGAAATAGAATTTATAAGGAAAATAGGACAGTGAGGCTATACTGCCTAGAAAACAAGGACAGCAAGTGATCTAGTAGAGTTAGGCTTGGTTCCTCCCTTTCTTCTGTTAACCTTAAGATTCATACTACTTGATCCATAGTGAGTGATAGAAAAGTAGATATTATCAAGGGGAGCACAAGGTGTTAAAGATATATCTCTTACCATTTCTTCACCTGTTAAAACTTAAAATTCAGAAATGACATATTGAAGCTACTGAAAACTAATTCAATAACTGTCTCTCTTCCTCTTCCTCCTTTCCCTCTTATCATCATTTTTTTGCTCCCCTTTTCTTAAACTCTACTTCACTTTCTGAGCAGAGGGCATATATGGTTTCTTTTCTTTTATCTTTTTTCTCTTTTTCTCTTTTCTTTGTTTTTATTTGGTCTGTTCTTTTTCCTTACCAACCTAAGGATCTGGGAAGGCAACTGAAAAGAGATGAAGAAGAGGGCTGGAGTTGGATAGTTCCATACAAGAACACTGAATTATCCCATTTCAGTTTGGTTACCTTCAAAAATTGTGTTAATTTTATGAGATCTGTGACTGTTGGGACCAACTGCAACCAAAGCAAGCAAAGCAAAGGCACTTGGGATGGGGGCTATAGAGCTGGTTATGGACCACAGATTTTATATTTTAATATTTTGAGCAATATGCCTTTATAAGTTAGATTTGAGCACTATTGTGGATGAAGCTGTACTCTTAATATTAGAGAAGTAGTCTAGGTATCTTCAGATGTATATCATAGGTGCCAGTGAGAATACTGTAGGTGTGTAGCATTTTAGAAAGATCATTTCATGTATATCCAAGATAGCATCTAATGAGAACATTGGGCTAGTAACCCAAATAAGGTCCTTGAGTGCAAGTCAGACATTAATCCTTCATTGGATAATTACCATGATAACAATATTGTCTTTTTGTGGACTTACAGAATCTGTCACATGGGAAATATGACCCATCAGCACTGAGAAAATGGCCACAATGCCATTATGATTCATATATAATTCAATTAATCAAACAGACACATGCCTTATTTCCCAATATCTTTTTTTCTTATAGAAGATCCAATCTTATAACTCTTCTGCACCCCTATAGTAGACAGTGATGACACATAGTAAACTTGCTGAGTTTCTGTAAGAGGAGTATTTCTTTTTCCAATTGATAAAATTTAATTGAAAGAAGAGTATGTGATAATGCCTAGAGAGACAATATTGTAGTGAGGAAGTGCTGGATTAACATTTTGCTTCTGATATGAAAAGTTTAGTCTGACTTAAGATAAATATGATGGGTTTAGGAATTTCTTCTGTACTCAACAATCAGGGCATCGCAAAGCTGAGACAACTTTCATATTTTGCTATAGGGTTGTTACAAAAGCAAAGCAAAGCAAATATTTCATTATAGTATCAGTGATTACTGGTTTTCCTTATGGAAGTTCTGAGTTGCTGCAAAATTGATGTATATTTAATCATAAAGCAAAAAGGAAAGATTAAGGACTTCTAAATTTGTATTATATTGTATTATAATGCCTTGAAAATTAGCAGAGTTGAAAAACCTCTGATGGCATAATGTGCTGGATTGCCTGATTTCCAAGGCTCTTTCCAGCAATAAAATTCCAAGGTTACCAAACTAGAAACCTTTTTACTTCCCTATTGAAAATAAACATATAGATCTTGTGAGAAAATGCATGCATGTGTGTGTGTGTAAAGGTATCAGGTCTGGTTCTGTGATTTAATTGGTATAAAGAACTTTAATGTGAAAAAATCTTCCTTGATCAATATAGAACTGTACCTTCTCTGCAAGTCAGAGCTGTAGAAAACTATTGAGATTCATAAGTAGTGAAGTGATGACTTCGGGTCACTTCAAGGTGATCGTGATTATAGATCTGCCTAGTTTTAAGGACAACTTTATCCACTGCTCTATGTTGCCCTCTTTAAAAGAAATGAACACAGTTATAAGGTATCTATTCCATATACATTAATTATCCACTTTAAGGGAGAACAAAAACAACAACAAAAATCATCTTTGCAGCCATTCTCTTGATAAACCTCTCCACACAGAAAGGCTGGTCCTCAGAATCCATCATCAAAGCAATATTACAATAAGAACTTTAGTGGCTGCTGAGGATGTACCCAAGCCAGTCCCAGCCTGTCATCATCTTCATGAACTCAGGGTCACTTTCATTCCCCCAAACAGAAGATTTCTGAAGATGTCATTTGCTATTATCATTCTTCCAGAGCTGCTAAAAATCCACAAACCCCAGTATTTTCCTTTTTCAAAAAGTAAGATGCTAGTTAACTGTTCACTGATGAAGTTAAAGTGAACTCATTTCAAATCAGGTCAACTACAAAATATCCAGAACTTATTACCTGAAATAGGTACTGCTATGAAATAGTTCTAAAGTGACTGTTCAAAGAATTCTCTCTTATCCACAGAGCCCTCTAGTGGAGAAAGTATAGGATAAACTACATGAGATGGTATTTTTCTACTTTAATATTTCCCAAATGAAATGCTTATTGTTAGAATATTTTTACATCAGCTTTGTTTACTTCTGTAATTTATTTTGGACCAAAGCAAATACACTCTATGTTCTTTAAAGCAGCGCTTCTAAAAGTTTTCTCCAGGGAACTCACCCATTCATCCGAGTTGTAAGGTTCAAGCTGTTTTTAATAAAAAAAAAAATAATACTAAGATGTTTTACCTTCAAGTATGGCATACTTTGATAGCTCTAACCCACGTAAACAAGATTACTTTGGGAGAGATCTTTAAAAGCACACAAAGGGGTCCTGAGTGTCTGTCCCTAAAATTTCTTTCTTCTTCATTATTTCATTTAAGTAAAGCAAGTCTCCTGAGTTCAGGACCTTGTCTCTGCTTTTGTATCCCCAGGGCTTAGCATAGTGTCTTGCATAAGTAAAGGCTAGGGGAAAAACTCTTGGAATGGAACTGATCATTACATTGGATAGCTTAGGATTTTAAGGTACTTAAGACATACAACGCTGCTCATATGCCAGTGATTAATAATGTCATAGTGGTTTCCTGCCTTATACATTAGAAAGTACTTTGCCTATATGATCTCATTTAATTCTTGTAGCAACCTTCTGAGTCCTCTCCCATGTGTCCCCTATCCCTTGAGGAACTTTGCTAAGTGAATTAGTGAGGGTGCTAATGTCATCCCATTGGTCAGCGGCTGAGGCAGGATTTGAGCCTAGGTATCCTAATTATAGGTCCAGTATACTTCCTTTTATATATGAATAACTTTTATGTGTTACAAAAGGAATCCTGGTAAGCCTTTTATTTTTTTCTTCTTCATTAAGTAAATATTTATGATTAATGTAATCAAAATGTTTAAAAGCCACACTTTCATCTCTTTTGTAAAAAAATACTCAAATAACATATTTGACTTTTATATAGTTTGATAAAGTATATTCATATTACACTTATTTTTTAAACATAAGGCTATTGCTTGTTAGTGTGTGTGTATGCAAGTGCATGTGTGTATAAATTATTCACACTTTTATTCCCCTGAACCAGCCAAGAAGTCAAATTTTAAATTCTTATTACTAAAGGATACCTTCCATATTTTGCAAAAATAATTTTACCACCCTTTTCAATTGAAATATGAGAGTTAATGTACTGTTATCACCTCAGGGATTTTCAAACATGAGAAGACTATTTGTAGCAATAGTCAGCTTTTTATTATGAAAAAGAATACAATCAAGCAGACAATAAATAAGCATCTATTAAGCATATACTACTTCCCAATTTAGAGTGAGGATCATGTCAGAGGGAAGAGGCTAAGGTTAAATATCATAGAGCAAAGAATCTGAGACATTAAGTTAGAATACAAGAATTCAAATCCCTTTTTAAATAATTATGAGCTGAGAACATTAGAAAATTATTTAATCTCTTAGAATCTAAATTTCCTCACATGCAAAATGAATATATCGATGTTTGTATCATGTACTTCAAAGGCATGTGATAGAAATGCTCTTTTATAAAAGCTGAAATATGTTGTTTATGTAATGAAATTTTCTGCTTATATCTAAATGAATTTAAGGAAAATATGTAGAAAATAAAATTATTAAATTCTTTTTTATAAAGAACCTAAAACATAATTATAGAAGACTCATGGGCTCAAATAAAACACTATGAATAAAATTTTAGATTTTTTCATATGACTGGTATTAATTTCCTGGTCCTCTCTTGTTCTAGTTAATAGTAAGTTGAGAATAAACAAATCTTGAGGGAAAGCTTTAACAAATACACATGAATTATAGATATTTTTCTTAAGTTGGGAACTAATTTTAACTGTGTAAAATATTTTGGCAAAATATTCCGTATCTATATATTTTCATGAAAATAATGCTCATTTTCATAATATTGAAGTATATTTAATTATTATCTAATTTTGTCTGGTTTGTTTTAGCTTGGACCTATAGCTTCATTAGAAAGGAGACTTTCCTCTATATTGTACTGTTGGAATAATTCTCTCCAGCAAAATTTTCCCTCTCATATCTTCAGTAACCTTTTAGCCTACTTTTCTACTAGCTAAAATTTTATTCATGTCTCCTCCATCCTTAAAAAAATTCTTCACTTGATCTGAAAATTCCTACTACATTTAGTTCCTCAATTTATACATTCACTCTCTTCTAAACTCTTTGGGGAAAGATAGCTTCTAGTCCCATTTCCATACAAAATTGTCCTCTCAAAAATTACTAGGAATATCTTTACAAACAAATGCAATGAACTTTTGTCAATCCTCATTCTCCTTGAACTCTTTGCATTATTTTCCATTTTGAGTCACCCATTTCTTCCCAGGTACTGATTTTTCTTTGAATTTTTCAAGATTCACCTCTTTCCACATTTTCCACCTACATAAACAACTGCTCTTCAGCCTTTTATTTTCCCCTTCATCCATGCCATACTCAATAACTATATGTCCCCTAAGGTTCTGTCTTATTAGACTCCCTTATTTTTTCATTATATAATATTCTATCACCTACTGATTTCTTCAGTTATCAGGGGTTAGTGATCATACTTATTAAGATTATTCCTAAATGTGAATATTCAGCACTCATCTTTGTACTACAACAGTGAAATTCTACTTGGAAATTTCAAATTGTCTGTCTTGTACTTATCTCAAAGTAAACATGACAGAAAAAAGAACTAATTATCTTTTTCTCAAATCATCTCCAATTCATAACTTTCCTTCTGTTCTTGGGGATATCATTGGCATCTTGTTGACTGATAGTGGGCTAAATCCATTAGTGACTACTCTTTTTCAAATCCAAATCCAGGTTAGGAATTTGCAAAATTCATGGCTGAGGAAATGAGGGGTAAGTAGTGATCATTTCCCTCACTGCATCAGACTACTTTGGGTGTACTGAAAGCTTGTTGATTTCTAGCCTAAGCTGCACCTGAAATGTTTGAAAAAAACATCATTCAAATCCAACATAACCAAGGTTAGAATGGAAACAACAAACTGGAAAAAATTATAACAAATTTTTATAATAAAGGACAAATTTCTCAAATATATAGAGAACTAGGTCAAATTTGTAAGAATACAAGCCATTCCCTAAATGACAAAGATCAAAGGATGTGAACAGCAATTTTCAGATGAAGAAATCAAAGCTATCAATAATCATATGAAAAAATGTTGTAAATCACTCAGTTAAAGAAATAAAAATTTAAAAAAAATGATGTACCACCTCACACCTATCAGATTGGTAAATATGACAGTAAAGGAAAGTGATGAATGTTTGAAAGGATGTATAAAAATTGAGACACTAATGCATTGTTGGTGGAGTTGTGAACTGATCCAATCATTCTGGAGGGCAATTTGGAACTATGCCCAAAGGACTATAAAACTGTGCATACCTTTGATACAATAATATCATTACTAGGTCTCTATCTCAAAGAGCTAGAAAAAGATGTAGGGGAAAAGGACATACTTGTATCTACTTTTTGTGGTGGCAAAGAATAGTAAATTAAGGGAATATCCATTAATTTGGTAATGACTGAACAAATTGTAGTATATGATAGCAATGGGATACTATTGTTCTGTAAGAAATGATGAACACAATGATTTCAGAAAGAGCTGGATGAATATATGTGTATATTTGACTCTATGAAATAAGCAGAACTGGGAGAAGTTTGTATCCAGTAACAGCAATATTATGGAATGAACAATTATAAAAGACTTAACTATTCTCAGCAATACAATGATCCAGGACAATTCTGAAGGACATATGAGAAAGAATGCTATACACCTCCAAAGAAAGAACTATTAGAGTCAGAATGCAGATCAAAGCATACCATTTTCACTTTATTTTATTTCTGTTTTTATTTTGGGATTTTTGTTTTATATGAATATTCTCTTGCAACAATGAACAATATGTTAATATTTTTGCATGTTAATACATGTATAACCCAAATCAAACTGATTACCATCTCAGGGAAAGGAGAGGGAAAAGATAGAGGGAGACAGTTTGCATCTTATACCTTCATAAAATGATTGTGATATTGGTGAATTAATTGGTGAAATAATATATCTCTATTAAAAAAATAAAATAAATAAAAAAACCCACACAAATTAATGCCTCAGGAAAGAAGCAATAGAATTAACTCATTCTTTTCTCTTGAAGTACACAGATACTTTCCCTAACTTAAAGATTGAAGTAAGAATGTAGGATGGAAGAAATGGCAGACAAATGTATCATTCCTCCATAAAATGTTCAATTTGATGGGGCACTCAAGTGATGAGATCAGAAGAAAAAATGACTCAATACATTTATAAACAAAATCTCAATGAAAAATCAGTTGAGTACAGATTCAGTTAGAATTCTTCAAAGAGATAAAGCAAAAGGGTTTTATTTCTTTAAGTTAAAATATTTATAAATTAAATGAGAATGGTGGAGGAAAATATAGGGGGAGGTGTGGAGAGGAGACCTATGGAGGAAATAATTGGAAGGGAAATTAACAGCTAGACACAAAAGTATAAAACTTTGGTCAAGAAAGAAATTCATAGAAAATTAGAATGGATGAAATAGAAATCATTGACTCCATGAAACAAAAAAATAGTAAAAGAAAGTTCAAATATTTAAAGAGTAGAAGAAAATGTAAAATATCTTCTTAAAATAACTCATCTAAAGATACATCATAGACAAAATAGCCATAGTATCTGAAATGTATGAACAAAAAAAAGTCTAGAAATATCTTATTCCAAGTAATCATGAAAGAAAATTACTCAAATCTCTTTGAAATGGAAATCAAAATAGAAAGATATTTAAAAAACATTCACCAGGAGCAGTTAAGTAGCACAATGGATGGAGCATTAGGCCAGGAGTAGATAAAACTTGGGTACTAATTTGGCCTCAGACACTTCCATCGGTGTGACCTTGGACAAGTCACCTAACCCTAATTGCCTAGCCCTTACTACTGTTCTGCCTTTTAACCAATACTTAGTATCAATTCTAAGACAGAATATAAAGGTTTTAAAAATAATAATAATTATAATAATAAAAATCCACTGTTTACCCCCTGAAATAAATCCTCAAATGGTAATTCCTAGGAATATTACAGCCAATATCCAGAGTTCACAGGTCAAAGAAAAAAATTGCCATCGGCCAAAAGGGAAGAATTAAAGTACCAAAACCATTCAGGATCACATGCAGTATTGTAACTACTAGTATAAATGAATGAAAGGGTTGAAACATGGTTTTCATAAGTTTACTGAAAAAACTAATTCAACTGGGAAAAAATGAATTTGTAAGACAATAGAGGACTTCCAAGCATTTCATGATGTATAGATGAGTGCTGCACAGAAACTTTGAAGTTCAAACCTAGAGTCAAAGGAAACATAAAAAAGTAAACACAAACAAATAATAACAAAGAAGTAAATAAGAATAAACTGCTTACTTTTGAAAGTGAGATATCCATCCCCTTTGAAATCTATCACCATTAGGGATCCTAATGGGAATCTAATTAGACCAGGCCAGGAGTGGTTCTGTTATGTCTTATTGGTCTTAGGAGAAGAATGGATGCAGCAGCATAGGAATATTCTAGGAATTGGTTTTCATTTTTCGTCCTTGAAGAGGATCAAAATGACATCACAGGGGAGTATCTTTTGACTCCCACATAAATTGGATTTGTGATAGAGGATCATCCAGAGATTTTGGAATCTCTCTTCCAAAGTCATCAAGATCCAGTGGCAAGACAAAAGTCAAGATGACTGGTGACGGCTAAGGAAATAGTGGATAACTTTAGCTTCTTTGATGTATAACCAAGGTCTAAGTGCTCAATTGTTTTATTTGTCCCTTCCACCATAATATATCTTCACATGTCAACCAGATCACTGATGGGTTTGAGGCTTGTCAGTTACCCTCAATCTGGTTTATCTGCATATAGATGGTTTGCCAGGCAGTGACAACTTCATGCTATACCTTCTTGGAGCCACAGGTGAGACCTGGGTAGCAGATGGAGGCAAACAGCTCTGAGAAAGGTTGAGCAAGCTGTCACACAGGGCTACTAGTCTTTCCTGGATTTATCAGAAGGAAAGAAAGACTAGTGAAAATTCTCTCTCATAATCAGGTTACACAAGTAGACATCTATACAAACAAGAAGGAAGAGTTAGAGGAGACATAAGATACTAACCTCACTTTCATTCGAAAGGGTCAAATGAGTTTCACATACAGTTGAGTATAGAAATAGAGGGGAAAGGTGAGGAGAAAGGGGAATTAGATAGATGATAGTTTAACAGATTAAGGTTCTCCACCTGCCAGCACTATATTGTCCATACATGAAATCATAGATTACAACAAATGGAGTAATGTTGAAAGCTGTGGATGAGCTTGTTTACCTTGGCAGTATACTTTCCAGAGATGTCCACATAGATGATGAAGCTGATATATGCATTGCCAGAGCCAGCTCACTGTCTGGAGGTTCTGAAAGAAAGTAGGTGAGAGGAGATAATGGGGTCACAAAGAGTCAGACATGAGTGAAATGACTGAACAACAACAAAAAAAGATTAAGAGAAGGATTATTTCTAAGGAAAATAGACTCTTCATTGGGGAAGTACAAAAATATAGTTCTTTTTGAGGTAAAAAAGAATGGAAACATGAAAGAACACCCATAAATTGGGGGATTTTTTGAGCAAGTTATGTAAGGGGTAAAATTAGGGTTGTTGACTGAATATATTATACTAGTGGTTGCCAGGGATTAAAATTCAACCCCAATAAAATATTCAAGTCAGTTTGGGATTTTTATGGTGATTTAATTACAATACAGGGAAGAAATTAAGAAGAAGAGAGAGAGGAAAGGAGATAAGATTGCTCTGGCAAGTCAGATAGGAGTTCAGAGGCCTAGGCCAAGGGGCCTTCTCAATTTAGCTCAGCTTCCAGCCACGAGGCCTCTTCCAAGATGGGACTCCTCCTATGAGGATAGCACTTTAGGAGGTAAAGGAAAAGAGGAATCAGCATAAATCACTCACCAAGCATGCTAAGAATGCCACCGCAAGCTCCCAACTCTGAAAGAACCCAATGTCCCTGAGAGAGAGAGAGAGAGCAACTGGAGAGAGGAAGTGATGCAAAATATATAGATCATTCTTTACATCACTTCCTGCATCTCACATGTACCAATGGTAGCTTAAGCTTGACTTAGGACAACCCAGGGCGTCTTTGTCACTTGCTAGCACATGTTGGTCAAAGGCCATCCTCCTCAACACTTAATCCTTAAGTAGGGGTGTAGGCATGGTCTTCACGGTGAGGTAAATGCAGGAAAAATGCCTTGAGCAGAACCTGAGTCTCTACATTGTCTTCATAGACCTGACAAAGGCATTCGACACAGTGAACAGGGACGCATTGTGGGTGATCCTCAGCAAGCTCGGTTGCCCAGCAAAATTCGTCAAACTGATCCAGCTCTTTCATGTCGACATGACAGGGGAAGTCCTATCTGGTGGAGAGACTTCCGATCGCTTCAACATCTCCAATGGCATGAAACAAGGCTGTGTCCTCGCTCCAGTACTATTCAACCTATTTTTCACCCAAGTATTATGACATGCTGTGATGGATCTAGACCTGGGCGTCTACATCAAATACCAACTGGATGGCTCACTATTTGACCTTCGCCGCCTGACTGCAAAAACAAAGACAACAGAGAGACTCATCCTGGAAGCTCTCTTTGCAGATGACTGTGCTCTCATGGCCCACCAAGAAAATCATCTCCAAACCATTGTGGACAGGTTCTCTACAGCAACAAAACTGTTTGGCCTGACTATCAGCCTCAGCAAAACAGAGGTGCTGTTCCAACCTGCACCAGGGAGGCCAACGAACCAGCCGTGCATTACAATCGACGGCACGCAGCTTTCTAACATCAACACTTTCAAGTACCTGGGCAGCACCATCGCCAACGACGGGTCCCAGACCATGAGATTAATGCCAGGATCCAAAAGGCCAGCCAGGCACTCGGGCGGCTGCGCTGCAAAGTCCTCCAACACAGCGGTGTAAGCACTGCGACGAAGCTCAAAGTGTACAACGCAGTGGTCCTCAGCTCGCTCCTGTACAGCTGTGAGACATGGACACTGTACCGGAAGCACATGAAACAGCTGGTGCAATTCCACCAACGCTCCCTCCGGTCAATCATGAGGATCCGATGGCAGGACCGAATCACCAATCAGGAAGTCCTCGACAGAGCCAACTCCACCAGCATCGAAGTCCTGGTCCTCAGAACCCAGCTACGATGGTCTGGACACGTCATCCGCATGGACCCACAGCGAATACCAAGACAGGTATTCTATGGTGAACTGTCAGCTGGACTCAGGAAACAAGGCCGACCAAAGAGAAGATTCAAGGATCAGCTAAAGTCCAACTTGAAGTGGGCTGGCATGACACCAAAGCAACTAGAACTCGCTGCCTCTGACAGAAGCAGCTGGCGAACCCCCATTAACCAGGCCGCCACCACCTTTGAAGATGAACGACGTCGACGTCTTGCCGCTGCGCGTGAACGCCGACACCAGGCCACAGCCGCACCTCCCGTAACAACCGGCGTCCCAGGCCCCATGTGCCACAAACTGTGCGCCTCAGCCTTTGGACTCCAAAGCCACATGAGGGTACATCAATAGATGATAATGCACAAAGACAATCGTCATTCTCGGTCACCGAGAGACTACCGCTTTTATTTCACTGTAAAATTATGCACATCTATCAGATAGGCTGAAATAAATGAAAATAATAAATGTTGGAGGGGATGTGGTGAAATTGGGACACTAATGCATTGATGTTGGATTTGTGACTTGATCCAACCAATCTGGAAGACAATTTGGAACTATGCCCAAAGGGCGATAAAAGACTGTCTGCCCTTTGATCAAGCCATAGCACTGCTGGGTTTGTAACCCAAAGAGATTAAAAAATGGGAATGGACCTGTTTGTACAAAAATATTTATATCTGTGCTTTTTTGTGGTGGCAAAAATTGGAAAATGAGGGGTGGTCCCTTAATCAGGGAATGGCTGAACAAACTGTGGTATATGATGGTGATGGAATACTATTGTGCTATAAGAAATGATAAACTGCTTGATTTCAATAAGAACTGGAAAGACTTTATGAATTGATGTGTAGTGAAATGAGCAGAACCAGGAGAACATTATGCATGGTAACTGAAATATTGTGGGATGATCAAGCATAATTGACTTTGCTACTAAAAGCAATGCAATGATTCAGAACAATTCTAAGGGAATTATGAAAAAGAGCACTATCCACATTCAGAGAAAGAATGTTTGGAGAATAAATGCAAAAGCAAATATATGATTTGTCATTTTTTAGTGGGCATAGGATTTGGACTTTTGAATTTAAAATATTATTCTATTACAAAAATTAGTAATATAGAAATAGGTTCTGAGTGATAATACATTTATAACACAATAGAATTTCTTGTCAGCTCCAGGACAGGGGAGGGAAGAAGGAAGGGAGAGAACATGAATCATGTAACCATGGAAAAGTATTAAAAAAACTAAAATAAAAATTATATTTAAACAATAAAAACAAAACAAATAATAATAAACAAACAAATATCACCCTTTGGTGAACTTTTAGATAGTAATTTTAAAGACATAAGTATTATTATTGTACTACATGAAACAGAGAAAGAATAGATGAGTTCCCCCCCTTCTCAGGAAAAAAAGTAATGATGAAAGATATGGTTTCAGAGACATTATGAAAGACATATTAACTAAAGCCAAATGATATGTATATATATTATATATGTGTATATATGTATATAAATGACACACATATATAATAAGGCTTTGTTTTTATTTCATTGGGTGGGTAGTAGAATAGTAGTGAAAGAAAGAAAAATTTTTGCCAACTGGAAAACAAATATAATTTTTAAGACTAAGATAGTAAAATATATACATGTATGCATCCCTAGTTTTAGTAGGTTAAAGAGAATAAAGTATCCTTTGAAAAATAAAGGAAGATTTTAATAGTTAAAAACAAAGAAGAAAATATATCTAATGGCCGAGGAGAAATTTGGCCTATATCAGAAGAAAGAAGGCTTGAACAGGAAGATAGTTTTAGTAGTGAAATATAAGAATAACTGATTCCTTGGACCTGACTAATAAGTAGGAAACCTATTCTTTTATTGTAGCTCTGATTCTATCAGGGGGAATAATTTTTTGATATTCTAAAAATTATTTTCTATATTCACAGATATTATCAAGTGATTATTGATCTTGCAAATTTAAGATGAAGTAGAGATGTGTAGTGGTGGTTGATGACTTCCTGCTTAGTGGTACCAAGAAAGTTAGGTGTCAAGTAGATAGAAAGAAGGAAGAAGTCAGACGTCTTCATGGGAGATGCCACCAATTAATGGGATCATCAGTTTTATGTGGAAGAGAAAGATCGCATTTTATATAACAGGAAGATGCAGAAGAGAGTTGGTCAAGATTCTGAGAAATTCTGAAGAGTAGAGGTACAGAGTTGAGGATTTCAATCCCTTCCTTGAGGTAATAGTGAGACATTTTCAGCTATAAATGTGTATATTTTGTGGTGGGGTAACAGTATGAGTTAAGAGGCACAGAGTTGCAGGTGGAAGCTAAAGGCAAAAGGAAGTTTTAGAGCCATTGCTACAGGGGAGAAGTCATTAACTTCCTAGAAAATTTTTGTATAATTGCAATTCTAAAAATTGCATTTGAGAGAATTATAATTTAGAGTATGAAGGAAATGATAGTCATCTAGCACAGAGACGACAAAAAAGCTCCATTAGCTTTATGTTTCTACCTCCAAACTCCAAAGAAAATTGATATTCAGAACCATCAGTTTGTGGACATTTCAAGTTAGTAAAATCCAGTTTTATTGCTTTAATGGATTTGTGATTTTATCCAAAGGGGTACTATCTCCTATAGTTAAGCAATGCTTAACTATGTTTCTGTATTAACAATCTATAGAAATTCTATCCAAGTTTTACTCTCTTAAATTCTTCTATCTCTATTAATATCTCAATGTTATTAAATCTATCCTTTTGTCTGATCTTCTATATCCAATAAATAATCAAACCTTCTTTTTTAGTTGTTTGTGTCCTCTTTGATATCTACTTTTTTGATATTGTTTAAATTTCATTATTAAAATGCTACAATCTACTCAAGCTCTCCATATGTGTTTGCCTTGATTTTTGGAATATGTTCAATCTCAATTCTTCTAAAAGCATGATTTTTCATAACTCTCACAGCCACATTCTCACTTGGGAAAACATTACTGCTTCTAAAAAAGTTGGAATTGTTTTGTAAGAAGTGGATTCATATTGCTGAAAATACCACAATTTCTACAAATAGAATTAATAGGATTATTCAAGAATATTGCATTGTACCAGGGCTTATGAGTATCCATCTTTGAATAAATCTCACATCCATTAAAGTGACAATGTATCTGTTAGTAGCTTACAATGCCCACAAACTCTTGCAGTTGGATAGCAATGTTCTTTGGACTTTGGAAACACAGACGTAAAACTAAGGGAACTTTCTTATTGTTCCTGTGCTGAAGGGCAACATTGCTGTTCACCATTCTTAAAAACTGGAAAGCCTTGCATAGTATTCATAACTTTCTTTTAACCAAAATATTTGATTACCTAATGAATCTTTTTCTTCCAGATAAGAGTTTTAGAGAAGCATGAGGGGAATTTCCCTTCATGCCATTCTCCAGCAGATGGTGCCATTCTCATACTATTCTGCAAACAAGACCATTTACTTTAAGTGATCAGATTTCACTGATACACTTTTTCCCCCCCTCTGAAAGCTTTCAGTGCCTGTATACAGAATAATAAATGTTCATAATCAAGTCAGAGGAAAAATATATATTTATTACATATTCAATTTCCTGTACTGGGGAGATAGGATGAAGAAAGACTAGATGCTAAAGATAGTTATATATTGAACCTCATAAAAATTCACCTTTAATGCCCGTTTGCTTAAAATCCCATTATCAAACAAGAAACCTAAGAGCTTTATTTATGTTTCTGGAGTTACTGTGCATATGCTACAGTGCTCACATTTATATGATTTATAGCCAACCTTTTTTTCCTATGAGAGTGGTTTTGTAATGATGACCTAAATGGATTAGTTTAAGTCATTTTGTATGGAAGATAGCAACTACCACAATAGAGAAATTTCATATTTTACATCTCTTGTTTTTGTTGTTGTGGTCACATTTCAGGAATTTTTGTGGAGTGCTATTTTCTTTGGAGGCTCCTTTATCTTGACAATTACTCAGGTTTTCTAATGTAACTTACTTAAGGAAATATACAAAATAACTTTAATGTAATATTAACTACCATTGAACATTTAATTAGCTGCTCTTAATGCCTATTATTTATTCCTAAGTGTCTTTTGAAATAGAAAAAATTTCTGGTAATCCTAAAGTTGTCAGGGTAATACATCATATAGGCACAGTCAAAAGAGTTGGGTTAGCCATGGAACTAATGTTGTCTTCTTGATTTTGAAATCATTTGTCCCTGACTAAAACTCTTCAAGCAAATGGCCATTTGTCATAGTGAATGTAAAGGACATACCTGTTCAAGTTCAGATTGGATTAAAGTGTTCTTAAATTTTGTGTGTTTATGTCATAAACCCCTTTGGCAGGCTGATGAAACTGATGAACCTCTCCTCTGAATGTTGGTAAATGTATCAAATAAAATACGTAGGATTCAAAAGGAAATTAGTTATATCAAAATAGTATTTGATTTTTAAAAAAATAATAGACTTCAAGTTAAGAACTCCTTGATTCATTCATTTGTCTCTAAGGTTCTTCCCAAATGAAAGCATCTCTGATTCAATGATATAACTACACAGTCTATCTAAGGCACGGTAGAGATTATCTTCTGTACAATTTATTCTAGTGTCAGTCACTTATATCAGGGATTCCCAAATTATTTCACTTCAGAGTGCCCTTAGTTCCTCATTAATTTTTATAGTGCTCTTATATGAAAAGAAAAATACAACAGTTACATTTATTAAATAGTTAAATAACTTAAGTGCATAGGTCCTAACAATTTAGGAATAATTTTTTTAAAAGGATGTTAATTGAAAGAAAAATAATATTTTAATTCCTTTCTTATCTATAATTACAAAAGGAATGTGACCACTAAACCATTTTTTGAAAACTTAAAATCAGATTGGATACTGCCATAATTCCTTTTCCATACTTATTTTTGTATGGTTCTTGCTTTTTAACACAGCAATTTCCAAAAACTCAACTTCAAAAATAAATAATGTTGCAAACAAGAAAGTTTGAGAAGATACTAGGGCAGTCAAAAATAAAAGCAAACAAAGACATAGCTCAAATATTTAAGAACCTTATCAAAATGAATGTGACAAGATCTAATGTTGAAAGTTCAAATTACCTCAAGTTAGTAATTTGTGATGTTAACAGATGTATAGTTGGGTCCTTCAAAAATTTGGGATAGCCTTCTTGCCTCTATGACTTTGTTGTGGCACAAAATTTAGGAACTATATTTGGGAACCATGTATTTAAACTATTTCTAAATTAAACAGTTTAAACATTTTGCCTGTATTAATGCTAATTCATTTAGAATCATAACATACTCAAAACTTTCTGATTTGACTAGGTAATCCTTTCATAACAGATGCTTCATTTATATTGTATGCATAACTTTATCCTTTTATAGTCAGTTATGTACCATTTATTACTATATAATAAATTATATTAGACAGTATTGGATAATGAATAGAGAAATGGTCTAGCATAACTTAGATTTCAGTCTAACTGTATTCAGTATATTTATATATGTAGATGAACATGTAGATGTAAGCTAAGTGTGATATGATTCCCCTCTTTCACCAATACTCAACTAATAATATCACAAAATTCTGTCTTACATGGAGTTCTCAATATGCAATCAAAATAAGTTTGATTCCTCTTCCACTTCTCTCCCCCAACTTTTTTATTGAATCAAAAAGGGAAAATTATGATTAGGAAACCAAACAGGGTGACCAAAGATCTGAAGTCTTAAATAATTGGTGAAATTTCAGCAAGTTTACCACTTTGGAGTTTGTCTATTTGAAATTTGGAGCCAGAAATGGAGGAAAAAATTTGAGAAAGAATCATTCAAAGAAAGGAGAAAACTTTCAAAAACATTTTTCTTCTCCTCTCCCTGTTCCCATTTGACCCTACCATCAGAGAAACTGAACACAGAGGACATTAGAGAGGTTGAGAAGTGTCCAAAGGCAAGAGGCAACCTTGTGGAGGAGTTCTGGTCATGATATATAAGGGTTTCAGAGACATGGCCTCCAAGGGGGTTTTCCTGAAATGAAACTATGAAATGAGAATTTTCAGACCGAAATTGTACCAGGAATTGTGAGTTGCTTTTTGACATATATATCCTATATGTGTAAATAGTATTTTTACATTTTTAATTTAAACTAAATTTTTGTGGAAAAGTGTATCACAAGATTATGAGAAAGATATTTTATAATTTCTGTTCTTGCAAGGTCCAGGTATTATTTCCCTGCAAAGAGTTAACCGAGGAACAAGCCTGTGGGAACTCTATGAACTTTTGCATTATAAATAGTCTCCCACAAGTTTGCCTCTAAAATAATGAGAATAAGAAGTCACACCTTTGAGAGCCCAAATTGTGAAAACAAGTAAAAGTAGTGAAATCATCTCTAGGGGAATCAATACACATATTTTTGTAGAATAGTGAATTTCCTACTTTGAAGAAAAAATATTTACCTGAAGCATCTTTGTAGCAGTGTCCTTTAATAACATGGGATGCTACCATCCAACCTTCCTTATACCTTGTCATTTGCTACAGAACTACTAGGACTTCTGAGCTTTTTAAATCTACCTCTACAGAGGAGCTCTTTTATACATTTTGTTTCCCCCTAATTAGAGTGTGAGCTCTATGCATAGGAAAGGTCTCCATTTTTTGCTATTTATATCTCCAACATTTAACAGATGACAAGTACTTAATAAGTGGTTTTTCATTCATTCATCATTCATTTGCTATAGGAATAGAGTCTTCTGGGGACTAAAGGGCTCATGATTAAAGGGATCTATCAGGCTCAGAGGGTGAGAAGAGGTGAGGAGAAAAAGGTTAAGGCATAAGTTTTGATTTGAAAAGGAAGCCTTGAATCATGGAATTGGCCAATCAAGTCAAAGTGATGACAGGTGTCAACTAATCCAGAATAGGAGAATTTGACAAATAAAGGTCTTCACTTAGTTCCTCTTTGGAGTTAGACAATGGGGGGATCTGGGTTGGGTTTTTAGTGATGGGTATTCAGTGAGAATTATATAGTTTTTACAATATATTTGACATAGATAAACTTACATACATATGTGTGTGTGTCTCCTTGAGAGC
Source organism: Monodelphis domestica (assembly GCF_027887165.1). Lineage (NCBI taxonomy): Eukaryota > Metazoa > Chordata > Mammalia > Didelphimorphia > Didelphidae > Monodelphis > Monodelphis domestica. The sequence goes on from NC_077229.1 coordinate 228,687,011, forward strand.
AAAGGCCTCCTCACATTTTCCTTTCTATCTTCAATTCTTAGGACAGTGTCTGGTAATTAGGTAATTAATAAATTCTAGTTGTCTGACTTGAGTGGGGGTATCCCCAAACAAAATCCAATCCAGACAATTAATACCAGTGTAATCAGAGAAGAATACTTCGAAAGTCTTTCAGTGGTAAATCCACTCATAGCATAAAAAAGAAGAGTAAAATGAAGAGAATGAGTTGTGTGAAAGTGCGCAGACTCCTCTAGAAAGTAGAAATATAAGCTAACTTGGAACAAGTATTTTGCCAATAAATAGGAATAGGATGCTCACTAGAGAAGGAAAGGGTAAGGAAGGGAGGGGAGGAAAGGAAAAGAAGAAAAAGGAGTAGAAGAGAGGGGAAGTGGGAAGGAAGGCAGAGAGGGAAGAAGAAACACCCCACAGTGTTTTATGGTTTCATGGGCATTTTGATCCATTTCCTTCTCACCATGTATTTAAATCAATATTATCCCAAGGTAAGTAATGTAGATACTTTGTGCAAGGCAATGTCCTTTGCCTAAAGAGAAAAAGATGTGTGTGTGTGTGTGGGGGGGGGGGACAATAATAATGATAATTATTATAACAGCAATAATAATTATAATGACAATTTGTATAAGTTAGGACGTCATACTTACCAACTCTTGAGTTTTCCTGTATTCTATAGATAGTTTTAACACAATATATAAATAAATAATTTCTTCAGGATGCTAAATAATTGGTTCTCCATTCTCAGGGAATTAAGTGAAAATATTGACCATAGCCACAAGAGGGAGCATGATGTCCTTTGAACAATTTATTTTATTTTATTTCATTTATTTATTTATTTGAGGTGAGTTGCTTAGAGAATAAAATTCAGGACTTAGAATTATGGAAACCTTGGTTTGAAACTTATTTCTAACATATACTAGTTGTCCCCAAATAGGCAAAATTATTTAATTCATTCATGACTAGGTCTCTTCATTTTGCAAAGCAGGGAGAATAAAATTTTTAGAATCTCTCTTACAAGATTGTTTTGTGGTTCAAATGAGAAAATTTGTGAAAAATACTTTATTAACTTTACATTTTTCTTCCTGGACTACTGCTTTTCATGGTGGAGGAGCTTGCCTAGCAAAAATACACAGAACTGTAAAAAAAGATTTTAATATCATCAATAACCAAGATGGTGTGGTTACAGACCTTAAGCCAGATATCCTTGAGAATGAAGTCAATTGGCCCTCAGGAAGTATTGCTGACATAAAGCTAGTAGAGGTGATGGAATTCTAGCTGACCTATCTGAAGTCTTGAAAGATGATTTCTTTAAGTCCTACACTCAATATGTCAGCAAATTTGAAAATCTCAACAGTGGTCACTGAATTAGAAAAGATAAGTTTATGTTCCAGTTCTAAAGAATAGTAATGCTAGAGAACATTCAAATTACTGAATAATTGTGCTCATTTCACAGATGAGAAAAGTTATGCTTAAGATACTGCAAGCTATACTTCAGCAATATGTAAACTGAGAATTTCCCAAAGAGCAGGTTGGTTTTCCAAAAGGTCCAGTAACGAGAGACAAAATTGCCAACATTTCCTGTATTAGAAAGAAAGCAAAGGAATTCTAGGGGGGTTAGAAATCTGCTTCTGCTTCATTGATTACATTAAAGCTTATTTGGATCACAACAAAATGTGTCAATTCCTTTAAGAGACGAGAGTACCAGATCACCTTATTTGTCTTCTAAGGAACCTGTATGAAGAGCTCACAGTTGGAATAGCAAAAGGAGTACTAGATTGTATATTGTCACCTTCTTTATTTAACTTATATGCAGAGTATATAATGCACATGCAAGATTGCTGGGAGAAATATCAGCAATATCAGATATGCAGATGAGATTACTTTGATGGCAGAAAATGAAGAATTAAGAAGCCTCTTGATGAGGGTGAAAAAGGAGTATGTAAAAGGTTTGAATTAAAAAAAAATTAACAAGGTCTGGGCAACTGGTCCCATAACTTCCTAAAACACAGAGGTAGAAGAAATAGGCTAGAAGGTCTCTTCAGATGGTATCTACAGCAATGAAATTAAAATATACTTACTCCTTGGAAGGAAAGCTATGACAAATCTGGACAGTGAACTAAGAAGCAGAGATATCATCTTACCCACAAAAGTCAATATAACCAAAGCAATAGTTTTTTCTTCCCCCCTAATCCCCAGTAACAATGGATGTATGTGAGAGTTATATTATAAGAAAAGCTGAGTATAGACCTGTGATAGCAAGTTAGCCAGAGATGGCATGCTTAGACCTTTCTATGGACACACATGCCAAGGACCCAGTGACTCATCCCTGTAGCACAGAGTTCACCAGAGTTCTTAACTAGAAAGCCAGAGAAGGTGCAGCTGGACTGTTCTCCTCCCAGCCTCCCCAGTAGGAGTTAGTAAGCAGGTCTCTTCAAGATGTCCCCCCTTGCTGGACAAGATTGCCCCATTTCATTCAGAATACAATGGACTCTTAATTACCTTTGGCCTGAGTGAGACAGAAACAATTTAGGTCTTTACTATCAGAAGCAACTAAATATCTTTACTATTCAAAGTATATCTGGGATTTGGGGATGTGTCTTTTGAGTTTGTACTTTTAAAATGTTCAGAACTGTAGTCTAGTGATTTAGGAATGTTTTATGAACCTCAGGCTAGGTAATAGACTCTTCTCAGTTCTACAACTCCCTTCCCCAGTTTCTTTCACAAGCAAAGGAGCTTAATTTGCATTCTTCTTCCCCTCACTTCTTCCTGTTTAATTTGCATTCAAAGGGGTGTCTGCCCTAGAGGAAACAGGTAGTCTAGAAGCTCTGGAAAACACAAAAGTGGTTTACTAGAGGTAGCAATCAGCCTGGCATTCAGATTAAAACCGGACTTCAACCCTTGACCATTTTCTAAAAAGTTTAATTTGGAGGATACCTGCTTCAGGAAGGCTGGAACAGGGTGAATGTGTCATGGTGATGTCATTTAGCTTGAGGATTATATTTTCCTATAAATAAGGGGTTTTCCTGTAAGCTGGGGCTTTTTTGCTTTTTTATTTCTAGGTTTAAAGAGATCATAGCTCACTTAACTAGAGGGGAGCAGAGTGCTTGTACCCCTTGCCTTTCACTCTCCCCAAGCCTAACTACATTATCCACATCCCTGCCCAGCAGTCCAATGGGAGTGCTTTCTCCCTCCCCTGGGTGGAGTAAGGGGAGAGGACACATGCATCACTCAGTGGGGGGAGGGTCACAAAATGTGGTTTTGCCGGTTTTGGGCATGGCACTAGGTCTAGGGGTTGGGGTGGGGGAGAGGGCCTGGCATCACTGTTATATACCATTTAAAATAAAATTATATGGAGTGGAGCCAAGATGGTGGCTTAGTAGTAGCAGAAACACAAACTTTTCTGGCAATTCTTCAAACCAATCTTTAAAAAGCACCTCAAAAAGACAGGCTTCAAAAATAGAACTATAGACAAGAAAATGGCCCTTCATTTCAAAGTTTCTCCTAGACTATATTCCTATATACACTGTTTCAGTCTAACTATATTTTACCCTATTTTTCAAACTTGTCTTGAGCCTTATTTATTTTTGCTCAATTTCTTCTATCCTTGATAGTTTGTTCCCTTTTTTCCCCCATTAAATCAACAATTAGATCAATAAGCATTTATTAAGAGTTTACTTTTTGCCATTGTACTATTTGCTGGGAACAAAGACAAAAGTGAACCAGTTCTTGCCCTCAAGGAGCTTACATTCTAATGGGGAATATACATATGTGTATGTATGTGTATACACACATATGCATACATATACATATACTTATATACATATATATGTAAATGTGTTATTTGAGATTTCTTAAATTAAACCAGATATTATAAGAGGTAGAAGTGAGATAAGACTACATTCCATACATAGGGAATAGTGAGGACAAAGGTTTAGAAGTGAGAGATAGAGAATCCTGAAGGAGGAATAACAAGTGAATTTATAGAGCTGGATTGTAAGCAGATGGAAAGGAGTGAAATATAAGTAGAATGGAAGGGTAGAAATGGAAAAGATTGTGAAGAGCTTTAATTATACATTCAAGCTAGTCTTCAAGTCTACTTTTCCTGCTCACAGTGGCATGTCTACTCTAAATTCATATTTGTTGTCCTTGCAGTTCATTTGGCTAATAATTAGCTGCTGTCTTGTGAAATATCTCCTATTCTTACCTAGTATTGTTTTTTAAGTCTTATATTATTACTTTATTTTTATATAATGAGAATATTGTAATTAGCTAACATTCATATAGTACTTTAATGTGCCAGGCATTGTGCTTAGTGCTTTAGAATTCTTATTTTCTTTGATTCTCTAAGTAGGTATTATTATTATTATTATCCACATTTTACACATGAGAAACCTGAGGGAAACCCAAGTTAAGTGACTTATCTAGGGTCATACAGCTACATATATATATATATATGTATATATATATATATATATATATATTTCTCAATGGAGATTGTAAGCATCTTGAGAGTGGGAATAGAAGTATTATACAGTAACCCACTGGAATTGCTTGTCAGCTCCAGGATGGGGGAGGGGAGAGAAAGAGGAGAGGGAGAGAACATGAATCATGTAACCATGGGAAAATACTTAAAAATAAATAAATAAATTTTTAAAAATAAGAAAAGCTGAGTAATGCAAAATAAATGTTTCTGACTTGTGATGCTAGGAAAAAAATGTTTGAGAATACTTTTGATAACAATGAGATTAAATCAGGCAATAGCTAAAGAAATTAATTCATAATACTCACTATAAGATAAAATAGTGAAGCGGAACTTACTCTAGCCACATAATGAGAAAGCAAGATCAGTCAAAAAAGAGCAAAAGGAAAAAGAAAAAGGGGATGTAAGAGTATTAAATTAGTTTAAAAAAAAGGATCATAAGTCTCGAGTCAGTATCTATTAGGGATGAATAGGAAAAAAAGATAAAATAAATTTCTAAGTTTTCTAGTTTTATTGGTTATTCTTCATGAAAGTATTGTTAAATTGGTAGAGATATTACACCAATACATGGGAGAAAATATTTTCTAATGTTATCTCATCAGGTACAATTATCACTGTCTTTAGTCTAATTTAGCCTCTGGTTACCTTGGAGACAATCCATTACATGTTCCAACCTCCTGGCAGTAAGAACCAGCTATTTAGCTTCTGCTCTAAGCTCCCTAATTCCTAATTTGGGATGTGGGAATTTATATCTCCAGAATGCCTTAAATTTTATTTAAACTATGGTAAGAATATAGAAGGAATTCAAAGAATATTATTTTATGTTATAATTGATTGATTGTGAATATAATCTGATCAACCATGATTTGATTAACTTTAAAGATTGATGTCTGCCTCTCTTTTTAAATCAACCAGTAGAGGAGGCAGAATCAGGATGGTGGCTTAGAGGCAGCAAATGTTCAGACCTCCTGCAAACCCTTCCTCACCGATCAAAAACACAATGGTTTGAGGGGGATGAAAACCAAATTTAACAACAGGACAGAGCTAGGGAACCCTTCTCCTGGACCCAACTTAAAGGATACGCCCCCGCCCAAATCCTGAGCTCTAGAACATGCAGGTTTGAGGGGAGGGAAGAAGGAAGGTCCCAGGACCCCTCACCCACCTACAGTGCTGAGCCTACAGAGGTGGCTTGTATCTCTGGGCAGGCAAGGGCGCTAGTCTGGAGGGAGAACCTTGCTGGCAAAGCTGTGCCAGGCTCAGGGCTTAGAACACAGGCAGTATAGAGGAAGCTGGAGGAGAAGTGCAGAGAAGGCAGCCCAGTCATAGCCTAAATGCTCCATCTTGCCCCCCACCCCCTTTTTCTGGAGGTTTTGGCTTCAGGGCAAAGTCAGCTTTGCAGATCAACTCCGTCCTGGCTCAATCTCATGAATAAGGGCAGATAAGAAGCCTTCAGAGGACAAGGAAACTCAAGTCCCAACACTTCTCCCTCACAGACTGATCTGAGAGCCTTGCTGACTTAGCTCAAAGGGCAAAGGCTGCAACAAACTACAGGCAACAATCTTGACAACAAGGCAGGAAACCCATCTCATTTTCCACTTCTGCTGTTAGCCAGGGAAGATTAGACTACCTGATCAAACAGCAGAACATAGAATAAGCCCTTTCAGAACAGAACCGCCAAAATTCACAAATCCGTCACAAAATGAAAGGAGCAAGACTACAGGCAACTACAGGGGTTGGAGGGGGGGGGATATGGGGAAAATATGAGTAAACAACAGAAAAAGAAATAAGAAATTCAATCAACAGCTTCTATCCAGGCAATGAACAAAGAGCAAATGAAACAGAGGAAGATCAAGGAACACCAAGCAAAAACACAGAACTCAAGAGAATTAGACATCGACTTTGGAAGAACTCAAAATACAATTAAAAAACAATTAAGAGAGGCTGAAGACAACTGGGAAAATAACTTATAAAGCAAAATAAATCATTTGAAAACAGAAAATAATGTCTGGAAAGCCAAAATTAATCAGCTTGAAAATAAGGCAAAGGAGATGAAAGATGAGGCAAAGAACATAAAAGATGACCTCCAAAGAAAATCAGACCAGAAGGAGAAGAATAACCAAAAAAGCCAGGGATGAAATTCAGCCCTTTAAAACTAGAATACAACAACTAGAAGCAAGCCACTTCACAAGGCAGCAGGAAACTATAAAACAAAATCAAAAGAATGAAGAAATTAAGGAAAATATGAAACATCTAATCCATAAAATGGAAGATTTAGAAAACAGGTCAAGGAGAGACAACTTAAGACTCATTGGTCTACTGGAAGATCATGACAAAAGAAAAATCCTGGACATCATACTACAGGAAATATCCAAGAAAACTGCCCCAACATTCTAGAGCAAGAGGGAAAAGTGGAGATCGAAAGAATCCACAGATCACTTTTTACCCGTACTTAATCTCCAACTGACAATACCCAGGAATGTTATAGCCAAATTCAAGAAGTACCAGACAAAGGAAAAAATATTACAAGCTGTTAAGAAGTCATTCAGATACCGTGGAACTACAGTTAGTATAATATAGGAACGGGCTGCATCTACACCAAAGGAACAAAAGGCATGGAATACAACATTTGGGAAAGCAAGGGAACTATGTCTACGACCAAGAATCAACTACCTAGCAAGACTGACTATATTCTTGCAGGAGAAAGTATGATCATTTAATAAAATAGAAGACTTCCAAGCATTCTTAAAGAAAAGACCAGACCTGAACAGAAAATTTGATGCCCAAACACAGAACTCAAGAGAATCACCAAAACATAATTAAGAAAGGGGAAAAAACACCTTTTTAAAGGGACCCATTAAGGTAAAATGATATGTATTGCTACAAGAAAAGAGGATATTGGTAACTCTTTAAAATTGTTATTATTACCTGGGTAGCTAGAAGAATTATACTTACTAGGAACAGTGACAAACTGTAAAGGATGAAATGCCAAGACATAAATATGTATATAGATATATGCATGCATAAATATCTATATCTATATCTATCTATCTATCCATCTAAAACTAGAGGTAAAAAAGAGGTTAATACTAAGAGAAATGGGAAAAGAAACAAAATCGGATAAATATATATGTCATAAAGAAGTGCATGGTGGGAGTGGGAGGAGAACACCAATACACTGGAAGGGTAAAGAGGTTGGAGATAGGAAATACTTAATTCTTATGTGCATTAAAATTGACTCAAAGAGGGAAAAACAATAAAATCTATTGGGGCAGAGAATTGATTTGTATTCTATAGAAGTAGAAGTAGAAGAGTAACAAATAGACTGGTAGGGAGGGAAACAATATAAGGGAGAGAGAGGTTGGGGGGTAGTTTAAAAAAGCCATAAAGAAAATAAGAGGGGAATTTGAAGGGGGGGGTAGAAAGGGAAGTAAAATAAGGGTGGGAATTAGGGAGACTGATTAAAAACAAAACACTGGTGTAGAAGGAAATGGTGAAAGAAAAAAGGGCAGTACTAGGAGTGGAATTAAAACATTGGGAAATACATAGCTATTAATCATAACTCTGAATGTGAATGGAATGAAGTCACTCATAAAACCCAAGAAAATAGCAGAGTGGTTTAGAAACCAAAATCCTACCATATGTTTTCTACAAGAAACACACATGAGGAAGGTAGACACATATGGGTAAAGGTAAGTGGATGGAGCAGAATCTATTGGGCATCAGCTGAGAAAAAGAAGGCAGAAGTCACAATCATGATATCTGACAAAGCCATAATAAAAATAGATCGAGTGAAAAGAGATATGGAAGGTAATTACATGCTGATAAAAGGCAGAATAGATAATGAGGATATATCAGTACTCAACATGTATGCACCAAATGGCATAACATTCAAATTTCTAAAGGAGAAACTAGTGAAGCTCAAGGATGAAATAGAAAAATTAAATCAATCAGTAGTGTTGAGAATGACTACACTTATTTTTGTAGTTCATGTAGGCTCTAGGGATATTTTTCAAAACTCCATTATCACAATTTTTGAATCCAGAACAAGGCTGGCTATGACCCTTCAAAATTCTAGGGGCAGTGTTGAGACTGTCCAAGTGTGGAAAAGGAGATTCTAATGGTGTACATACAACTAGTATGCTTTCCACCAAGACCATCTATTAGTTTACAATTAGTCATTCATCTTAAATAATTTTTGGAAAACAACATTTTACTATGGCAACATGGTGGTACAAATCTACCTCCTCCCCCCCAAAGTCTTTGACATACTCTGCAATCAGTACATATGGAGTCCAGAGAAAAGCAGACTTAAATTTAGAACATGAAGGGCAAAGATGCTCCATGGCTACCTATACACTTGATCAAATATCTGGGATTTTAAGCCAATCCTCCCATTTTATACAAATCCCAGGATGTTTTAGCAAGTTTTTAACCAATTCAAAAAGTCTTCCAAGGTCATTCAATTACTTTCAAGGTATTTTCATAATTAGTCTAAATTCTTAGATTGATTTATTTGCATGTTCACCTGAAAAGTAGATAAGAGATAAATGAGATTGGATGATTTCAGCCTACATACTTGTTTTTTAAGGCATAGAGGCCATAAATTGCAATTTCATTGACATAAGGAACTCCAAAGTTAGTAAACTTCCTTTAATACTAATTGCAATCTCCTGTGTAACATGAAGATTTACTGAGTTGTCTAGAGTTTTGGGATGTTAAATGATTTTCTAGCATCACAAAGTCAGTATATATCAGAAGCAGAACTTGAATCCTTGTCTTACTGACTAAAAGGACAATCCATTATTCACTATACCATATCTTCCTCTCATTATTTTCATGTTTTTATTTATTGCTAGTTGCTATACTATTAGGCAGATAGGATAGATTATAACACTCATGTTTTTGTAGTTCAGAAAATCTTTTTTTCTTTTTCTTTTCAGAATTGTAGATTATAGTGATTTCCATATTGGAATTTTGCTCTTTAATGTCTTATTGGAATAAGAGATTTTCATATTGCATCTTTATTCATCTCTATGAATCAGTTAATATAGCAGATATTTGTATATATATATTATAATATCTCTATTTCATTGTACTGTGCCTCAAAGTCTATTTCAATGTAAAAATCTAATTTCACTAATAAATATTATTTTTACTTAGACAAATCATAGTAAAGCAATTAATGAGATCAAATATGTCTTTATTATACCAAATAAGTAAATTGCTAGAATTTTACTCATTTATTAAATGAAAATTCATTTTGTACCTACTTTAAAATAATAAAGTTTAGGGAAAGCCTGATCTCTTTCCTCGTGAAGATTTTCATTTATTATATAGATAAGTTTACTCAAACAACTCTAATATACATTGTTATATTATAATTTCATTAGAGATTAACAAAACAAAGTACTAAGGGGAATAATTTACAGTAGTTGAAAGAAAAAAAAAGAAAGGATTAAGAAAACTGTTAGCATTTTAATGATTTTAAAGAAGTAGCTAATCAATAGTTTGAAAGAGCAAAAGGGGAAACTACTCCATGTATATTATCACACATGAAGAGGTGCATAAAAATTAATACCACAGAAAGAAAGATGAGGGGTGGGGATGGAAGGCAATTTTTGAACCTTATTTTTATTAGAGTTGGCAAAATACAGGAAATGAAAAATAATATAAATATCCTGTTAGCTGCAGAATCCCAACTTACCCTAGAGAGAGGTAAGAAGGAGAGAGGGATTAAGAAAAGGGGTGGGGGCAAACAAAAGGGAGGGTGAACTCAGGGACCAGGAATGTCAGAAAACAAAATTTATGAACCTGGAAAAGCTGAAAGGAGATAAGGAAGATAAAGATAAATGAAGGAAAATAGGATGGAGGGAAAATATAGTTAACAATCATAATTGTGAATTTGAATGAGATGAAATCACCCATAAAATGGAAAAGGGTAGGGGAATGGATTAGAAGTCAGAATTCCATAATATGCTATCTATAGGAAAGACATTTCAAGCAGATAAACATACACAGAGGAAAGGTAAAGGGTTAGAAGATAATCTATCTTGCTTCAGCCAGAGTTAAAAAAGCGGAGGTAGCAATTATCATCTCTGAAGAACCAAAAGTAAAAATTACTCTAAATAAAAAAGTAAAGGAATAGAAGTCCCCAGGACAACTCTCAGGGATTCAGGAAGAAAAATTCTATCTAGTGCTATAGAAAAAAAAATGATGAAATCTGAATGCAGATTGAAGCATGTCATTCTTCACTTTCTTTCCTCCATGAATTTTTTCTCTAGGGTAAGCAATATGTTTCTTCTTTCACAACATGCTGTTAAATTGAAAATCTGTTACCCTAAAAAAACCCTACATTTTCCAAGAGCCCATTTTCTTCCTGTTATTATGTACTTCCAGTGGTCAGAAGATATTAGTGAGTGGGCAGTCCTCTTGGGCCTCTTTAGCTTGATGACAGTGACCATGGTGGTGGTAAGGTGGGCATTTTGAAATGACTAATCAGCCATGGGCATGTGGTCTTTATTTTGTATCCCTTTTATTCTTTTATTTCTAATGATCATTAATAAATGTCCCTAAGTATATTTTATTATTGAGTTCTAATTTTGATTTTTACATTTACATTTACATCTGGCAACCAGAAGGTGGAAAAAATTCTCAATCTTTTTAAGATAGCCTAGATAAAAATTTGAAGCCAAATTTCTCCTGCCAAGGTTTTTTGCACCCCCTCACACACCAACCCTCTTGAACTCTGAGTGAACTCCAAACTCTCTCCAGAGCTTCTGCCCTGCTCCTGATGGTTTTTTGTTTTTTTTTTTCCCCTTACTTTTTCCTGGTTACTATTGCTACAGGTCAGGCTATTTTTAGCTGGGGGACTGCTGGGGAAGAGGAGATAAGTCACTTTTCTCACCCATCTGCTTGAGCTCATGTTCCTCAGTTCCTTGTTACTGTCTCTGGCATTGCTGATACTGCTTCCTCCTGATCTCTTGCCCCTGACCCCAATTGCTCATCTGGCCCCAGCCCCAGCCCGGGGTCCCAGACTACTGGTAGCTACCACTATGTCTTCGGAACTCACAAACTTGGAGCTGCTCTCTAGGCAATTGGTAAAAATCAGGGTGTATTTTCCTTAGGCAACATTTGCCTCCTAACTCCACATGGATGGAGAAACACACTTCTCCCTAGCATTTTACCTAAGGTGGGAGGGGGAAGGGAAGAAGGAAGTTACTCTTCCAAACAGGAAGTAAATTACAAGTATAGAACACTCTTTGAAAGATCAGTGCATTATCTATTTCAAACATCTTTCAGTTTAAGGATTTTTTCATGAGTGCACTGGCCCTTTTACTTATCTTGCCTGAGATTCAGGGGAGAAATTCATCTCCCTACAACCCTTTGACATTTGGGCCTGGCCAGTCTCTAAGATTCATCCAGTTTGGGATTCCTAAAATCCATGTTCTCCTTCACTATGGGAAATGCCAGAGCTCTGACAAAAGGAATCTGAACAGATAGAGAAAGGAACTTTAAAGAGTTTGGAGGTGAAATTTTTAAACCTTTTCAGACCCCATTGTTTTATGAAAGTCTCTATTTTATTGTCTTTTGTTGATTGTCTGCTTTAAGATTTAATTTGGTTGGTTTTAAGTTCATATATTAATCTGATCAATACTCTTCTGTTACACTGAATCATTTTAATCTACTATGTTTTAACTACTGTTAAATTCTGTTATCTTTCACCTATGACTATTGAACAAAATATTGTAAAATATTGTAAAAGCCCATAAATAGCCTTTTCTTCCATTTTTGCCTTGTAAATTGCCACATAGATGATGGATAGACTCCATCAACCTGATTAACAACCCTTGGAAAATTTAATGAGCTAAATATCTTAAATTGATTTTAAGGGGATCTTCAAACATGAATTTTAGATTTTTTTCCAACAACTCTGACTGATCATTTTGCATACCTCTGAGTTATTTGTGACAGGAGATAAAGGGTCCATTTTAGTAGCTGAAGTGAAGTGTTATTATAACCCCCACCTCCTACATTTGTAAAAATTTTAATGGATGGAACATAATCGTCTCATACCAAAGGAGCTGGGAAGTTGATCCCAGGGCATGGTACCCCTGGATGGCTCCCATGAGGGAGCATCTCTCATTTGTAACTCTTCAGATTACTATACCCTTTCACCAGAATGATCTAGATTCTTGGTGACATTCTTAGACCCGACATCAATAGTAAAGAGGTTTTTTTTTTTTCTAGACTCATCTGCCACATTTTTTATAATGATGTCAGTAATAGATTTTAAAAAATATCTCTCAGATGAAGTTGAAACATTGCTACACCTGAAAAACTTATGACAAGTATCCATTAGCTTCTAAGTTTGAATTTATATATGTATGGAGTGTGAGATCATGATCTAGATCTGATTTTTCCCATACAGTTCTCCAATTTTACCAGCAGTTTTTGTCAAATAATGAGTTCTTGTCCCCAAAGCTATGATCTTTGGATTTATAAAAACTAGCTTGCTGAAGTCATTTACCCCTCATCTATTCCATTGATCCACCATTCTGTCTCTTAGCCAGTACCATACTGTTTTGATGACCACTGCTTTATAGTTCAGTTTAACACCTGGTAATGTTAGGTCCCCATATTTCACTTTTTTTGTTATTTCCCTTGATATTCTTGATCTTTTGTTCTTCCAAATGAACTTTGCTATAATTTTTTTTTCCAATTCTATAAAAAGTTTTTTGGTAGTTTGATAGGAATGCACTGAATAAATAAATTAATTTGGGTAGGATTGCCTTTTTTATTATATTAGCTAATCCTAGCCAAGAGCAATTAATGTTTTTCCAATTATTTAGATTCAGTTTTAATTGTGTGAAAAGTGTTTTGTAGTTGTATTCATATAATTCCTATATTTTTCTTGGCAGATAGATTCCTAAATATTTCATATCATCTAGAGCAATTTTAAAAGTTTTTTTTTTCTTTCTAATTACTGTTATTGAGGTTTGTTGGAAATATATAGAAATTCTGAGAATTTATGTGTGTTTATTTTGTACCTTGCAACTTTGCTAAAGTTGTTAATTATTTAGTTGTTAATTATTAGTTGATTTTCTGGGATTCTTTAAGTAGGCCATCATGTCATATGAAAAGAATGACAGTTTAGTTTCATCATTGCCTAACTTAATGCCTTTAATTTTCTTTCTTCTCTAATTGCTATGTCTAGTGTTTTTAGTACAATAAATAATAGAAGTAATAATGGGCATTCTTGCTTCATGCCTGATCGTACTGGGAAGGCTTCGAACTTGTCCCCATTGCAGAAGATATTTGCTGATGGTTTTAAATATATACTGCTTATTATTTTGAGGAAAGTACTTTCTATTCTATACGTTCTAGTGTTTTCAATAGGAATGAATGTTATATCTTCCCAAAGGCTTTTTCTGCATCTATTGAGATAATCATGCGATTTCTGTTGGTTTGATTATTGATATGGTCAATTATGTGGATGGTTTTTCTATTATTAAACCATCCTTTCTTTCCTGGTATAAATTTCACCTGATCATAATGAATAACACTCTTGATAACTTACTGTAGTATTTTCCCTAGTGAATGCTATGTCAGCAGAATTTAGGAAATGACAGGCCCCACAAATAGGAAAGGTATCATGCAATGGCCTAACCAGGATCTGTTATTTTAGAAAAGGAACTTACTAATCCTAAATATGGAGAGGTTCATCACTAGAAGACTGAATATAATTTATTGAATGATTTTGGCTACAGAAACTAACACTATTATTTATATTATTATTATATAATATGTAAAATTATATAACACAATAATATATTATTGTTACTGTTATATAACACTATTATTTTTTTAGTACACAGAACAATTGTGATTAGCATCTATTGAGGAAGTAACACTTACACCTCAGTCGTTTGTAGTAATTAAATGATAAAGAATCTCAAAATATTAATCTTTTTCTACATAAAAAGAAAAAAGTATTGAGTTCTTCCAAGAGACAGATAATGTGGGCAAGAATTACAGGGTTAGCTGATGGAGTTCAACTCAGCAAATTATAAACTTCTGAGGATAGAGAAAGACAAGTAGGACTTATGGAATAGAAAGTGACATATATGAAATACCAGAAATCTTGGATTCCAACATTAGTTCTGCCCCTTTCTCACTCTGTGATATTTGCCAAGTAAGTTCCACTCATTGATATCTTCATCTGAAAGTAGTGATAATATGCATATGTAATCTTCATTTTGGCCCACAAATAAAAAGACAGATAAATAAATTAATAACCAAAAAGATAAATAGAGAAAATAGAATAAATATATATATATATATATATAAATACATAGATTAATGTACAAATATAAATCTAGAGGAATAAATAAATATTCAGCAAAATAAAGGAGTAAAGAAATAAATATGTCCACAAATGAATGAATGAAGCAATGAATGAACAAATAATGAAAAATAGAAACAAAAGAATAAATGAATGACTAAATAAGTAAAATAAATGGGCACAGCTAAATAATTGACTTCCAGAAATCAGCCTTCTCTAAAAACTTTATGAGGGGACTTCATTGCATATTTAATTAAATGTAATCTAGTTGACCTTTTGTTCAAAGCCCTTCAAAGTCTAATTCAAAACCTTTTTTTCACCTTATCCTTTGCTATATTTCCTTCACAAGAGCTAAAATGTACATGTACTCTATATCTTGCTATTCACAGATTTTGATCCACCATTTCCTAAATCTGACTATCTTCACTGTCCCTCAGATCTGGAAGGCACTCATACTCCCCATTGATTACTATGTAAGTCATTCTGTTCCTTCGAAATTCAACTATAGTGTCATATATTTCATTAAAATTTTCATATTCCCACAAGCTAGAAGCAGTGTCCATCCACAAAACTATCACAGAATACTGATTGAAATTAAGGTAAATTGAGGCATCAAGTTTTGACCATGTTCAATTTATTAATAAACCTAGCAATTACCAATACATGTAGTACCTCAGTTCCTAAGCCAATAAAAAAGCAGGATATTCCAGTCAAAAGATATTGAGGTGAAGTGAGCTAGTCTTTTTTATAGATTTTACCATCCTCCCTTCCCTGGGAAACAGAATGAAGACCAGAACAGATCACAGATGACCAACAATATGATTAGTTATAAAGTCTAAAGTGCTATAGGTGGTAGAAAGCAAAATGATTGTCTAGTATTTTGGAATGTGAGACTAGCAACACTTCTTCCTTCAATATTGTTGCACAGGAAAGCTCATTGGTGGTATCCACATGCATGATTAAGTAATGTCACAGTGACAACAGAGCAGATCTTCTTGAATGATAGGCCACATTGTGGAGATAACTGACTAGACTCCCTGGCACTCACCTGAATCTTTCCAGGATAACAGATTTCCCTGACACAAGAGTGGAACAAAGATTAATAAGAAGACTGAATTTTTAAACATGGAGAGGAAATAGGAACCTCTGATAAAAAAAAACCAAAACAAATAATGATTTAGTATACAAAATTTCAGTGATACTACAGAATAGAAAAAATTACAAAAATGGAGGCAATATTTATATTTTATTTTTCAGAAATTTATATTTCTGGTTGTTTTCAAATATGGATTTGAATGACTATTTGCATCTTTGTCTTATTTCCCTCACTATACTATGAGCTTCTTCTCTGTTAACTTTATTGATATAATCATGACTACCATCAATGCTGAGTCACCAGCATCAAATATGTAGCCCTTAACATTTTTAAAAATTGTATTATCTATTGAATGGAATAATCAGCTCTTCCTATATAACATCCAGTCCTCCACAAAAGGTTTCTTGTTCAACTTGAATTTTGCTCACCCCCCCCCCACCATTAGCAATCTCTTGTATGTTTTTGTTTTAATGTATGTGTCTTTAAAATATCCTTTTGGAATTGTGTTATAAAATTTGATCTTTTGTTTAGAATGCATATTAAACAGAACAGACAAATTTACCAGAAACTTTAGGTGGAAAAGTTGGGTAGTGATTTTACATGAATCAGACCTTTGGATTTCTAAATATAGAGATTAAAACATAATCATATTTTCTATTCTCTAAAATTTTCTGACAATTACACATCTCTGGCAGGAAAATGGGCTAAGTTGAGCAACTTAGATGAGTGGAGGAGATTGAAAAAAACATTCAAATTTTGCTTTCATTTCATGTATTTTTCATGTGTCCATATACCTTATTTTGTTATACTTATCCTAATGGTGCCTTATATAGCCATTTAGATATCCATTTGAATCCATGTGAAAGGAAATATGGCATTACCTTTTTAGAAATGAGAGATTTTAGAAACAAAGTGAAGATGACTTGCCTAAGGTCAAGAGCACATAATTAGTAGGGTCTAAAATAGAACTTACACACTGGAAACAAAAGCTGTGTCTTTACTGTGGTAAATGGAAAGAAGACTGCTGAAAACTCTTCAAATTGATACAGCGATATTCTCAAATTTCCATAGCTTGCTGAATCTGAAACATGGGGAAATGAATGAATGAGTGACTTGCAGTGATTTGTATTATGCAAATAATGAGTTGGTATCCTATTATTTCCTTCTCCAATCCCCTCCCCCTGCCCATTCCAGTCTTATTCTTCCCCATGTCAAGTAGGTCAATCTTTTTCTTCACTCTGATCATTTCAAAATACTCTTTACTTAGAAAAGTATTCAAAATTTTCTATGAAGAAATAAGTCATACTATAAAGTATTTTGGTGGTTTACATGGATACATTACTAGGACTGGCATAAAGGAAAATAAAGAATCTCCGTGTATTCAACAATTCAAAGCTACAATTCTTGTTTCTTTCTGCAATACAAACAGAAGCACCAATAAACAACCCAAGGTCCAAAATAGATAAGCACTGACTGAGAAGCAGGGAGAGAAGGAATAAAAATTTAGTTATTGGAAAAATTGGCATATATTGCACATTTTTAAAAAATGATTGAATTAAAAAATCACCTTTGAACAAAAAGGACATCACAAAATTCCTATCATCTATTACAAAGACCTAGTTTTTTAAACATCAGCCACTCAGCTTTTATTCTCAGAAATCTAAATAAAACAGGAGTTTATGGATTTATTTTACAAACTGAGGCAGTAAACAGATAACTGTATGGTAATTTCTGCCTGTATAGCTGAAATGTTAACACACATTAACTCAGTTCCAAGGTATGCAAAAGAATAAAGAGTTTTGAAGTATTCCACAGACACTGGAAAGGAGGAATTTCTAGTATGTTAAACCTTTTTATTTTTGCTGTACTACATAAATATGACTTTATAATATATAGCCAAGTGATACAAACATACATACATACACACACACACACACACAGACTATGAAGATAGAATTAACTCTCCCTTTGTCTATTTTTGGCTAATAAAATCAAGAACTTAAAGTGCCCCTACTTGGCACTGATAGGTCACTAGGTAGGAGAGTTTACAAATCACTTACTAGCTCACACCTCCAAAGGCCACAACCACTGCCCTCCTCAGGACAGTGCTTGGCAAATTGGGAGGCTATGATAGGTCCTGTGAAGAGGGGGAGAGACAGGAAGTGACTTCGAGAAAACTGCCTTAAAAAAGCCAGCCCAGGCACTGATGCTTGCTCTCAGCATTGGTGAGCAGGGCTGGAGGAACTCTTTTTCCTTCTTTGGTTCCTTGGAGACTCTTCCTTTAGATTCTGCATCATTGAATAGAGCTGAAGACACCACTTGGAATTCTGGTTGAGGACTACTAGGAAATACACATGGAGATCAGGACTTGGGGAAACCCCTGCTGGTGGCTGAGCCTGACTTCACCAGAGCAGCCCTTAGGACTGTTAGGCAAGACCTTTGTCTAAGATTTGTCTCCTTTCTACATTTACCACTTTCACTAACTCTATCTTGTAAATAAAAGCTGCTAACAGTCATTTTGACTTGGGGTTAATAGGGGCTTATATTTTATAGTGGTTGGTGACCACAATCTCATTTTATTACTCTCATATCAAAACCTAAATTTAATTGTTACAACACACATATTTAATTATTTTTCTTTTCTTTTCAATGAATTGAGTTAGAGAATGGGACAAGAGCATCAGATTAACATGGGCAAGATCCAAGTTTATTTTGTATATTACTCCACATTTTTATAAATCCATGTAATTATTTATTTCTGATCCATGTCTAGAAGTTATCAGACTTTTCATTTTTTTCAGTGTTTATGAATATTGAATTTCTATTTTTGTGCTCAAACCAATCCCCAAATTTTTAGAAGTAACACTGACAATTTTAGATAATTATTTCTCCCTCTCTCCCTCCCCCCCCTCTTTAATTTCATAGGATTTAAATGAAGCAAATATGATTATCTTCCTTTATAGATATGGAAAGAGTTGAAGTGACTTGCCTATATTTTCATAACTCAAGAATAATAGAAAAATAGAAACAGGATAGTTATGTGTGTTTAATTTTTCTTTTCTCAATATCTTGATTATTTTCATAATAACTTTTCATCATTTATTTATATATCCACTGGACTAAGAGAATAAATTTTAATATAAATAAGTACAACAAACATGAAATTTCTTTTTCAAATCAGGGATATGAATATAATATAACAAATATCACATCACACAATATATTATGCTAGATTATTCTAGATTATAATATTGTTATATTACATCATAAACAATATATATATTTAATTTATATCATTAAAAATTCATAAGATCTGTCTTGACACTATTGCTTTCTCTCAGAAACTCTGAATGAAGTGAATACTTTCATTTTTGTTGTTCAGTCATTGTTTAATTGTGTCTAACTCTATGACTCCATTTGGGGTTTTCTTGGCAGATATTGGAGTGGTTTGCAATTTCCTTCTCCAGTTAATTTTACAGATAAAGAAACTGAGGCCAAGAGTATTAAATGACTTTCACAGGGTCATATAGCTAGTATATGTCTAAGAAAAGATTTAAACTCAGGAAGATGAGTTTTTCTGACTCCAGGACCCAGTACTCTTCACTTTTTATTTGTCCTAAAATTAAAATTATTGGCATCTTTATCTCTTAGAAACAATAAAACAATTCCAACTTTAATTGAGGAATTAGTGATATTTTAACCATTATTCTTCATTTTCCCTCAGAATAAATTCTGACACTAGCTTAACATTTAAATGTAACACAGTCTTCTAACTGTCAATTCTAGGAAATTTCCCTACACCAACCGTTTTGATGAGCAAGAATGAATTTATGTAACTATTTGTTTAATTTGTTAGAAAATTTATAGCATTATAAATAGATGGATCTCTTTCTTGAAAACTGCATGTATATTAGTTTCAGACATATTAACCTTCTCATATTTTCCCCTGCAATCTCTTGCTTCCACTCACTAAACTAGATACTGTTGGGTTGTTATTAGGGCATGCTTTCCAAACATTATTTTGCTAGTTATGTCATGCCAACCTGATTAATAACACTTGATGTCTGAAAATGACTCAATTAGCCTAATTTAATTTAACATACTATTGAAGAAGCTATAGGTCTAATCCCCAAATATGGGCTATACATTTTTTTTTCAATGACCCTTGCAGTTCCATGTATATATTCCACTGGTCACTAAGTTTATGCATTGGGAGTAGAAGTGAGCTAGTTTTCATCTATCAAATTTAATTGAGAAAATTTTCAAAGAATCTGCTTTACTGTTTGCAGATCACAATGATCATATAGGCAAAATATTACTATGAATCTGTGATCTCTTGTTATAGATTTTAAGATATTTATCTATAGTGACCTGTTCTGGGCTACCTCCATTTTCCTGCCACATTCACTGAAGAAGCAGAAAGTGGAAACAGAGGAAAGAAAGGAAAATTTGTCCTTTATAAAAGCAAAACAATACACAAGTAATATAAAGAAAAAATCAAGGATGAAATAATTTTTACTTATTCTCTATTAAATAAAACAACTTTTATTAATCAAATATGAATAACATTAGCATTACAAATTTAATTATTATAGAAGGAAATTCTCTTCTTTCCATTTTAAATTATTCATTCAGAAACTCCTTGAGTGGGAGTGAATAGTTGTGTTTTTCATTTTTATATACCCAGAAAATGTCTTTGTCTGAAATTCAGTAAACAATAAATGATTGTTGAATTGAATCAGGGTACTCATATAGGAACTTAATAACTTTGTTGACTGATTGAAAGAAAAGAGAAAGAAAAAAATCTTTACATAAATTCAGTAGCAAAAAATTTAATTTAAAATATGAATCACCACATTGAATAATCTCACATGTTTTTTTTATCTCTATTCTTAAATTTCCTAGAACTAATTCTTCCTCTTTGCATAATTTTATCTGAAACTCACTTTGCCCAATTTCTCCCCTTGATTCCATACTTGACATTTTAGTTCTACTAAAAGGAAACATAAGATAGAGTTGTTGCAATCCAATCAGTTTTTTCCCACTATAAAGTAATTTAGGAGAGCCTCACCTTGAGTGGTTTGGCCACTATGGAATAAATTATTTTGGACATGGTAAATTATGAAGAATGGAAGGGCACCTACATTGGACTTGCCACTGCTATTTAAAGAAAATGCTGATTGTCAAGTAGGTATGGTAAGATAGACATACACATTGTTCCTGGAACTGAATTAATTCAATTTTTCTGGAAAACAATTTCAGTATATATTAAAGTCTCTAATTTGACATACTTTCTTTCCAGTATTTATTGAGCATATCTCCCCAAGGAGGCAGAAGCAGATAAGATGGAAATGTTTATAGCAGGACTTTATGTATGAGCAAAGAATTTTAAGGACAGTGTCTATCATTTAGGAGATGGATGAATTATTTGTGGTATAGTAATATAATGGAATATTATTGTATTTTGATAAATAACAGATATGAGAAATTCATAGAACTTGGAAAAATTTGTGTGAAATAATAGAGTGAAATAAACAGAATAAGGTGAGTAATTTACACACAATGACTACAATAACTTAAAGGCAAAACTGATCGATGTAGCAAACAATTTTCAGTGACCTGTTAGTGAAGCATATTTCCTTCTCTGTGGAAAATTAGGGTCTATAGTTTAATGTGAACAAAAATGTGCATTATATTATGATTTTTGTTTTTCAGTTACTGGGGTTCTTATTTGCTGGGAAGGTTAGTTTGGGAGTCAGGTTTCACTGGAAGCTAATAACTATATTAAAAGAGAAATAATACGGTATTTATAAACTTTTAAAAGTTATTACTTGTCAACTGATTATTTTAAATATACATATATACACACTATATGCACATAGAACTATATATATTCACACATGCATGTAGACACATATAGGCATACACACATTCATATATACAAATATTCAAATATTTTATTACTCATAATACTCTATTCCCAAGCTCTGACAAGGAGTGGAAGATTTTTACTATAGTCCCATTAGTAATAGTTGTCTAATGATATTTTCAACTGTCACTATCACAACAGAATTTCAGAGGTGATATGACTTATGTTTAAATTTGCAATATCTTCCAATTGAGTTCTAATTAATAATGCCTTAGTGCCTAATCATTCCAATTTTTCTATGAAGTGTCATGTGGTGAAGAACATATTAAGATATCCATTTCACACTGTTCATCTCCTCTTTCCAGTGTTCCTTATTAAGAAAAGGAAGATTGTTCTACAGATTTTGGAAGCAAATGGAAATTACTTTAATCAACTGAAAGATTCTTTGATATTAGAATGAAACATTCATATTGGGGCAACTCAGGGCAGTAAAAAATATATTGGAGACATAATGGGTTGATACATTTGCCTCCTAGGGCTTGATAGAAAGATGGGATATTATGAGTTTAATCATGAATTTATTTCAATGATAGGAAAATACAAATCTCCCAATCAATCACCAAATATTTATTAAATCCTGACTATATGCATGACTAAATGCGAGGTGCTAGGGATATAGAAAAAAAATCACAGTTTCTGTCATCTATAGTCATATTGTATGTATATATATAATTATATATATATGAATTAATATACAAAATGCGAAGTAAATACTGGGTACTGGGTGGGGGATGAGGGGTAGAGCAGATGCTGTACTAATGTAAATAATGAAGTAGCTAGAGAAAATCCTGTATAGAATATAGCACATGGAAAAAATTTTGAAGTAAAAATCTTCAGTAGAAGAATATATTGAGAGCCATGGTTGCTTTTTAAGTGGGAGAGTGATATAAGAAATAATATCATTTTAAGAGTTAACTAGAGGAGAGATTGGTAAGGGGGAGACTTCAGACAGAGACTAATTATGAGGCCATGGAAAAGTCTAGGTGAGTGGTAATGAGAAGCTGAATTACAGTGGCTATGTAAATGGTGAGAAGGATAGATAGAAGAGATATTAGAGAAGTAGAATTTAACAGATTTGGAAACTAATTGTGATGTGGGGTGGGATGTAGAGGAGGATTCTGAAGTTATGAACCTTTAAGTGAGAAAATGGTTATGTCCTTGCCAGTAATGTGCTAAGAGTCCAAGTCATTCCAAACAAGCAAGTAATTGACCTTAAGAAACTATTCAATCTGCAATGGCAAAGACAAAACAATATTTCATTTCTCCTTTCATGACAATGTTACTTCTAAGGAACATATTGATTTTTAATTCAATTAAAAAACAGCTGAACATTTACTATGAGTAAGGCGCTATGCTAGATTTGGGGGGATTCAAAGACAAAAAATAGACTTACATTCTATAAATAATCCAGTTAAAATTATTAAGTATTTTCTATGTAGCAGACATGTGCTTGAGGTACAAAACCAAAAATAAACAGCTTTTGCTTTCAGAGAGATTTCATTGGAAGGAGGGACATAATAGCTACCCATGCAGGTATATACAAAACATACTTGAAGTAAATAAAAGATAACTTTGGAAACACAGGAATTAATAGCAGAAGTGTGGAGTGTGGGCTTCAAGCGGAAGGTAATACTTGAGCTAAGATATTAAGTCAACCAAGCATATAGGAAATGGGAGGTAGAATATTGATGGTAAAATAGGTGAGGAATAGAAGAAAGGCTAGTATGGTTGGCTCCATGCACATAGAGAATATAGTGGGGAATATACTTATGGTATTGTTCAAATTAACTGAAACAGCTAAAATGATTATATTTAATAGCATGAAACTTCTTTGCACTTTTAAAAGCATCTATCAATACATAATCCATCTCTTTTTAGACAGATATAAGTTTTTTACAAACATGGAGTTCAGAATTATGGTCATAATTTCTTTAATTATGAAACCACATTTTTTCATACTCACCATTAAGTATATGTTTGAAGTATATTCCATTTCCTAAAGTTTAACCCTGAAGTTTAAATCAGATTAGTTACCAGTTCATTGAAACTTTATTTATCTCCCTCATTTTAATGAATTTCTTATTGTGTTGCAGTGTAAAGTTTCTATATGATTATATTTCTGCCTATCCATTCATATTTGTCCATCCATCTAGCTACATATCAGATCTATCACTTTTTAAATGATGACAAGAATTCCAGGCCTAACTGAATTTTTAAAAAATCCTAAAACTATTTTTGTTGCATGCTTTGCAGTCTGATTAAAGTGCCCAAATTTCACAGATTAATTTGTATACTTTCTTACACTAGCTTTTAATATAGCCCTGAAAAAAAGTTTTATTACTAAAAAAATCACTCTTTTAGTAACTTTTAGGACTATTACCTTTCTCATGACATTTTTTTTCTTTCATAACAAAGATAACATCATTTGTTTAACTCATGTTCTTCCAATTTCAAGAAAACTATATTCCATGGGAGAGGAATCAATAACAATCTTCTGGGATCAGGTTTCTCTGAAAACCTCATTTTTCTCTCCAAGAAACAACGAGGATGTTTTGTACCAATAACTTAAAGCTTTTACCTATTTTTTTTAACATTTCATCTCCTATTTTTCTCTGCTATTTTCACTGTGATTTGAATTATCCATAAAATGTCTATTTTACCCCAAATCAAAATATAGTCTCTGAATCATTAAGGTATGTTCTTTAAGATCTATAACTCATATATTTCCTTGTACAAATAGTCATTCTTTTAAAAAAGAGAATTGAAAGCATGGCAAAATTAATATTTTTAAATTTTAATAATAAATTCCACATATGTTTTCCAAAGTCATGTTATCCATATTGTCCCCTTCTCTCCTTCCCTCTCCTTCCAGACCTGACAAGCAATTCAATCTGTTATACATGTATTATCACACAAAACACACTTCCATATTATTCATTTTTGTGAGTAAATAATTTTGAAGAACACAAACCTCAAAACCAAATAAACAAGTGAAAAATCATGTTTTCATCTGCATTTCTATTCCAAAAGTTCTTTCTTTTGCTGTAGATTCCAGTCTTTTTCATAAGTCCTCAGAACTGTCCTGGATAATTGCATTGCTGTTAGTAGCAATGTCTATCTCATTTGATCATTCCACACTATTTCTGTTATATGTATAAAGATCTCCTGGTTCTTCTTATTTCACTTTGCATCAGTTCATTTAGCTCTTTCCATATCTTTCTGAAATCATCCTGTTCTTCATTTGTTATGGCACAATAGTATTCCACCACCATCATATATCCCAATTTGTTCAGTTATCCTCTAATTGAGGGACATCCTTTTAGTTTCCAATTCTTTGCCACCACAAAAAGCACAGCTCTAAATATTTTTGTACAAATAGGTCCTTTCCCAATTTTTTTATCTCTTGGGGATACATGAATACATATGTGTGTGTGAACTCTCTCCCCTCTCCTGCCTCTTAGATGAAGGCTTTATTGCCAAATCCCCCCCAAAAAATCCCCAAAAGAAAAAATGAAAGGGGAAAGAAAAGAGACCACTGCTAGGGATAGACTAATGCCTCAAGCATAATTTTGTTACCTCACTGGTAGACTTCCAGTGCTTCCCAGTGGACTTTTAGTACTTCAGGTTGACTATGAGTAATTGAAACCCCAGAAAGAATAACTGCAGATAAAGGAGCCTTTACACAGAATGTAAATACACATACATTATAAAATGTGTCCATATATAAAAAAAACAGATATGCATGCATACATTGACTTGTGCATGTATGCTTAAGTAGCTACATGGTGCAGTGGATAAAGCAACTGCTTAGAGTGAGGAAGGCCTAAGATCTCAGACACTTATCAACTTTGTGACCATTTTCTATTTCAATTTCATCATCTGTAAAATGGGAATAATAATAGCACCCATCTCACAGATTTATTATAAGGATCAAATGAGATAATATTTTAAAATACTTTGAAATACTAGTTATTAGACATTACCACACATGCCCACAGAAATAAAGACACAATTTGTATATCTTTTACATGTGCCAGCCACTGATTTGTGTGTGAAGAAACAATAGTCGTGAAGAAATGAGAGGCAGTGGCTTATGAAAAGATCCACAAAATGCTGTGTCTCTAGGAAAGATGAAAAGTTTTCTCATGTAAATGATTTTAGGGACATTCACTGAAATATTCATCAAGAAATAAATTGTCATCAATGTCCAGACTTACTGCTAAATATTATGGTCACTTTCCAACAAATCCTCTACAATTAAAAATTTATTATGATTCTATAATAGCCAATATTGGCCTTTTCAAATTTATGCAAACATTAGCTAAAGGAAATTGATTTTTAATTTAAAAATATACTTTTTAATATGGAATAAAATGGAAGATTTTTGAATAGGAGGAGAAATCATTTTGCAGAAGGATTCTTCACATAACCTTTACATTTTAAAAATAGTTCTCCCTTGTCATTCAAAAATGATCCTACTTATAACATTCATGTCAAAGGTATAACCAGAGGATTGTTTCTCTACCTACCCTCTCCTATTCTTGACAGCCATTGCTTTCCATTTCTCTGGCTAGAATATTCTCCGTAGATTTTAATTTGAACTGAATCTTTTCCAGAGTAGCATGTGATGAGTTTAT
The DNA here is from genome assembly GCF_027887165.1 of Monodelphis domestica. Taxonomy (NCBI): domain Eukaryota; kingdom Metazoa; phylum Chordata; class Mammalia; order Didelphimorphia; family Didelphidae; genus Monodelphis; species Monodelphis domestica. The sequence goes on from NC_077229.1 coordinate 228,713,504, forward strand.
AGCTGGTCCTATTCTGGTCTTTTTTGTCTTGGTCTTTTCCAGTGCACAGCATGTCTCATGACTGAATGCATCAAGGCTATCATTTGGGATAATATAGTGAACTCTATGTGGTTCCTGGGTCTCTGTATAGATAAGAAAAGGAAAGGATTCAGATAGGATTACTCATGAAGGCAGCCAATATAGGTGCTCAAGCCTGTACATGATGGGTAAGAAAGGGGCGTTTAGCCCTCCCCTCATCTCGGAGAAGTTACAGATGGTATATGGCAACCAGTATGAGTTGACCTAGGTAGGACTGTGACTGGACCTCAAATTCATAGCTGTTTCTTCTCCTTTGGGTGTCTTTCTTTAATATAAGTGATTGAATGTAAAATATGAGATGAACATCTTTAGCCTTGGAGGCAAATTTGTGAGTTTAAGAGGTTAGGAGATTCTAAGTCACTCAGTTGAAGCTCATTGGCAAAATGAAGTGTTTACAGTAGAGATGATGATTACTAGAAAAGGATAAGACCGAACTCCAGCTTAGATGGCCAGAAGACACATAAATCCTGAAAGAATTGTTTATACAGGATAATGCTAAGGGGAAAGTGACATGACAGTTCCACAAGCTCACAAAATATTTCATGTTTTTATGTTTTAAATATCAGTCTGCCAATGGAGGATAATAATAATGCTAATCTACTGCAATTGCTTATTTAGGAGGCACCTAGATGGCTCAGTAGAGAAAGTAGTTGGCCTGGAGTCAGGAAGACCTGAGTTCATATCTGACTGCAAACATTTAAATGCTATGTGACCCTGGAAAAGTCACTTAAACTGTGTTTATCTTAATTCATAGGAAAAGGAAATGGCAAACCAATCCAGTATCTTTGTCAAGGAAATCCAAGAGACAGTACTGGCTATGGTCAATGGGTTCACAAAGAGTCATAGATGACATAAAATCAAAATTTTGTCAATGCACATTTTTGAGTCCTTTTATGTCTCAGAAATAAATGGCTCTCATATTTGCCTAACACTTTTCTACTTTTCTTCTCTACCTCCCCTTTTTGGAATATAACAAACATTAGTCAAAGCCAGGTTTTAAATTATCTTCCCTGGGTTTCCATGTTAGAGATAAAGAACTAGATTTTGAGAAAATTGTCTTGATTCCACTCTATTTAATGAAGTTCCTTCAGAATTGAATCTGGCCTAAATGAATGAGACTTTAATTGAGAGGGATCCCATTAGTAGGAGACAGAGATTCAAACTTCCTAGACTGAGTAGAAGTTTTTTCCCCTTTTTTTCCATATTAGTCATTTTGTAAAAAGAAAAAAAAAACATGAGAGAGAGAGAGAGAGAGAAAGAGAGATTGATTCAATCAACACTCCGAATTCATTAATTTTCTCTCTGCAGATGGGCAGCATTTTTTATAATAGGTCTATTGGAAATTAGCTTGACCCATTGTTTTGATCAGAGTAGCTAAATTATTCATGATTGATCATCATAATTCTGTTTTTACTGTTTACAATGTTATCTTCGTTCTTCCTACCTCATTTTGTATTGGTACACATCTTCCTAGGTTTTCCTGAAGCCATTTCCTTCATCATTTTTAATACCACAATAGTATTTAATAACAATCATATACTTCAATTTGTTCAGTCATTCTTGAATTGAGGGGCATCCCTAATTTCCAGTTCTTTGTCACCATAAAAAAGACCTGCTGTAAATACTTTTGTACATGATGATCTCTTTTCCTTTCATTTGATATTCTTGGAACATAGGTCTAGGAACTGTATCATTATATCAAAAGAAAAACATAGATTTATAAAACTTTGGGTGATTTCGAATTGTTTTACAGAAAGGCTAAACCAATTCAGAACTCCACCATTAATGTAATAGCATATGTGTTTTTCCACATCACCTCCATCATTTTTTACTTTTTTTTGAACATTTATCCAAACAGAGGTATGAGGTGGTATCTTGGAGTTTTTTGATTTGCATTTCAATAATTAAGTGTTTCATAGCATTTTTAAAAATGTGAATAATAGTAGATTTGTATAATTTTGTTCAGTTCCCTGTATAACTGAAATTGAGATCTTTATCAGAAAAACCTCCTTTAATTTTTCTCCCACTTCTTGGTTTCCTTCTGATTTTGGCTTATTTTTTTATTTCTAATAATTAAAGTAATTCTTTTTACTTCTTTTGAGCCTTTCTGTATCATAGTTTGGTCTTAAAATCTTCTCTAATCCATAGGCCAGACTGGTAAAAATTTCCATGCTCTCTTAATTTTCTAATGTCATCTTTTTTAAAATCTAAATCATACTCCCATTTTGATCTAATATTGGTATATGTGTGATTAATGATCCTTGCCTATTTTCTGCCAAACTACCTTCCTGTTTTTCCAGCAAATTTTGTCAAATGATGCATTCTCAGCAAAATTTTCCCCTACAAGTATTTTTGTTTGTTAAAAAGACATTTATTGGGGGAACAGCTAATTGGAGAACCAGGCCTAGAGATGAGAGGTCATAGATTAAAATCTGACCTCAGACACTTCCTAGCTGTGTGACCCTAGGCAAGCCACTTCACCTCCATTGTCTACAATTTACTGCTCTTCTGCCTCTGATCCAATACATAGTACTTATTCTAAGACAAAAGGAAATGGTTTTAAAAATTAAAAAAAATAAAGGGCATTTATGTTTGACCTCCAAATATGGCTAACAGTTGAATGATGAGGTTCATAACCTTTGGGTTGCACTGATATTTGGACAAGTCCAAAGGGTTCTGAGCCACATTTTGAAATGTGACCATACCTTCTGGGCTTGACATAACTTTTTGTCTATCTCTCCCTTCTTTTTTTTTCTCTTTTTTTTCTCCCTTCTTTTATAAAGCCTTTCTCTCCTAATTCACTATAAGGTAAGGTAGTTTTCTATAGCTGACTGAATGTGGATATAATTCCACTTTTGCTAAGATGAGAATAGCATTTAAGTATTGCCCATGACCTCCTACACACTATCTTCTCCATTGTATTGATTCTTAGGTGTCTCCTCAAATTATATAATTACACTCTTCTATCCTTCCTTTTCTCTTTTCCTCATGAGATCTTTCCTGTCCCTTGATTATTATTTTTTTAATATCATCTCATCCTATTTTTATTACTCCCTTTCTTCTTTCTTTCTGGACATGTTTTACTGTCCTAATGGTGATAAAGTTCTCAGGTAGCCTGTATACTTTTTCTTATGTGACTCAAGTATGTGAAGATTAAATTTAACTCTCCCCTCTGATTGTGAAATTGAAATTAATTAATTCTCCCCTGATTTTGAAAATTAAATTAAACCCCCTGCTCATTTTTAAATTTAATTACCAAAAGTGTAGACACTCTAGTTAAAATTCTGGGGAGATCTGCCCATTTTTAGATTTAATCACCAAAGGTGTAAATACCCCATTCACACTTGAGTAGGGGAGGTCTGTGACCCACATGTGCAATAGAGGGTGATGAATCAGAATTAAATGGACTTCCCCTGGGCAGTTCTAAAGCAAATCTTCAACTGTGATTGGTAGATGTAAAATTAGGGGAAGGCACAGGAAATGATGTAAAAGAAAGTGTCTTTAAAAGGGAGTTAGAATCATCTGAGATTTGTGGGAGAATTGTCTGAGATCTTCAGTTGAAGAAGAATCTGTTGACTGGACCTGAGGCCCTGTTCCTGGTGAGGCTGTTCTTAAATCTCTTCCTTTTGGACTGACACATGATGAGTGAAAAGGCTGAATCCTTTCCTGGATAATTTCTGAAGGAACTAGCTTCAGGAGAGACCTACATCTTGAGAGAGTTTTCCCCAGGTAGTCAGCTTTGCTGAGGCCGGCAGAAACTAACTATCCTTGCCCAGGTTGAGGCAGGGGTTGGGAGTAAATTACTTAGTGCTTAGGTTAGATATCTTACGCTATCCTTTCTCTGATTTTCTTACTTCACTCTATATTTTGTAAATAAATTGTAAATAACTTCTTTGGAATAAATTAAATTCCTGGAGACCCTATTCTAAATACAATCTAGTCCATTTTTTTTTTATAAATTGACACCTTTTCCTCCTTACAAGTATTATATATATATATATATATATCTTATGTATTTTAATTATCACCTTTCTAGGTGTGGATTCACCCATTTCAATCACATTGAAACCCTTACATCTGCACTTTTCTGTTTATCTTTTTAAGCTTCTCTTGAGTGTTCAGTTGGGACACTAAATTTTCTTTTCAGCTCTGGCTTTTTTCCCTTCAGGAATACTTGGAAGTACTCTGTTTCATTAAATGTCATTTTTTCTTCTGGAAAGTTATACTCAGTTATATTTTCACTGGGTATGTGATCCTTGTTTGGAGGCCTGAATTCTTTTACTTTTTGGAATATCATCATATCTTCTGGTCCTTTAATGTAGAAGCTAGTAGGTTTTGCATAATCCCTACTGTGGGTTAACAAAATTTGAATTGTTTCCTTCTGGCTGCTTGAAATACTTTTAACTTGGTTTGGTAGTTTTAAAATTTTTTCTGTAATAGCATTGGGTTGTTTTACATTAGGGCCTCTTTCAGGAGATAATAAATTATTTAAATCCCTATTTTCCCCTCTTGTTTGAGAGGACCAGGACAGTTTTCCCACATGATTTCTTATGAAATGGTGTCTAGGCTTTTTTTTTACATGGTTTTCAGGTATTATGTTGATTCTTAGATTGTCCATCTAGGATCTATTTTCGAGGTCAATTTTTCCAATAAGGTATTTTAGATTTTCTTCTATTTTTTCATTCTTTTTATCTTCTCTTATTGTTTTCTATTGCCTTATAGAGTTATTAGTTTCCCTTTGCTCAATTATAATTTCCAGTTATTTTTTCCCTTGAGTTTTTTGTGTTTCCTTTTCTGTTTGGCCCCTTTGATTCATTAGGAAGTTGTTTTATTCAATAATATTTTGAGGACCTTCATTTCCAGTGGTTCATTCTGGTTTCCAAGTTGTCAAATTTTTCTATCCTTTTTTTACTATTTGATTTTTTAACTTCTTTTCAAGTTCTTCCAACAGCTCTTTTGGGGCCTTACTTTCCTTTGAGGCTTCACATGTTTTCATTTTGTCATTTTTTTTCTCTTCTGAGTTTAAATTTTGATCTTCTCTAGCACTAACGATATTTTCTAAAGTTAGATTTTTCTTTGTCTTTTGCTCATTTTTCTAATTATTATTTTTCCCCTTGATTACCACATCTATCTGTTGAGATATTTGTGTTACATCAAGTTGACACTGGGTCCTTCAATATGCATTTCCAAGGGAACTAGTTTCTTGAAGGGAGGATATTAGCAGTTTTTCCAACTAAATTTTATCCCTCTTGCTTTCAGTTTCCCTGTTGTCTTCTGTATTCGGCTCTTCATCCTCTGCTCTTTCATTACCCCTGGACACATAGAAGTGTGAAATTGTGTAGGGCTGTCATTATGTTGCTTCTCACTCTGCTCTTTTTTTAAAAATCAGGCCAGATGGAAGAGGATAGAACTAACCTTGAGTTGTTCCACCACTCTTCCATTTCATTGCCTCTGGACATGTGACAGCTTCTATAGCTGTTCCTCAATTTACTGGGTAGGACTGGCCTTGAGTTTCTCCTTCCAGGTGGTTTAGTTGTCTCAGGTCGTGCATAGGGTTGCTCCATGCTCTGAAGTTTCCTTACCTCAGGGCCCTGTAGGGCTTATCTTGTGCTGCCCCTGTTTGCTATTTATTTGATACAGACCTCTTGGCAGTGGTTATATAATCTGTGAGCTCTCTCAGATGTAACACTCACTGGACTATTCTCTCCTCACTCCAGTGAGACATGATCCTTCTACTTTATTTTCCATTTTTATGGGTTTGGAAGGGTTGGGTGAGCTGAGCATGCCTTAGCTTACATTTCTCCTGACATTCTTAATATTAATTATTAGATTGTATTGAATGAACTTTCAGAAGCAATAATGTCTAGAGACATGCTCTTGAATATAGAAGAAATTTTTAAAAGGTTTTTAAAATATTTAAACATTTTAATCAATAAGATATAAAATAATATAATTGAAGTACTTGAATCAGATGTGATAACTTCCATATTACAAGGTAGTGAATTGCAATGAATTTTTTATTGAGACTTGTAAATTGTTCTTGGAGTTTTAGCCTTTAGTAAGAGCTGAAAACTTATTTTCTCATTCCCATAAGCTAAAAATTGAAGAGGAAAATTATTCTGAGGTAGGTGAACGTGATTCTTGTTTGAAAATTAAATACAGATTTTAAGGAGCAATGGGAACATTGCTAAGTTGGAAGTTGTCAGGTGGAGAATCTTTCAGATTAAACTAAATCAGCTACAAATCTAAATTGATTTGTGGTTTGTGCTAGAGAATTGTCCTAGGCCATTCATTGGCACATTTCATGTCTAGTATATGTTGCCACAACTTCAGTCTTATATTAAAAGACAGGACTTCTAAGGCTTAGACATGCATCCCTGAAAAACATTTCAATTTTCTGTATCTGTAGCTAAAGCTGCCAGCTAAGTATTATGTTGTTACTGAAATATTGCTCTTCTTGGGCTAGTTCATTCTTATTATCATTTTTACTACCATTTCCAGTGAATCTGTTATATAATGATTTCCTTGGTTTAAAGCCCATTGAAATTCTGTTCTTGTTATTGTTTTACTTCACTTGAGAGCCACTGTTGAGTCTGTAACTTCTAACCCATGCAACTCAGCACTTTTGGGTGATTGCATTTTGAACCCTTTAAGGCTCTTAGATTTTAATTAATTCTACTCTTGTACAAATAGTTGTCTTTGAATTCAGCCCTTAAATGAAAATTAGCCCATTTGGATGCATATGTATAAGGTCAGTCAGTAAATAAAAACTTATTAAGGACCTACTATGTGCCAGGAATGATACTAATATGAAGGGATATAGTGAAAAATACAAGATAGTCCCTGTTCTTGAGGAGTTCACAGTCTAATGAGGGAGATAATATGTAAACAACTAATTATGTAATAAGTTATATACTATATAACATGGAATAATCAAGAGTGAAAAGCCACTGTAATAAAGGGGGAAATCAGGAAAGACTTTCTATAGAAAATGGAATTTTACCCAGATCTTTAAAGAAGCCAGGGAAATTAGGAGGCAGAACTAAAAAGTGAGAGCATTCCTTGCATGAAAAATAGATTATGATGGCAGAATCAGAAGACAGTGTTTATTTTTCAAGGAACAGTGAAGATACAAAAGGCTCACTGTACCATGCAGTATGGGGGGTGGGGTGTAGGGAGGTATAAAGTGTAAGAGATTTGTTGCAGACACACCAACTAGAAAGCTATTGCAACAGTCTAGTCATAAAGTAATGATGACCTGCACTGGGATGGTGGCAATGTTAAGATAGAGAAGGAGATATATGTGATAAATGTTATGAAAGTAAAATCAATAGGCCTTGACAACACAGTGGAAATGGGGGTAAGAGAGAGTGAGGAGTCAAGGATGATACCTAGGTCTTGAAGCTCCATACACCTGAATCAACAGCAATGTTGCTTTTATCATTAACACCTTAATATAAACATTAAATGTGTACATGCATTTTGTATAAGAGCCACATATTTTAGATTAAAATTTCCTAAAATTAGTTTGTAGGTTTCCAGTAAACTCTGTTGATTCATGTCAGGCAAAAATATTAAAAGTATTATGCTAGGCATTGAAATACAGAATCAAAAATGAAATTGTACATTCCCTCCAAAAACTTTCATTCTATTAGAAGTGATACAGAGAAAAAAAATACAGTGTTGGAAGGAAGAGGAAAGGATGAACAATTGGACTGCGATGAAGTATTGGGAAAGCCCTATAGAGGAAGCATTACATATAATGAGCCTTGATGTATTCTGGGAGATCTGTATGAGGAGAGAGTAAATCAAGTCATGATCCTTTATTATAATAATGGGAAGTAGAAATAATGATGAGTTAGGAGAAGGCAATTGTAATAGCTAGTTACAGCTCAGCTGCAATACAAAGGGCACAGAGAGAGTAAATATGAAACAGTTTTGGAAAAGTAATTTAACAATATTGTAAATGGTTTTATATGCCAGGCTAAGAAATGTACATTTTATCATAGGAGTTTATGAAGATTGGATTTGGCTCTCCCCTGATTGTAACAATGAAGGTACTTAACTCTTCCTTTATTGTGAAGATTAAATTGTAATCCCCTGTCTGTTTTTAGATTTTAGTCCCCAAAATGTAAACCCAGTATTTGAAGTAGATCTACCCATTTTAACTACAAAAAGGTGTGAACTAACCACAAATGGTATGAACGCCCATTTCATACACTGAGTGGGAGGTCTGTGACCCATGTGTGAAAGAGTGGGCGGTCCTGGAGAGGAGCATCTGCTGTGATTGGTAGACATAAAATTTAGGGGAGGTGACACAAGAGAAAAAAGGTCTTTAAATAGTGGAAAACAGAGACACACAGGATCAACTCATTCATTCAGTCACTCAGAGTTGGACTGAAGATTGCCAGTCACTCAGAGGAGAGACTGGAAGACAGTCACTCAGACTTGGAGTGAAGACAGGGACTTGAACCCTGGAGGAGCTCATGCAGGAGACCTCAGACTTTCTTTTTAGAAGGTCATCCTGGTGAGTGTAAAGGCTGACTTCTTTCCTTGCCCTTCCTGGAGGTGTGAACCTCAGAGAAAGGCCCATCTTTCCCAGACTCCTTTCCCCTGACTGGTGCCTTAGAAATTCTAACTGGTTCAAAGTAAGCTAGAGCTTTCTCTCTCTCTTTCCCCTTTTCTCTCTTCCTCAATATCATCCCTCTATTGTAAAATAAACTACCATGAATTCCATTTGAGTTTAGTAATTCTTTGGGATTTAGCAATTAAATCCCTGGTGACCACCAATTTAATATTCAGGCCAACTATAAATTTAACAAGTTCTTAATCTATTTTTTTGTGATGGACCTTTTCAGCATGCTAGAAAAGACTATGAACCCCTTCTCCAGATAATGTTCCCAAATTCACAAGATGAAATATGCAGATTCATAAGGGAAATTGATTATATTTCCTTAGAGTTATAAAATTAATTAAAATAATAATTTCAGGGACCTCACGTTAAGAACTTCTGAAAGAGGAATTAGACGCTGAAGTTAATATAGTTGTTATTCTTGCTGTTTCATATGGTTTAGCAGCAGGGTGATATGACTGAATCCATGTCATTGGCATAATATGTAGGCAGTTTCCCGGAGGAAGAATATGAAAAGAAATAATCCAAAGGCAGAGATTCAAAATAAGCAACTATCATGAGTCTAGGTGACAGAGACAAAGATTAATGTTAAAGTGGCACTTAATATAGAGGAATCAAATATGCTAGCTTCAACAATGCATACAACATAGCATTATAAATTGTCAAAATTGAGTAGTTCAGCAAAGTCAAAGGAGTGTCTGCTTAAATTACAAAGATGTATGTTTATTTTGGACAGTTGGGTGGTTCAAGGAATAGAGTTTCAGACCTGTGGTCAGGAATATTCATTTCAAATTTGGCCCTCCATATGTACTAGATGTATGACTCTGAACAAGTCACATAATCTAGTTTTGTCATCTGTAAAAAGACCTAGAGAAGGAAATAGCAAATAATATCATAGCTAAGAAAACTCCAAAGTGGGGTCATAAAGAGTTAGATACTATGATATATATATATATATACATATATATATATACACACACATATATATGATATATACTATGAATAAAAGAACAACCAAAGTTTTGATTTCTGCCTCTCACCCATACTGGTTACAGATTCTGGGCAAGTCCCTTAAACTGTTGGCATCCAATTTAATTCTTTAAGATGCAAATTACAGATAAAATGCCAATTTGTATTAACAAAGGAGGAGGTTTTTACTTGGAAAATTGCCCATACCAATAAAATATATACAATACAAAATATAATAATATATAATTTCTCCAAATAGTATAATACTATCCCACTTTTTACTGTTTTGAAAGAGATTCCACAGATAAAGATAGATAGATAGGCACACACACAGAGACTTATTTAATCCTTATAAACAGATATAATTCCTATTTTTCAAGAGGAGGAAACTGAGGGTCAGAAATATTAAGATAGCTAGTGTATAGCAATAGTACTACTGGAGCAGTAGTTCAAAGTGATTCATTCATCATCTGTAGCTTGTCAGATCATCTTGAGTTCATACAGATTAGTCAACAGATTAAAGTTGCCAGAATAAAGAACTTCTTTCTATAGAAACATTTACTATTTAGAGAATTTTTTTGTTGTTGTTGTCATTATGAAAATATTAATGGATTGTGACTCTAAAGAACTCATTTTCCATTGTTACTTGATCATTTTGTTGGATATGGAGGTCATTTAATTCTCTGGGTCTTTGTTTTCTATTCTCCTTCCAAGCTTATTACCCTATTGTGGGAAATAACTGGGGAATTATTATAGTGAAATACTGAATGAGGTACTTTGAAGGGCAAAGAATCATGTGGCTGAAACATAGGTTTCTGGAGTTAAAGAATATTATTCTGTAGTTCCTGCCCTCAAGGAATTTACATTTTAATGGTGGAGAAAATGTATATATAGTTACACAAATATATGCAGGATAGAAAAACTATAACATTAAATGAGAAGGCACTAATTACTAGGGAGACTTTGGGAAGATGTCTTGAAGAAGGTGGTATTTAAGATTAGTACTGCAAAAATTGAGAAAATTTAAAGACAGAGAACAAATATTGTGAAAATCCAGAGAAGCATAATGGACTTACATGTGAAGAATGTTAAGTTGGCTATTTTGACTGAACTCATAGAAAAAAGTAATGTATATGAAGACTTAGAAGCTGTGAAGGGTCAGGTTTTGATGTATATTCTATGGTAAAGAAAAGATTTTATACTTGATCCTAGGGGTAAATGGGAGCCATAAAAGTGTAGTCACTTGGTGGAGGGGGGAAGCATAGTCATGATTTAAGAAAATAATTCTGATGGCTGTGCGGAGGAAGCATCAGAGTGAATAAAGAGTTGAAAGAAGAAGATGAATTAGGAATTCTCTGTCATAGTACACATGAAAGGCAATGAAGACCTGAATTAGCTAGGTTGATGACTATTTATTGTAAGATAAGCATATCTATATATATATCCATACTTTATATATCACTAAATATTATATATCACATATGTTCATACTTTGTATTATTCATTTTTGAGTGATTAAAAGTATGGATATTAATATTTACATATAAAAATTCAGACTTGATATAGCACATGGATTGTATGGGCTATTCTGGGAGGATTGTCATCTCTTGTGTGAGGGCTTGCTAAGCCCTTTTCAGGGCTGTTCATCCATTTGTAGTGTCTACCTGTTACCCAGTTCTCACCTGTGTGAAGTTATACTATAGTGGCCATACAATGGCAAAATGGACAAATCGGCTAGAGCAATTTGGGGATAACCAATAGGCTTCATATCCATTAGTGAGTTATGGGAATGTCTACTTCAAGAGTATGAAACCTTCCCCTGGCAGAATAGAAGAATGAGAACAATTTGTTCCCATGGCCAAGGAGGAACTGAAGCAGGTGCTATGGAACACATAGAGCTTGGCTGGTCATCAAAGATACCAGGTTCATCCACTCTATCCTGTGCCATCACTAGTCATCTTGACTTATGTATTACCACTGGACTTTGATGGCTTTAGAATAGAAAGTGAGGCTAATGATTTTATGCAACTCTGACTCACCTAAATCCAATTCACATAAAAGTATAAATATAACCTGTATTGTCATTAGTACTTTTAGAAAAACAAATGATAAACAATAGCAATAAAACATATAATATGATTTAATGTGATATGTGTAAAAGATAACCTAATTTGTAATTTTAATCAATTCACATTGCTTGTTTTGTCTTTTTATTTTTTTTAAACACTTACCTTCCATCTTGGAATCAATACTGGGTATTGGTTCCAAGGCAGAAGAGTGGTAAGGGCTAGGCAATGGGGGTCAAGTTACTTGCCCAGGGGCACACATCTAGGAAGTGTCTGAGGCCAGATTTGAACTTAGGACCTCCCATCTCTAGGCCTGGCTCTCAATCCACTGAACTACTCAGCTACCTCCTTGTTTTTTCTTTTTAGAACTATATCTTCTGCATGTAATCCTGTTAGATAGCCAGCATTTTAATGACAAATCATGACCATCGATTTAAAAGTAAGTAAAAATCTGAGTTGTTGTATGAAAATCAATAATAATCAATTATCAGATTCTGAGTAAAATAACAAGGAAAATCCCTTGGAAATGCCTTCCAGAATTTCTTTTCCAAGAGAAGTTGGGTGCATGCACTCAGTGTGTAACTGAGTAAAATATAATATTGGAAATTATTTCCAACTTTATAAAAGAAAGAGGCAGTTAAGTGCTTATATTTTTTCACAGTCAAAGAAAAAAAGTGCTTACAAATTTATAAAGTTTCCCTACATAATTAAGTGCCAACAAAAACCTGAAAGTTTTAAATGTATAAATTTAAGAGTGAACATCCATTGGTTAGTTTGGGATGCTATTAAAATATATACCACTGGATGGACTTCTCCATTAGTGTCAATGCAATGTGTCTGAACAATCTGCAGGGATCTAAAAAACACTATCCACAAGCAGAGGATAAACTGTGGGAGTAAAAACACCTAGGAAAAGCAACTGCTTGACTACAGTGGTTGTGGGGACATGACTGAGGAGAGACTCTAAATGAACACTCTAATGCAAATGCCAACAACATGGAAATGGGTTCAAATCAAGAACACATGTGATACCCAGTGGAATCGTGCGTCGGCTATGGGAGAGGTGGTGGGAGAGGGAGGCGGGAGGAAAAGAAAATGATCTCTGTTTTCAATGAATGATGTTTGGAAATGACCAAATAAAATATTGTTTAAAAATATATATACCACTGGAATAAGAATGATTTATTTATCATTAATGAATGTAAAAAAATCGCATATTTGGTAATTTAGATTATTTTCTCACGTGATTTCTGAACAATGAAATTGGATTGCTGAGAATTTACCAGTTTGTCTGTAACACAAACATGTTTTCTAATAACTGTTCTTTATGCCAGAATGCGTCAAAATTAAAAAAAATAGAAGAAAATTAAGTGAAAGATGCTAAATAAAATTTATGTGTGTGAGTCCAGGGAAATTGTTAATCATTATTGCAACTCCCTTAGAGCAAGATTAATTGTATTCAGCTCTAAGCTTTGGTTAGGAAGACTTACCACTTGAGAGGTGTATTTAGCATTTTCAGAAATGGCTTCACAAATACTTATATGAGTACTTTCTTCCTTTTTGCAGATATTTCCAATTAGTTAATGCCAAACTAGTGGTCAGCAATTGGCTGCAGACATTCTGGCATGATGTTTATCTAATACCTTTATTTTCTCACTTAGCTATATATCTGCTATATATATCTGGTTAGATCCCAAAGGACTTGCCCTATGTTTTGGAGGCAGAGTTGGGAAATAAACTTTAGTTTTAAGGCAAACGATGAAAGTATGCAATAAATGCACAAGAAGGTCTTTACTCTAAAATGGTAGAGTGAATAAGAGCTGTGAAATACATAGTAGGATTCCAGTTACTCCACAAACTTGCACACATCATGCCCCTTATTTTTTCCTCTACTGTATATATACATGGATGGCATGGTTGTCAATAGAAAAGTGAAAATGATATTACTAATACAATCATGGGAATTCTTGAAGTCATGAAGGATAAATAAGAAAATGTTGAGTACTGACTATAGAATATATAGGTGATAACATAAATATGTTTACACATATATATTTGATATAGAGATATAGAATGGATGTAGAATCTATAAAATTATTTTTATATATATGAGAATGGAAGTATAGCATCTAGGAGGATATAGAAGTTGTGAATCTGGGTGACAGGAATGATAATAATATTCTCAAAAAAGAACAGAAAAGTTCCTTAGAATGGAAGATTTAAGAGAAAGATTATAAAAATCTATTTTGAATATAATGAATTTAAGATGCCTAGCAAAAATCTGGAATAATAAATCCTACAGAGTTAAAGCTTCAGTACTGGAACTTGGGAGAGAAATTATGGTTGAATATATAGATCTGAGAATTATCTGCATAGTGATTTTACTTGAACTTATGTTAGCTGATGTGATCACCAACTGAGAGTATAAAGATGAAAGATAAAAACATCCAGGGCATAGAATTTGAGAACCCCATAGTTATTCAGAATGCCAGAGATGAAGATCTAGCAGAGGAAAATACAAATAGGCATTTTTGGAGAGAGCCACATCAATTGAATGAGGCCAGAAGTCAGTTTACAAAGGGTTAAGAAAGTGAGATGGGAGAAAGTAGTGACTCCAAATGTAGACAGCTTTCTTTCTCCAGGAATTCAGATGAGATGGATAGAAAGAATAGCTAGCAAGTGTGATAGGATGTAGTAATTATATCTTTGTTTAGGTTAGGGAATACATGAGTGTATTTGTAAGTGGCAGGAAATGAACAAGTATGGAAACTCTTGAGATTAAAGAGAAAGTAGAGATTATGTTGGCAGCAAATTGTTGTTGGGGACAGTAGAGGGTAGATCCAATGTTACATGTTGATAATGGCAAATAGAAGGGACAAATCTTTGTCAGAGAGACGAGCGACACGGGAAAAAGCAGGAGTTGGTATCAGTAGTATATCCTTTGTCAGTGTTTGCTTGTGAGACTTTAGTGCTTTACTTATTTCTTTTGTGTGGACAGAATAAATAACTGTAGTATACCCGATCTACAGTACACATTGAATATTTTTCTATTCTCCTTTCTTGGGAATAACTTAGACATGATATTAGTTTTAAATTATTTCCCCCAGAGATCTCTGGTAAATTGTATCCAGAAAATGGAGGAAAATGCCTGGCTTCTCTCTTTTAGGACCAAACCCACCCCCAGGACTGAATGTTAATCTGCAGTATAGCATACAGGACTAGGGTATCTTTTGTGAGAAAGATAGAGAACAGGCAACTCAGGCCCTTTGGACCCAGCAGTAATTCTGTGATGACACATTTGGCAGAAATGAAGAAGAGAATAATACCAATGGCAGCAATATGCAATTACTGACCCTTACTCACCATACTTTTTTTCATCACCCTCTGAGTCTTCTAATGGATCAGTTGAATAAATTTTCCGTTTGAGTGAATGTTATTATCTAGACAATGCTGTACTCATTAAAAACTGAGGAAAATAAGTCTAATTATACTTAGCAGATTTAAATGAGTTTTGCTTATTAAAAATGGTTCTGTTTCCCTTTTATCCTTGTATCCCCAGCACCTAGTATTGTGTTTGGTACATAATAGCCTTTTAATACATGTTTCTTAATTGATAGATTTTTTTAAAAATGAAAAGGAATACAACCTGACAGAATACAATTATCAATTTAGGATATAATCACCTAAACAAGTGGTATCAAGCATATTTTTTTTCTTTTGTGCACAGTGTCTAGCATATAAAGCAAAGAAAAATGAGGTAATTATCAAACACTAATTTTAGACATGGCTAAAATTCTTTAATCCCAAAATTGGGTTCTGTGCATATACTTCAAGATGATCTGAAAGAGAACCCTGAATTGTCTGTTAATTGAGGTTATCTTCACAAGGATATTGATCACCCTAGTCACATCGTGCAACCAGTAATCTGTTTCTATCATCGATAATCAGAAATAAGGGGACTGATTGTGACATTGCCTATTCATTTTTGAAAGCACCAGTCACTTCAGCTACATCACAAGGAATAGTATTTGGCTCCTTCAAAACCCGCAGTCTCTATATGGATTGAAAAGCTGCATCCCTTTCAGTTACCATAGAAACTCCTGATGACATTTTCAGCTTTCCCTTGTATGCATTTCCTTTCCTGTCCTGTATCCATATGTATAACTTCAAAGATGCCCCTTCATTTGACAATTGAAGAGCACAAAGCTACTTCTGGAGAGGAAAAGCCTCTTTACATTAAACAGAGAATTTCACCCGAGATCTTGTAACTCTGTTATCTCAAATATTTTTACAAAACATATTCTGCTTTAAGCTACACATCAATACCTTCTTCTATGTCTAAATTTTAAATTTAGGACTTTGAGCAATCAGAACAAATGTTCATCACAATATCAAGGGAACTTTTCTTCTTTTTTTTTTGGTTGGTTTTTGTTTTCTGTTTTTTTTCCTTCATCATTTCTAACAGTTATTTACTGAGATTTCCCAAATTTTGCCACATTCAGTTAGTGAAAGAGGGAGGGAATAACCACTTACATAATATCTACTATCTGTCAGGTACTTTGATGAGTGCTTTTTATAAGTATTATCTTATTTGATTCTCATAATGATCCTGTGATTAGACGTTACTGTCATTCTCATTTTACTGAGGAGGAAACTGAGGCAAACAGAGATTCATCAATTTGTTTCATATTTTTTATTTTTTTATTTATTTTTTCCCACTTGAATTAATTTATTGAGTCAATTTAGAACATTATTCCTTGGTTACAATAATCACATTATTTCCCTCCCTCCCATCCATCCACCCTTCCCACAGCCAATGTGCAATTTCATTGGGTACTACTTGTGTCCTTTATCAGAACCTATTTCCATGTTGTTGTTTATACTAGGATATTCATTTAGAGTCTACATCCCCAACCATATCCCTTCAACCCATGTATTCAAGCAGTTGTTTTTCTTTGGCGTTTTTACTCCCACTGTGTTTCCTCTGGATGTGGATAGTGGTTTTCCTCATAGATTCCTCCAAGTTGTTCAGGGTCATTGCATTGCCACTAAAGGAGAAGTCCATTATATTCGATTGTACCCTAGTGTTTCAGTCTTTGTGTATAATGTTTTCCTGGTTCTGCTCCTCTCACTCTGCATCAATTCCTGGAGGTTGTTCCAGTTCCCATGGAATTCCTCCACTTTATTATTTCTTTGAGCACAATAGTATTCCATCACCAACATATACCACAATTTGTTCAGCCATTCCCCAATTGAAGGGCTACCCTCATTTTCCAAATTTTTGCCACCACAAAGAGCGCACCTATGAATATTCTTTTTCCTTATTATCTCTTTGGGGTCAAACCCAGCAGTCCTGTGGCTAGATCAAAGGGCAGACAGTCTTTTAGCGCCCTTTGGGCATAGTTCCAAATTGCCCTCCAGAATGGTTGGATCAATTCACAACTCCACCAGAAATAAATTAATGTCCCAACTTTGCCACATCCCCTCCAGCATTCATTACTTTCCTTTGAGGTCAAGTTAGCCAATCTGCTAGGTGTGAGGTGATATCTCAGAGTTGTTTTGATTTGCATTTCTCTGATTATAAGAGATTTAGAACACTTTTTCATGTGTTTATTAATAGTTTTGATTTCTTTATCTGAGAACTGCCTATCCATGTCCCTTGCCCATTTATCAATTGGAGAATGGCTTGATTTTTTGTACAACTGATTTAGCTCTTTATAAATTTGAGTAATTAGATCTTTGTCAGAGGTTTTTGTAATGAAGATTGTTTCCCAATTTGTTGCTTCCCTTCTAATTTTGGATCCATTCGTTTTGTTCGTACAAAAACTTTTTAATTTGATGTAATCAAAATTATTGATTTTACATTTTGTGATTTTTTTCTAGCTCTTGCTTGGTTTTAAAGTCTTTCCTTTCCCAAAGATATGACATTTTTACTATTCTGTGTTCATCTAATTTGCTTAAAGTTTCCTTCTTTATATTCAGGTCATTCACGCATTCTGAGTTCATCTTGGTGTAGGGTGTGAGATGTTGATCCAAACCTAATTTCTCCCATACTGTCTTCCAATTTTCCCAGCAGTTTTTATCAAATAGTGGTTTTTGGTCCCCAAAACTGGGATCTTTGGTCTTATCATAGACTCTCTTGCTGAGGTCATTTATCCCAAATCTATTCCACTGATCCTCCTTTATGTCTCTTAGCCAGTGCCAAATTGTTTTGATAACCACTGCTTTGTAATATAGTTTGAGATCTGGTACTGCAAGTCCCCCCCTTCCTTTGCATTTTTTTTGATGATTTCCCTGGATATCCTTGATCTTTTGTTCTTCCAAATGAACTTTGTTATGTTTTTTTTTTCTAATTCAGTAAAAAAGTTTTTTGGCAGTTCAATGGGTACAGTTTGTTTCATATTGCCAGTGTCACAGATTAGATGGATATGAACTTCTTCTATGTAGTAATGTCAGTTCTTTCTATATATACCAATAGCTCTCTGTAATCACTTTTCAATGATTTCTATCATAGTTTATTAAAAAAAAACTTTGCAATCAACCTACATAATATGTGCCTCATATTTATTCCTCCTATTCTTTTGCTTCAGTTTTCTAGGGTACAATTTAAATATTCTCATCAAAGCTTTTGTTGATAATAATAGCACCTACCTCAGAGGATTGTTGTGAAGATCTAATAAGATATTTTAAAAGTGTTTAGCACAGTGTCTGGCACAAGGTAAACTCTAAATGAATGTTATGTTGTATTTCTTCTTCTCATAGCTCTGGTAAATTATTTATTTTACCACTAAGATCACAGTTTCCATGCCACACTGAGATCAAGTAGGACTGAGTCTCAGCACTTTGTCCTCATTTTGGAGGGGTTGAATGAAAGAGTACTCACCCTTAGTAAGATTTCAAAATTGAGAATTATTCCCAGCAAGCCTAGTTTTCTTAGGTTAAAAGAAATCTTCCAGCAATCTGAGCCAAGTATGGATGCACTGCCTCAAGAGGTAATAGTAATTAATAACAGCCACAGTAGTAGGAAGAGCAGTAATAGTAGCTACAGTAGTAGTAGTAGTAGTAGTAGTAGTAGTAGTAGTAGTAGTAGTCGTCGTAGTAGTAGTAGTAATAGTAGTAGTAGTAGTAGTAGTCGTCGTAGTAGTAGCAGCAGCACCACTACCATCAAAAGTAGTAGCAGTAGTAATAAAAAATCTGAATTAATTTAACCCTCACAACTACCTTCAGAGGTAGGTATTATTATCTTCACTTTATAAATGAGGAAACTGAGATTGAGTAAGGTTAAGTGACTAACTCAGGACTAAAAAGGCAGTGTCTGAGGCAGTTTGATTTCAGATATTTTCTATTACAAGTTAAACTCTAATAGATTTCTCAGTATATTAACTAGATATCCCCAAAAGCTAAAATAATAATATTAATATAATATCTGACCTTTATGTAGCATTTTAAATTTGCAAAATGTTATCTCATAGATTTATATCTGGGAGGGACCTCAGATGTGAGTGAGTCACATTTCATCCTTTAACAGATGAAGAAACTGAGGCTTGAAGATGTTACTTACCCAGAGTCATGCAACTGGTAGGTGTCAGGATTCCCATTCAGATCATCCTCACAACTAGTCAATGGGGTCTATTACCATTGGTTAGATTTGTTGTAGAGAGTATTTTTGGTTGGGTTGGAGAAATTGTGTGTGTGTGTGTGTGTGTGTGTGTGTGTGTGTGTGTGTGTGTGTGTGTGAGAGAGAGAGAGAGAGAGAGAGAGAGAGAGAGTCAGACAGACAGACAGACACAGAGACACAGAGACAGACAGACATAGAGAGAGAGATGGAGACAGAGACAGAGAGAGTTGATTCTGATTTCTAGCTTGCTTCCATAGAGACTTCAGGGAATTTCTTCTTAAATGAGATCAAAATTCTCCTCTCTGTCTCTGTGTACCTTCATCTATCTGTCTTTCTCATATATAATATAAGCACATGGTTCCTCTCTTAAAGCAAGAAGGAAGAAGGAGGTCTCTTTTCCATGTTCTCATGACAAGTTCAGCTGCATGTAGGCATGTTGCACAATGTAATTAAAACATTTTTTCTCTAGGAAAATTTTGCTTCTTTGCCAACACACTGGGCATTTTTTAATAAAATAAAAATATTACATAAAAATAAATACAATACAAGAGGTCCTGGTTTTAAATCTGTTCTCAGGCTCTTCTAACTGTGTAACCCTGGACAAGTCACTTAATCCCAATTGTCTAGCCTTTATTGCTCTTCTACCTTGGAACCAATACACAGTATTGAGACTAAGATGGAAGGTAAGAGTTTAAAAAATCAATATATCACATTTTTCCCCTCTGGGTAAATGTGGGAATTATAGCTAATAGTTAAATCAAGAAAGATTTCATATAAAAAGGGCCACTTGAACTTGATCTTTAAAAAAACCAGGGATTACAAGACATAGAAGTTAGAAAGATGGGTATTCAGACCATGAGGAGCAACAAGTTCAAATGCACAGAGGTTGAAAATAGAGGTCTATCTATATGATAAGGAATAAGAAGGTAAGTATGACTGAATTACAGGGTCTCAATATGTAAGACTATAAGAAATATAGGAAGGAGTTAGGTTGTGAGTAAATTTAAATAACAGATGGGAGTTTAGATAATATGGGAGAAATGCCACAGGAAATCACCATATTTAATTGAGTTGGTAATTGACATGATCATATCTGTACATTAGGAAAATAGTTTTGTCAGTTGCATGGAGTATGAACAGGAGAGGGGAGATCAGAGCAGGGCATGATGAAGGTACCAACATGTTCCCAGCCACTCAGGGTTCCAAATTCAGAGATTTTTTTAACCTTTTCTTCTTTCTTATCTCTATATAGATTCAGTTAAAGACAGAGAGGGTTATTGAATCTTTTATTTTACTAGGATAGGTTACTCCAAGATGAGGAAACTATCACTAGCAATATAGAACAGAATCTGCTCTATTATTTGGTCCCCCAGAACACTGAAAGTTTGAGACTTCCTCAGAATTTAAGAATCTGTAGGTATCAAAAGTAATATTTAAACCCATATTTTCTTGATTTCAAGGTTAGCTCTCTATTCACTATGCTACACAACCAAATGAATTAACAAATCTTGCTTATGCTATTACCAAATACCTGTCACATCTGGCTCCTCCTTCTTTTTGATCATAAAGTCAGAAGGTTTCCTTTTGGTTTTATTCAATTCTCATCCTTTTTTCTTAGGTTTGATTGTGGAACCATCTTTGTAGATTCATGGAGAGTGATGCTTTAGAGAGGGTCTGTAGAATGAAAGGCAGATAAATATAGTCTTAATTTTCAAAAGGAGAAGAACGTGATTACTTTGTACATTAGACCAATGATCTTAATGTAGAAACCTGGTAAACATTATCAAAGGATGATTAAATGGATGGTTTGTAAACACTTAGAAGGAATGACGCCCACTATGAGCAAGCATGAGCTCATTAAGACCAATAATGACAAAACTGTTATTTGTAAAATGAGAAAGTCTGACTACATGATTTCTCACATCTTTACTGTTTTCTCTCTATGAGACTATGATCCTATGAAAATCCACAGTTTTTTCCTAGACTTGGTGACTAAAATAATGTGAAAGGATAATGCCATAGTTATAGCACATATGGATTTCAGCAAGATTTTGTATTACAAAAGCCTGCTATCTTGGTGAACAAGATGATGAGATGTCTATCTAACCCACATCACTCATATTTAGTGGACTTGGAGGTAGACAAAATTTTTTATTAAGTAATATTTTGTTAAATAATAGATGAAAATGTGAAGAACGTAATGAAAGAATTTTAGATTTAGAAATAGAAAGAAACTATTAAGATATATAGTCACCACCTTCTCCCTTTGTTTAGAAGTTGAAATTTCACTGCAAAGGTTGACGTGCCAAATTTATGCAGGTAATAAATGTCAGAGGCAGAATTTGAAATCAGGTTCTCTGACTCCAGGGGCAGTGTTCTTTCTTCTGTATGCTAACACCATGAAAATCTTCCATCATAATGGTCTCTACAAAAAAAGGAGGTGGCATGCTTATCATCATTTCAGATAGCATGAAATTTTAAGGAATATGAATAAAGGTTAAATTCTGAATTTGGGTTGAAAATTTAAATGTTCAAATAGATAATGAAAAATATGACTAGGCAACATTTCAAGAAAATAAAAATAAGACCTGAGGAGTTAACCAACTGCTAAAAACTATAGTCAACAGTGTGATATAATGTTGACTTACTTCTTTTGTGTCAATTGAATTTGTTTATCTCATAACATTTGTAAGATTTAGTCTTTTTTTTAAAAAACCCTTACCTTCCATGTTGGAATCAATACTGTATATTGGTTCCAAGGCATAAGAGTGGTAAGGGCTAGGCAATGAGGGTTAAGTGACTTCACCAGGGTCACACAGCTTAGAAGTATCTGAGGCCAGATTTGAAACTAGGACCTCCCATCTCTAGGCCTGGCTCTCAATCCACTGAGCCACCCAGCGGTACCCTGTAAGATTAAATCTTATAAGGAAACCAAAGGGGTAAATGAACAAAGAAGGCATTTATAAAATGATTGGGAATGTAGTTCTCTGAAAATGAATAATTTCTGAATATATTTACAAATGAACATTACTGATTAGTATGTAACTGAGTCAATTTCATAGTAAACTGATTATAGTCAAATGGAGTTGATCATAAGAAGCTCTTTATAACTTATTCTTAAATTTACTACATTAAGCATTAGTAGAGAGAAGGTTTGCAAAGTCATAAAGCTAAGTATAAATCCATGTACTATAAGCTAAGGAAAGAACACAGATTTGATGGGTATAAAGGTTCTGTAGCTTAGTGAAATAAAATTGATAAAGTAGTAGATTGTCATTTGTTTAAGGACTTTGAGTATCTAGGTCTCAAACAAAGTGAGAAATGTATAAATCTCACTTCACACTAGCTAGGTAATTCTTGAAAAATAATTTATACTCTTTATACTTCAGCATCCTGTCCTTTAAAAAGGAGTTGGAACAGATGGTTACCCTAGTTGTTGTCTCCATTACCTCTTCCTTGAACTATTGTGATGCTCTCCTAATTAATATTCATGCTTAACATATTATCCCACTCTAATTTTTCTTCTCCTCAATTGTCAAAGTGATTTTTCTAAAATGTATGTCTTACCATGCCTCCTATCTCCCTTTCTATAAAGTCTAGTGACTGTCAATTACCTTCAATATCAAATAGAAAATTCTCCATAATTTCTTTATATTTTTTCAGTCTCCATATATATTACCCCCTTCCATGAAGTCTACAATCCAATCATATTGTTATACTTGCTATTCCTAATACACTGATATTTAATATACTACCTCTATGACTATCTCATGATAATCCCAAGGTTTGAATACTTTTCTTTCCCTTATTTACCTCTTAGACCCTGGCTGCTCAAGACTCAGATATCTCATTCAAAGAGATTGAAAAATAAAAAAAAGAATGTCCTAAGTATATTAAAATATTTACAGAAGATAATTGTAGAAACAAAAAATATCAAGAGAAT
The DNA here is from genome assembly GCF_027887165.1 of Monodelphis domestica. NCBI lineage: Eukaryota > Metazoa > Chordata > Mammalia > Didelphimorphia > Didelphidae > Monodelphis > Monodelphis domestica. The sequence goes on from NC_077229.1 coordinate 228,736,810, forward strand.
AGCAATTTACATAAAATCAAAACAATTAAAATATTTCTTTACAAACAAAACCAATGCAACCAAGATTAGAAGGGAAACTACAAATTTGGGGAGGGGTTATATAGCAAGTGTCTCTGAAAAAGGCCTTATTTCTCAAATAGATAGAGAACTGAGACAAATTTATAAGAATACAAAGCATTTCCCAATTCACAAATAGGCAAAGGACATGAACAGGCAATTTTCACATAAAGAAATTAAAACCATCTTTATTATCAGGGAAAAATACTTCAAATCATTATTGATTAAAGAATTGCAAGTTAAAATGTCTCTGAGGTACCACCTCTCCCCCACAAGACTAGCAAACATCACAAAAAAGGAAAATTATAAGTGTTCAAGGGGATGTGGAAAAATCAGGACACTAGTACACTTCTTGTGGAACTGAAAACTCAAACAACCATGCTAGTGAACTTTTTCCAAAGGTCCCTGAAATTGTGCATAACCCAGAAATACCACTACTGTGTCTGTATCCCAAAGAGATTAAAGATAGTGGAAAAGTAGTTACCTATATAAAAATATTCATGACAGCTCTTTTTGTGGTGGAAAATAATAAGAAACTGAAGAGATGCCCACCCATTGGAGAATGGCTGAACAAATTGTGGTATATTCTTTTATAAGAAGTATTTTGGAATACTATTGAATAGTGCCCTAATAAATGAACAAAAGATGATCACACACATGCGTACACTCACACACACACACACAAACAAAATCCTAGAAAGATTTATATGAAGTAATGCAAATTGAAATAAGCAGAACAAGGAGAATATTGTACACAGTAACAGTAATAATATATGATGATTAACTGTGAATGGCAAGATTATTATCAAAAGGATTTAGGATAACTCCAAGAGATTGAAGACAGAGAGAGACAGAATGCAAAAAGAAACATGACATTCTTTAATTATTGCCTCCATTAATTCTTCTCTAGAGAAAACATTTCATAACATGTCAAACATATATAACCTATATCAGACTATTTGACCTCTTGGGGAGGAGAGAGGAGTGAAAGGAAGAGAGTGAACTTGGGTTGTAAAATATCAGAAAATTAATATTAAAAATTATATTGTCATCTGGAAAAGAATAAAAAATATTATGATAAAAACAAAAAATAAAAGACATTCACATTTATATATTGATACTACAAGGAATGGAGGGACCCTAAGACAGTAGAAAAAGATGTTTATATATACTTTGACATATTTAAGAATTTATAATTTTATCAATGTATGTACTTTCCCCACCAATCAAGATCACACAGAACAGTTTTTAACAAAAGTTCTTTGAGAATTATTCTTGCTAAACATTTCATCAACTCATGAAAAATAAAAACCTTTGATAAACCTTTCAAAACACATCAAGGCTTGTCCTCAGATAACAGATATAGAGTGTAAGTTCATACTGATACCCATCTAAGTTTGGTAAGATTTGCCAGATCTTGAGTTCATTGTTTTAGCCATTGAGAGCCTAGGATGATCTCTGCGCCATGATGAAAAAGCAGAGTATGATTTTAAATAAGATGTTGGTTGATATTGGGTGAAAAACAGAATGTTACCTGAAGTTTACAGGAATGAATATTTCCATTTTAAAAGTTGTTAAAATTATATGTACTCAAATAACTCAGGTATTACTTTCAAATTTGAAAACAAAATAAAACAAAAAGACTCAGTAGACTTTAATGAAATAGGAATGTTGGAACAGAGAAAGTTGAGAAATTGTGCTTAGGAATATTGAGTATTCAAAGAGCATAATAGAAATTGTGTAATATCATTGATTGAGAAAGGATATATAGAGGTTAACTGAGGCAGCAAGGGATGGGATATTATCAAAGTGATAGGACATATGTTGTTGTCACAACATGATAGAGAGTGATATTATTACATGCTAGCCTATCCTCTCTTCTTCCCTTATTTCCATTTTCAGAGCACATAAATACTGATCATTACTTGGAAACATACAATTAAAAACCTGAACCAGGTACAATACCCATTTCCACACCTCCTTAGTAAGATATAATTTTTCATTTAATCTTAAAGAGAATCATTATTTTAGGAAACACTATAAGAGAATTCTGAGTTAGACTGCAGAGAGAAGATAAACCCGAATAGCAAAAGATAAATATATGCATTAAGCCACAGTTAGTACTAGCCACCTCAGCCAAAGAGAGTAATTGAAAACCAATAGTTTTTTTTAAAAGAAAAACATACCTATTAAGAATGTTAAATGTTCTCACTTTTGAGAGAAATTTAATTGAACCATTTTTTAGCTCCTAGCTGTACTCACATGTCCTTTGAAATCAATAACCCATAGCTATTTATCTAAAGACAATACTAGAATAAAATTATATTCTGGTAAAATTAGAGGGTTTTTAATTTTTATCATTGTTTGAGAAGATATTTGAGTAATTAAGTGAGTATATGTGCAGGGAATTTTAAATGGTTTGGTAATATTTCAAAATTACTAAATTGAAACTAAAATAAAATTAATTTTGCCCATTTGAAATGTTATGATTTAGAATATAATTAAATTTGAATAGAATGCAGTAATCATTAATTTAGCACTTATATAAAATATATTCAATGGTCTGATAGATTCTAGGAATTCTGCAATGAAACAAAATGCAGACTTTACCACAAGGAACCTATACTATAGTCATGGGTAGAATAAGAAAAAATACACCAGTAAAAAATAAATTATTATTTATTGAGTTGAAATTAAATTTGAATTAAGTAAAATTAATTAATGCCTAGGGTAAGGGGAAGAGGAGAATCAGGAAATTCTTCATGTAGGCAAAGATATCCTGTCTTCAGCCTGGTAAACTGGAAAATATCAATCAGTTTGTAGTCAGAGAACCTGACCCCCCAATCTCTTCTATGACACTTACTACTTGTGTATGTGACACTTGGCTTATCACTTTCTGGAATTTACTTTCCTTATATATATATATATATATATATATATATATATATATATATATATATATATAAGGAAAGTATAATGAACAGAGTGGATTAGATGCCACTTAGATCCTTTACAACTCTAAATCTATAGTCCTTTGAAAGGTAATGATATCCTTGAAGAAAGAAAAGTATTTCACCAGGCATAGATTTTATAGAGAGACCATTGTATAATACCAAGCTTCAATAGAGTTTAGTGAGCATCAAAATGGTAATTAGTACATTTCACTCAGGTGACCTAAGAGATAAGCAATAGAAAATAGAACAATTTTAATCAACTAACAGACATTTATTAAATAATCTGATGTACCATATATAAATAGATATGTTATGTATATATACCTTGGGTGGATTTAATATAAACTGTATCCCCTATTCCATTTGAAAATACATTTTGATCAATATCAACCCTACCCTTTGACTGGACTCCCATCTAAACTATGGGAGGACACAAGAGGTCTTAGGGTTCCTTAGGGTTCTCCGAACATCATCATCATGTCTTCATTTTTTATCTTCGGTTAACAAATATTTTTGTTATTTTCCTAAGAAAAATGAGCTTCTTTTTTCAAAACAAATTTTCCCATGGTTACATGATTCTTGTCATCTTCCTCTTGTCTTCTCTCCTTCCTCCTGGAGTTGACAAACAATTTCACTGGATTATACATATAGTTTCTTATTTTTTATAGAAAACTCTGTAAACAGAAATGAAAAAAAGAATGTGCTTAGGAGATATGCTAAAGTGTTGATTTGGGCATGTATTTTTAGATAGAGACTTATTGTACATTTGTATTTTTAAAAAGATTCTAGTGAAAAATATTACCTAATAGATTTTGCTCTTAGTCATCAAGTGTGAGAAAAAGATGAAGCGATTAATCTTATTTATGAAGACAATTATTTTGTTTGATTGCCACTGTGAGACTGATCTAGCCATATGGCTAACACCTGCAAATAGGTCTCCATTTTTCTTAAAAAGTGAAGATAATAGAACAATTTTTGAAAAAGAAGCCAGGTGATAGTTTTATAGTTCTACTGTATTGTTTAGTTTAGTACAACTATAAAGAATGTGATTTTTACTTACTGGCCAAGAGAGGTATATTCTGAAGAATAAAGAATTCTACTTTTTAGATATAAACTTATAATTGGTAATGTTTTTGCTAGGTAAGAATGAATATTTTATCATCCCCTCCCCCAATTTTTTTCAATTAGTCATTAGAGAAATATACAAACTGAGGAAAAAATCAGAGATCAGGAGATCTATGATGTCTAATTCCAACTTCATCATTAACTTCTAATCACAGCTGGTCACATTACCTGATCCAATCCTTACAACAAGTTTTATACAACATTTATCTTCTGATGAATTTTTGTGATAGTCTATTCATCATCATGTCTTTACTTCGTTAATACCTCAAGGACCAATGGGGATATTTCCCTCACAAGTGAAGATATGTGATTTGGAGGTAGTTGCTTGGAGCCCAAAATTTCATTAACTCCTTGTCAGTTTTCATTAGTGTTGTGGTAGTAAAAGAATTGAACATTAAATCTGAAAAGCTAGATCTGAATCTATAAAACTCAACTATTAGCTGGGTGAGAATGGGCAAGTCTCTTCAATTCTCTGTTCTTCAGTTTTCTCAGCAATAAAGTAGAGGCAATGATACTTGAATCATCTCATGAAATTATTGTGAAAAAACACTTTGCAGAGCTTAATGTGCTAGACAAATGTGAATGGACTTCCCCACTCTGAATCAGATCATACCATCCAGAAGAAAGTGACTATGATGATGTGAGGACTTAAGATCATGTATGAATAATGGTTATAGGAAATGAAGAATATATTCCATGGAGAAGAGAAGAAAATGTTATAGCTGTCTCAGTTTTCACTCTTGTAAAACTGGGATAATAATTCTTGAATTACTCACACCATAGATTTATAGTTAGGACTAACTTATCTAATAACTATAATTCATTTTGAAAATATTAATATGCTATAGACATGTTTGGTATTTCTATAATTAATAGGAACATTTATTTCTTTATATTACACAAGGAAGTTCAGATGAAAAGTGTTGTCTGATATCTAAATAGCTTTAATAAGCTTTATTTCCCCTTACAAATTAAAGAGGAAATACAACTGGTAGCAGGGACAGATTGTGAGCTCCATGTATACAGTGACAGTGGGAACAACACAGGGAGGGAGTGGGTTATCTACACTCCCAGAAACCCTCAATCCTTACAAACAGTCAGTATGAAATTAAATGGAGACTGTCCTGTTATGTGTAGAACAAATAAAATAAAGGTTTTCTCTGAATTACCTAGCAAAGAGCCTGGATTAAGGGTATGTAAATAGGAATGGAATATGGGAGAGGATGATATTAGACTTCGTAGTGCCATTCCAGCAAGGGGTTGAAATGGGGGACTGGAAATTTATTGGACAAAAAATCTTTCACTAGGTCACAAATGGCATATAATTCTTCATTAATTCATCCAAAATGATTTGAATGATATTATTATATTAAATTATATTAGATATGATATTAAATTATTATATTAAATTAATATATATATATGATATTAAAATGTGTGTGGTAAAGATCTTTCAATTCACAAATCATAGCACCTCTGATTTGAAAGATATAGGGAATCATTGCCTGAGCTACCAAATCTGCCACTTCTAACTGTTCTGTTTTCAGTTGATTAAAAGCGACTGATTTTCAAAATTTCAGATCCTCTTTAAATCATCTTTATCCCTCTAATCTCCCAGATTCAATTATTTGCCATGAGCTCCTCAGCATCCCTTCCATCCTTCCCTTTCTTGTCATTCTGATTCAGACCCTCATCACTAATATACCATTTTCGTTACCTCCTAACTCACTTCCCTGTACATAGTATGTATGTACTCCATGAATCTACTCTTCCTATTATTGCCAAAAACAATCTTTCAAATGAATACTGTGGCCATGTTTTTGTCTTCTGCTCAAAAATCTACCTTAGGTCCTTTATGGACTCATAAAATACAAACTTCTCATATTTAAGACACCCCCCAAAATAGGAATCAGATTTATATTTCCAACTTTGTTCAAATGAATTTTGCATATTACACATTTAATTCCAATTCTGTGATTCCTTCACTTGTGTACCACTTCTGCAGTCACATAAATGGAACAACTTATCTGGACTACATCATATCCTGTCTTTGACAAAGCCCTTCTGTCTCTTAAAGATTCAGGTTACATGTTTTTCCTTTTTGAAGCCTTCTCTGATACTATCATCCAAAAATATTCTCTCCCTTTTCAAATTGTCCTATAACCATGTTGGTGAACCTATGGCATGCTTGCCAGAGGGGGCAGCTCCCCTCCCCCTCTCCTCTTAGTCTGAGGACATTGCACACCCCTCTGCCCAGCAACCCAAAAGGATTGCTTCCTCTTTTCCCTGTCTGGGTTAAGGGGGAGGTTCACATCTTATGTGAAAGTTGCAGTTTGGCCACTTGGTCTCTAAAAGATTTATCATCACTGTCCTGTAGCATTTTTCTGTGCATTTTTCCTTTACCTTATTAGACTCTCATTAAATTTATCTGTGTGCATGTCAGATGCCATTTAGAAGATTGCAGTGCTCTTAGGGACAGGATCTTCATTGTTTTTCATCTGTGTTTATGCATAGTACATAATATTCATTAAATTGAAATGGACATATTTCTGAAATCATCTAGACTAACTCTTATATAAACATGAATGTGTTTTACATTGTCCTCATAAAGTCATTTAATATCTAACTTAAGAGCTTCAATGTGAAGTAATTTTCTAGCTCCTAAGGGGGTTCATTCGATGTTTTATTATCTCCAATAGCTGGACAGTTTGTGCATATTAGAAACAAAAACTGACTCTGAAATTTCTACCACTACTGATAATTCAGTTCTTTGGCACTAAAAAGAACAAGTGTTCCACATCCACAGCTATAATATCCACTTTCAGATTTTGATTACTGACCAAATACCCCCAATTCTTTAAAAAAGTCCCTTATATTCCATGCTTTTTTTTTTCTTTTTATCTTACCATGCTGGTTGCCTTCCTCTTTTTTGCAATTCACTTTGTCTCTGCAATGTATATTCACCTGAAACTCCACAGACAGTCTTAATAGGGCAGTTTCTAATACTGTCTATCAAGATTATCACCTTGATCTTTATAGATACTAGACTTATTAATCAAGCTTAAGGTCACATTAGCTTATTGGTTTTCCAGGACATGTCTTAAGCTTGTCACTTAGTAATATCTCATGTTCTCACCACATAAACACTTTTTAAAAAATCCTTGATTATGTATTCTGTAATTGAAAGCTGGTGTTTTGAATGGGACATTTTTATAAGAAAATGTAATAGCATCATAAGTAGAGGGCAAGAATGTATAAGGTAGCTACTATGTGCCATGCATTGTGCTAAAGACTTTAATAGTATTATTGCATTTGATGCTCAGAACAACCCTGAGAAAGAGGGTCTATAATTATCCACAATTTACAGTTGAGAAAACTGAGTCAGACAAAAGTTAACTATATGTTGCACGATCAAACATCTAGAAGTGCTTGAACCCAGATTTAATTTTAAATCTTCTGAATTCTGGGCCCAGTACTCCATATACTTTACCAGGTGCTCCATAATCTATCTAGAGATAGTTATAGCTGGATTCAAAAACCAAGTCTGAATTCCAATTACTTTAGTGCTGTGTGATTTGGGACAAATCAATTTTCTGGGACTCCAGTGTCTTCCATCTTTAAAATTTGTAAGTTGGAATAGACTTTTCAAAAAGGTGTTACTACCTTGAAATCCTAATATTTCATTTTAGTTATTAGGAAATTTTAACTTGAAAAAGGAGATGCAATAAGTTAAGATGCTTTTTTAAAATATTGATGATGTCATTGACAACTATGAAAATACCTCAATGACTAAATCAAGTGATCTAATTACTAGTTCTATATTACATATGTTGTGCTCTTGACACTTTTAAAGAAATTAGATGACTATAAAATTGGTCTGCTTTAAATTAAATTTTGTGAAAGCTGATTTGTCCTCTTCTCACTAAAGGCACCTTTGTGGTTGTAGATTACTCACAAACGTGTACCTATAGAAAAGTCAGCATATGAAATACTTGTTATAGGACCCCAGTCACAATTTGGAGAAGAACAATACATTTAGAGATACTTCTATGAATTTAGAATTTCCTCTTTCAGATACTACGAGGAGGGATCCATTCCAAAATCCTATGACCTTCACGTACCTCCTTTGTATATATTTAGATTTCTTGAACTGTTCTTCCCATCTTCATTTTCTTCAAGGCATTTTTTTTCTTCTGAATTGCTGAACAGGAATGTAATCCACAGGGCATTAGAGAGGGACAGGCTAAATGTGAGCATCATCTTGTTCCTTGTTCCTTGGAATTGTGACAGTAAATACCATAAATTATGTCCTCAGAGAAATGTGTGATAAGAGGGGGGAAGGCAGGTATCATTAAGTAAGAATGAGATAATGATGGAATCTTGTAGATTCTTTTTGGAGTTATGAAATATCAATATATCTAAATGAAGCCCCTGATTATGATGGGCAGATTCCCCTCTGGAAATTTCACAGGAAGATACATAGATGAGAATCATACAGGATATACAACCTTGGATAAGCTGCGAGGTATATCACTTGAGAAAGTATTTACCTGGATGAGATCAAATATTCATCAAAGTACTGAGGTATAAAAGTATATTTAAAGGCTACGCCCCAAGGAGGTAAAATACAGAAAGTAATACTGTTTGATCTAGCAATGAATGGCAAGGAAAGCATATATGCCCACTGACTGGCCAGTGGCTAAATAAATAATGTTATATGAATACAATAGAATAATGCTACATTGAGAAACAATGACTATGAGGAATTAAAAGTTATGGAAAGACATAAGGACTAATATAAGATGATGAAATTAGAAAAAGGAAAACAATAAGCACAAGGTCTAAAATAATACAAATGGAAAGGCGCTAAGAACAGAACTACTGAATGATATTATATGAATAATCACCATGTTTATTTTTAAAATCCTTACCTTCTGCCTTGGTATTGGTACCAAGACAGAAAAGTGGTAAGGCCTAGATAATGGGGGTTAAGTGACTTGCCCAGGGTCACACAGCTAGGAAAGGTCACATTTGAACCTAGGACCTCCCATCTCTAGGCCTGGCTCAAAAATCTACTGAACTACCCAGCTGCCCCCAATTACCATATTTAGACATCAAAAGCAACTAAAAATTCTTTCACCATTTATTTCTTTATGCATGTAGGGGGAATGTGTATATATAGCATTGCATATGCTCTCAGACTCAAATGATATATCGGTTAGTTTTCCTAATCTGAATTTTTTTTAAGGGGAAGGGAATGATAGAGGAGAAAGAGAGATTAATACATGAATTTTATGACAATCCTGACTAAATTAATCTACTTATTCACTGGCATCCCATTTAAATTAATAAAAATATTTTAATAAACTAGAAAAATAATAATAAAATTTAGAAGAACAAAATGTCAAGAATATAAAAAGAATTAATTTTTAAAAATTTAAAGGAAAATAATTAAGCAGACCCAGATTTTGAGCTACTTTATAAAGCAGTAATGATCATAACTATCTGACACTCTCTAAGGAAAAGGGAAGTTGATAAGTGAAACAGGAAAGGTATACAACAACCAGCTATAAAAGATTATAGTAAATTTGTGTTTGACCAAAGTAAAGATCTAATTTTTTGTAATTAAAATTTAATATTTGGTAACAATTGTTGGGAAAACTAGAAATAGACAAATATTTAATACCATTTATGAAAAATAATTTCAAAGTGGATATATGATAGAGGCATAAAGCCAGATCTAGGAAAATTAAACGAACCAGGAACATATTACCTATTAGATTTAAGGATAGTTAAATTTTCTTTTTAATAAACAAGAGATGAAAAGCATTGTGAGATATGAAATAAATAATTTTGGAAAAATTAAATTAAATTGAAAAAAGTTTCTGTACAAATAAAACCAAGGTAGCCAACATTAGAAGAAAAAATAGTAAGTTGGGGAAAATTTATAAACAATTTTTCAGATAGATGTTTTATGTCTAAAATATAGAAAACTGTCAAATATATGACTATGAGCCATTCTCAAATTGATATATATGGTCTAAAGATATGAATAGGGAGTTTTTCAATGAAGAAATCAAAGCTACATATAAGTATATGAGGAAAAAATGCTCTAAATCATTACTGATTAAAGAAATGCAAATCAAATCACCCCTATCAGACTGTCTAAAATGATGAAAGGGCAAAATAACAAATATTGGGGGGCATGTGGGAAAATGGAGACCTGTTTACAATGTTAGAGGAACTATGAACTGATTAAACCATTTTGAAGAACAATTTTGAATTTTACTCAGTGTTATAAAGTTTTATATACTTTTTGACCCAGCAATATAACTATTAGGTTTATTTTCTAAAGTGAACAAGGAAAATGGATAATAAATTATATGTCCTAAAATATTTATGTATTATATATATGTATATATATATATATATATATATATACACAACTCTGTGGTGGAAAAGTACTGAAAACTGAAAGGATGCCATTGAATTGGTGAATGTCTAAATTGTAAGAAATGATAAACAAGTTAATTTGGGGAAAAAAATGGAAGGATCTTTATGAAATTCTACAGAGTAAATTGAGGAGAACCAAGAGAAAATTACATAAAGCCATAGACATATTGTTTGAAGAATGGTTTATGAATGTCCACTTCCAGAGAAAGAAATAATAAACACTAATAAGGGAGACATAGTTGTATAAATACATATATCTTTTTGTTAAATGATGCCTATCTAATTGGTGGGGGGAAGGGAGGAATTTAACTATGCATTTAAATGTAACAAATAAATTTAAAAGAAAAAATTAGTGAATTTGATGTTAAAATACATGTATTTTTAAAAAGTTATAACCAAAATAACTGGAATATAATAAAGGCTAAAAAGAAATACATGTATGATGTATCATGGTATGTAGTTACAAATTTTGAAAATAATTCTAAAAATTATATTTGACTTAGAATTAATAATACACACTTAATTTCTGATATTGAACCCTTCATCTGCAAAAATGAAAGAAAAAAGTTTTAAAAGGAACATACAGTTTTTATTTTTATTTATCATAAATTCCATTTCATCGTTTTCCCTTTCAGGCTGAACTAATCTATGTAGCTATAAAATTTTTGTCACCATCCAGAAACATGTAGTAGAGGTGGCCATTTTCAATGAGATTACTTAAGTGTGGTAATTGAAAAACTGATTGCATTTATCACAGGGTCTTGCAGCTAATAGCCATGTCTTAAAACATACTGAAGTGAAGAAATATCTTTGGATCAAAGCTAATACCACTACTTTTTCTTTGGGTATGGATATGTTCCAAACTACATCCTCCATTTATTTTTCCAGAGCCAGAAGAATAGTATGGCTATGATTTATGGACAGAGGATTAAAGTTATACGGAGTTTTCAGTGACAACTGCAGCCACATCTGATGAGTTTTGATCCAGTGAATTGATAATCAACTTTTTATTACTTGTATCAAGCCAAAGACAACATTACCATTCACTACAAGACATATTACTTTATTGTCACATTAATTCTCATGGAAAACAATAGAGCTGTTATGTATTGAGGTCTATTTTCTGGTGCTTTTCAAACAATTATTGAGTCAAAAAGTTTTAGTCAATTACAAGAACTATGACTTACACTCCAGAGAGTATTTGTAGTTTGGAAAAATGTGAAGTGACTTAGTTCTCAAAATAATGATTATAATTTCTCTATGAAGTGCTATTAAATGAAACTTCTCAGGATTAAAAAATGTGTTTTATTTTAATTATTTATTTATTGTAAGCTAAATACCATATTTAAAATATGGTCTTCACAAGAGATAAAATGTCATAAATCTGAGATCCTTACACTTAGGCCAATAAGTGTTTTCTTTTGAAAAAAATACTTTGATAATTCCATTTCAATATAATTGATATCCTTTGTAATCTTATGTTTTTAACTTTGTGCATTCAAAAGCATTAATCTGATATAGGGTTCATAGGCTTCTCCAAACTGCCAAATTTGAAATGGGAAAGGGGGTGGTCCATGACATAGGCACACAAAGGATAAAAGCTCTAGATACAGAGGAAAATACTTTTGATTTAGTATCAAATGATCTGACTTTAAATTCTTGCTCTTCCAGTTACTAACTGCATTATTTTGACCAAAATTTTGACCATGCTATTTTGGTGATCCTTCTCACTTTAGTTTTCAATTAAAGGTTAGATTATCATTTGTTGGATGTGTTGTAGAGGGGATTCTTTTTTTTTTTTAAACCCTTACCTTCTGTCTTGGAGTCAATACTGTGTATTGGTTCTAAGGCACAAGAGTGGTAAAGGCTAGGCAATGGGGGTCAAGTGACTTGCCCAGGCTCATACATCTGGGATGTGTCTGAGGCCAGATTTGAACCTAGGACTTCCTGTCTCTAGGCCTGGCTCTCAATCCACTTAGCTACCCAGCTGCCCACTTTGTAGAGGGGATTCTTATTGAGGTACAATTTGGATTAGATGACATTGACATATTTTTTTAAATCACTGTTATTCTGTGATTACCTCTGGCATGTCATTTATCTCATGGGTAAAAACATGGGTTTGGACCACACTTGCCTGATAAAGGCTTTTTAGGCCAAAGTCATGGTCTAAGAATAATTAAAGTTATTATGAATAATATACATGTTGATCAGAAAAAAGAAAATTCTCCATAATAGCAAAGACAGTGAAGACTTTGCTATTATGGAGAATTTTCTTTTTTCTGATCAACATGTATATTATTCATTGGAATTTATAAAATAAATAAAATAAATCTTATATTTTATTTTCTTAAACATCTTAGTGGATCTACTACTAATGAAATAAAATATCCATTCTGGTGTGCTATTCTTTTTCGTGTCATCAACCTTCTCAAATTTATTCAGCATTTACAATGAAAATAAAAATAATTTGAATCCTCTTCTTTATAAAAGCAAAGTATTAGAAATTATTTATGTTGGTATATAGCAAATTTTTAAAGCATTATACTTTTCAAAAACCTCATGAACATGCCTAAACACAAGAGTTTTTTTACGTGTTCTATACAACTTTAAATTTCATCACTTTTCTTTTTTTTATAAAATCTCATATCCTCAGTATTAGGAATATTATTAATCAATAAGCTTTATTAAGCTCCTTCCATCAGCCCAGAACAAGGCTCATTATTGGGGATACAAAATAATAAAAAAAGAAATATCATCTCTGCCCTCAAGGACTTTGTAATGTAATGATAAAGAGAATACATAAAGGAGAACTTAAAAGGGAGAGGTCTGGTACCTTGTGCCTGGGAAATGAAATAAATGTTTTTTTTTTCTTTTGTTTGAGTTTGGGTTTTTTGCTATTTGGTTTCTTATGGAGTCATTAGCTTTCAATGCCCAATTCTAATTTTTAAGGAATTACTTTGTTTAGTTAGTATTTCTATTTCTTTTGTCATCTGGCTGATTCTGCTTTTTAAATCCTACTTAAGTAGGTTTTGGTGAACCTTTTGCTATTTCATCAGTTCTGTTTTTAAATAATTACTTTCTTGAGTGAGTGTGTGTGTGTATGTGTGTGTGTGTGTGTGTGTGTGCCTCTTTTACCAACCTATTAACTCTTTTTAAAATAAAAAATTTACCTTACTTCTTAGAATCAATACTGTGTATTGGTTCTAAGGCACAAGAGTGGTGAAGGCTAGGCAATGGGGGTCAAGTGACTTGCCCAGGGTCACACAGCTGGGAAGTATCTGAGGCCAGATTTGAACCTGGGACTTCCTGTCTCTAGGCCTGGCTCTCAATCCACTTAGCTACCCAGCTGCCCCCCAACTCTTTTTTTCCATAATTGTCTTACATTACTCTAATTTAGTTCCCAAATTTTTACTCTACCTATTTTATTTGATTTTCAAAACCATTTTTTGACTCCTTAAAGAAATCTTGTTGGGCTTGTATCCAATTCACATTTTTCTTTAAGTCTTTGCTTGTTGCCTTTATGGTATATGTTCTATTTGGCTGGGTTCATGCACTAATACCATCATTCTAATAACTTATGTAAAAATGGAGATTTTGAACCCTAGACTTCAATTCCCAGAAGTCCTTAGTATTTCCCAGAATTTCCTATAATCTCACCTGAGTCCCTAAATTGGCGAGATCACAATTGGTATTTAACTGGCAGTAACAACTCCCAGACTCCCACCCTCTCTGCTATTGCAATGATGTAGCAAGTGTAGCAAGTAAGCTAAGCACAGGGATTTAAATGGGCTAATCAGCCATGGACACATGGGTTGTTATTTTGTATCTTCTTTATTTCTTGATTGCTAATAATCCTTAATAAACCTCATAAAATAAAATATTTTTATTAGAAGAGATATAATTTAAATTTTACACTTGTTATGGGAAAGTTCTTTTTGTTTGTTTTTGCTCTTTCCCCCCAATCTATTTCTTGATTAATTTATTTTAAAGATGAGCACTATTTCTAGGGTAAAGGGGTCAGGTTACTTTTCCAAGCTTAATGCCTTCCTCATGATGGTTTTTAGAGCTAGCTCTGGGTGTCTGTAATTTTTTCCTTTCTCTAAGATGATATGATCTAAGGAGAGGTGGGGGTCATTGTTCTCCTGGCCTTTGATATTTATGCTGAAAGGAATAGTGTTCTACTGTAGCAACTATAAACAGGTTCTCTATACCCCAAAAAGTCACAATTGTAAGTAATCCTCTTTGTCTTAGAATTGAGACCAAGTCCCTACTCCTCTGTCAGGGACCACAATTACTCCTGTCAACTCTGGATCCGTGACCACACCAATGTGGTCCCCTGGGACCACAAGTATTATCTCTGCTTTTGACCCTGGGACTGTAATCTAAAACTGAGTACTAACAATGTAATGGCATCCTGGACAAACTATCAACAAAGGTTTCCCTACAATCATCTTTGACATTATTTTTTTTTATTTGGTCAATTTCAAACATTATTCCTTGGTTACAAATATCATTTTCTATTCCTCCTTCCCATCTCCCTACTCTTCCCATACCTGACACTCAATTCCACTGGGTATTGCATATGTCCTTGATCAGAACCCATTTCCATGTTATTGGTATTTACACTACAATGTTAATTTAGAGTCTAAATCCTCAGTCATTACCCCCTCAACCCATGTCATTAAGCAGTTGTTTTTCTTTGATGTTTTTACTCCCACAGTTTTTCCTCTGAATGTGGATAGTGTTCTTTCTCCTATATCCCTCTGGGTTGTTCAGGACCAATGCATTACCACTAATGGAGGAGTCCATTACATTTGATTGTACCACAGTGTATCAGTGTCTATGTACATTGTTCTCCTGGTTCTGCTCCTTTCACTCTGTATCACTTCCCTGAGGTTGTTCCAGTCTCCATGGAATTCCTTCACTTTATTATTCCTTTGAGCACAATAGTATTCCATCACCAACATATACCACAATTTGTTCAGCTATTCCCCAATTGAAAGGCATCCCTTCATTTTCCAATTTTTTGCCACCACAAAGAGCACAGCTATGAATATTCTTGTACGTTTCTTTTTCCTTATTATCTCTTTGGGGTACAAACCCAGCAGTGCTATGGCTGGATCAAAGGGCAGACAGTCTTTTATCGCCCTTTGGGCATAGTTCCAAATTGCCCTCCAGAATGGTTGGATCAATTCACAACTCCACCAGCAATGAATTAATGTCTCAACTTTGCCACATCTCCTCCAGTATTCATTGCTTTCCTTTCCTGTCATGTTAGCCAATCTGCTAGGTGTGACATGATATCTCAGAGTTGTTTTGATTTGCATGTCTCTAATTATCAGAGATTTAGATCACTTTTTCATGTGCTTATTATGGTTTTGATTTCTTTGTCTGACAATTGCCTATTCTTGTCCCTTGCCCATTTATCAATTGGAGAATAGCTTGTTTTTTTGTACAATTGATTTAGCTCTTTGCAAATTTGAGTGATTAGACCTTTGTCAGAGGTTTTTGTCATGAAGATTGTTTCCCAGTTTGTTACCGCCCTTCTGATTTTGGTTACATTGGTTTTGTTTGTACAAAAACTTTTTAATTTGATGTAGTCAAAATTATTTGTTTTACATTTTGTGACTCTTTCTATGTTTTGTTTGGTTTTAAAATCTTTCCCTTCCCAAAGGTCTGACATGTATACTATTCTGTGTTCATGTAATTAACTTATAGTTTCCTTCTTTATGTTCAAGTCATTCACCCATTCTGAGTTTATCTTGGTGTAGGGTGTGAGGTGTTGATCCAAGCCCAATATCTCCCACACTGTCTTCCAATTTTCCCAGCAGTTTTTTGTCAAATGGTGGATTTTTGTCCCCAAAGCTGGGATTTTTTGGCTTATCATAGACTGTTTTGCTGAGGTCCCTTACCTCAAGTCTATTCCACTGATTCTCCTTTCTGTCTCTTAGCCTGTACCAAACTGTTTTGATGACCAGTGCTTTATACTATAGTTTGAGATCTAGTACTTCAAGTCTACCTTCCTTTGTATTTTTTTCATTATTTCCCTTGATATCCTTGATCTTTTGTTCTTCCAAATAAACTTTGCTATGTATTTTTCTAATTCAGTAAAAAAGAGAGAATGGTTTTTATGGCCTTTTGAGGTAGTCTATTTTGGTGGGTGCTGAGGAGAGGAAGTGTCCCGTGTCTAGACTGCTGCCATGCTTACCCAGAAGTCCCCTACAATCTTCTTGAGAACAGTTGTCTGACCCTCTGTTCCTCTGTCCATGGACTGAAAGCTCCTGAAGATGTTACTGCCACCAATGCAACTGCCTTCAAACCCTGCTGCTGGCACTGTGGAACAGTCTGTTCTCTGCACTGTACTCAAGCTCTGCCCAGAAACCCAATGAAAGAGATCTTTCCTGATGACTTCCTAATTTGGGGGGGGGCTGGAAAATTGTTTTACTTGATCTATTGTTGGTTTTGTCAGTATAGATTTGTTTTGAGGCATTATTTAAGGTAGGTTGGTGGGGAATTTAGGTGAATTTGGCTGAAATTTTCTTTACTCTTCCTTTTAGTTCCCTCTTCAGCAACTGAAAATTCTGTAAGATGCTTGAGGGTACTAATGAGCTGCATAATATAAGACTTAAGTCAGTATTACAGGATGATGGGTTTCTTGATGATGAAATTTGTGGGAAGGTAGAGGTGCAATCCAAAAGAGTGCAGCCAGATGGAAAAAGAAAAAAATTTAATTAAAATTTGACTTAACAGAGAAAGAAAACTATAGACCAATCTCTCTAATGAATATATATATGCAAAAAAATTTAATAAAATAGTAGCAAGAAGATTACAACATTATGTCAGAAGGATCAAATACCATGTCCAGTTGGATTTTATACCAGGAATGGAGGGATGGTTCAACATTAGGAAAACTACCAGCATAATTGACTATATAAATAGCAAAACTAACAAAAACCTTATGACAATCTCAAAAGATGCAGAAAAACTTTTTGACAAAATACAACACCCAATCTTTATAAAACCATTAGAAAACACTGGAATAAAAAGAGCTTTTCTTAAAGTGATAAAGGGCATCTAACTAAAATCATCAACAAGTATTATCTATAATACGGCTAAGCTAGAATTATTCCTAAAAAGACCACAGGTGAAGCAAGAATCTGCATTATTATTTAGTATTATAGTAGAATTGCTAGCTATAGTAATAAGAAACCCCCCCAAAAAAGATATCAAATTTATTAGAATAGGCAACAAGGAAACAAAACTCTCAATCTTTGGAGATGATATGATGGTATACTTAGAGAATCCAAGAGAATCAACAACAATAATAACAACAAATAGAAACATTTAACTTTAGCAAAGCTGCAGGATACAAAATAAACCCACATAAATTATCAGTATTTCTATTTATCATTAACAAAGTTCAAGAATGAGAAATAAAAGAGAAATCCCATTTAAAGTAATTATAAACTACAAAGGAGTATATTTACCAAAACAAACCTAGCAACTATACAAAGACAGTTACAAAATACATTTCACACAAATAAAGTCAAACCCAAAGTACTTGAAAAAATATTGATTGCTAATGGACAGACCAAACCAATATAATAAAATGACAATTCTATCTAAATTAATTTATTCAGTGCCATACTAACCAAACTACCCAAAAATATTTCCCAGAACTAATAAAATAACAGACTTCATCTGGAAGAACAAAAGTTCAAGAATATCAAGGGAATTAATAAAATATATGAAAGAAAGACATCTATGTGTATCACATCTAAAACTGTATTATAAAATGGTAATCATCACAACAAAGATACTGGCTAAGAAATAGACTAATAGATCAATGTAATAGGTTATTAAATAAAAATAGTAATTAATGACCATAGTAGCCTAGTGTTTTATAAACCCAAAGATGTGAGAAATACTATTTAACAAAAATTGCTAGAGAAAGTGGAAAAGAATATAGCAGCAAGCATGCAGAGACTAACATCTCACAATATACAATAAAATAAAGTAAAAATGGATACTTGATATAGAAATAAAGAGGGATTCCAAAAAGAAATTGGCAGAACATGAAAAAGTTTACCTGTCATATTTACCTGTCAGGTAAGGGATGAATATATGATAAGAATATGGCATACAGAACATTATGAAAAATGAAATACATGATTTTGATTACATTGAATTAAAACATTTCTTTACAAACAAAAGCAATGCAATAAAAATTAAGAGAAACAACAAAGTGGGAAAAAATTGGATAGCAAGCATCTTTGACATAGGGCTCATTTCTCAATATATTGTGAACTAAGTCAAATCTATAAGAATACAAAGTATTCCCCAATTGATAGTCAAAGGATACTAACAGGAAATTCTCAAATGAAGAAATTCACTCTCTATAACAATATAAGAAAATGCTCCAAGTCACTATTGAATAGAGAAATGCAAATTAAAACAACTCTGAGAGGCCACATCACACCTACTAGAATGACTAATATGACCAGAAGGGAAAATAATAAATGTTGGAGAGGATTTAGGAAAATTGGGACACTACTGTTGGTGGAATTGTGAACTGAATAAACCATTCTAGAGAACAATATGGAACCATGCCCAGAGGGTCATAAAATTATGTATATTCTTTGACCCAGCAATACCAACAAGTTCAGAGGCAGGAGATAAGGTTGTATTTGTAGAAAAAATGTTAGCAACTCTCTTTATAGTGGCAAAGAATTAGAAATTGAAGGGATGCCCATCAATTGTAGAACAGCTGAATAAGCCATAGTATATGATTTTAATGGAAAACTATTGTGCATTTAGAAATGATTAACAGGATGAGTACAGATAAATCTGGAAAAACAAATATGAACTAATAAAAAGTGAAGTGAGAAGAACCAGTAGAACACTGTAAACAGTAACAGAAATATTGTATGATGATCTACTGTGAAGAAGCAAACTATTAGCAAAACATGGTTATAAAATAATATCTAGAGACTTTTAGTAAGGAAAAAACATCCTATCCAAATCAAAGAAGGTACTGTTGGAATCTGATTAAAGATCAAAACGTGCCATCTTTAACTTTATTTTCTTAATGAATTTTTTAACAGTATATGTGAATTGTGACTTCAGACAAAATGTGAGGAACTTGGAAATATGTATTGCATGAAAAGCACTGATATAACCTGTATCAGGCTATTTATTGTTTCAAGTTGGGGAGTGAGGTAGGGAGAGAATTTGAATTGTGAAATATCAGAAAACAAATGGTAACTTTTTACATGTATTTGAAAAAAAAGAAAATTCAATAAAAATTAAAAATTAAACTTAATGTGTATAAAATGTAATATAAAATGAAAATGTAATTATTCATTTTCTTTCTTAACATTTAACAATTCCAATTATGTGAGTTCCTTTACTTATTTAATAAATCCCAGTTTGATCATTTTAATGTCTATTACACAGAGTAATAGATTAAAAACTAAGAATAATTTTTAAATAGGAAAAAGCAGCTAAATTAAATGAAAGCAATGTTTCCCTTATTTTTCCTTCTAATTTAGTAGTACAGACTTAGATTGATACACCAATGACTTAGATTGTACCTTTCAGTCAATGGTTACCCACATCCTACTAAAGCTATTTCACTCATCTGTTTTCTTTTTTGAAAATTTTTTTTCTATAACTTGTCCTAAATAAATAAGATATGGAAAGATAAAAAATAACAAATTGGAAATTCCCCTGCTAATCCTTCAAACTCAGTGAAAATTGTTAGTGTGAGCGGGAAATATACTGCCCTAGCACTGTACCGAGGGAGGAGGTCAAAAAATTGGGATCATCACAAAATAAATGAAAATGAAATAATACCCTTTTGAAAGAAGGAAGAATTCCTATAGTCTCTCTAAATAACCTTAGTTTACAGATGAGATTTTGGAACTAAATTTTTTAAAAGTTTCTCAATGTCAGAGGCAAAATGTTCTGGAGATTTGATGAATAGCAAGATTTCAAGAGAACAGTTCAAAGTTGAACTATATAGGGCATGGTGTTATTTGGGAGAAGAGGATAGCGATGAAAGTGAAAGAATGCAGGATGCTGGTTAGTGAGAAATTAACATAAGATATACCAAGGGATCTTTGAAGAGGGCACTGCTTAAGAGTGGCGAATCTTGACCTTCAAGCATGTTATTGAGGTCCAGTCAGGAATTACTATATGTGATGGAAATGTACACATGACTGAGGTAGAAGGCTTTTCAGTAAATATTATTTAACTCTTAGTTTGAATGTCTTTTTTCCCCATCTTTAATGTAAAAATCAAACTGTTCTGGGTTTTGAAGACTTGTGACACTCTGAGCATAAAAGGGTAAAATACTGACTACCATTCGGAGAGTATCTGAGACTGAAGATCCTATTTGTGCTTCAAGGGAAATAGTAATCAGTAGAAGGTTATGGACACCAAATATAGCTGTACCAGGAATATCTTCAGAAACAAGAGTAAAATTTATATTGTGCATTTCTCCTAAAGTGTATGAAGTTTCTATCATTGTCCATCCATGAAAATAGGCATGAATTGGTTATTTCTATTAGAGAAAATTATTCACTATTAGATTAAGCAATTTGCTTAAGCTTGAGAATATAATTGTAATGAAATAGTCTTAATTTACATGTTTTCTAAGTAAATGTTTATTGATATTTTATTAATGACATCCAGATTAGGAGGTAAACATTTTCTGCTAAATTGGTCTTTTCAGGATATATGGACTCATTTTTAAGTTTCCTTTGTTAGATACATTTTCATTGCAATTGCACTTCTCAATTATGTTGCCTTGCATTTACCAATATTTTTCCCCAGTGGAACAATCCACATTTTCCTTTTTTGTTAAATAATCTATCATTCTTCATGAAGAATTATGATTATATTTTCAGAATATATTATTTTGTGGTGAAAACACATTTTCTATGCTTTTCTCAAATCTTATTCTAGTCTTTCATCTATATGATATCATTGTAGTCTTCATTTTTTACCTTGATCTATAAAAGACTATCTCTTGGTTTTCAAAGGATTTATAAGGGAAAGCAGGACCTTTATTTACTAAACACTTAATATATGCCAAGCCTTTTGTTTAAATGCTAGGCATAGAAACATAAACACAAATAATATCAGTTTCTATCTTCAAGGAATGTACACTCTAACGAAGGAAACAACACAGAAAAGGGAGCTACAAAGTCATGATCAAGTAGGATAGGGAGGTCTCTATGTAGGGTCATGGTGGAAGTCTGGAAAGTCAGAAGCAAAACTGGCAGATGAATGTAGGAATGAAAGGTCATTGTTTTGATCCATTCCTCAAAATGGAAGTCCTCAAAGGAACTCTTCAATGGGAGAGGGGGGCCAACTTACCTGAGAAATGTTACAAGGTAAAAACTTTTCCACAGGGGAAAATGGACATTCCACAACCAGGAGGCCTCAATTGCTGAAATGATTGAGGCATGAGGCATTAAAGTTCAGAAAGCAAGAACTAAAGTCAGAAGGTAAGTGCAAAATCTTTTTAAGATTCTTTAAGTTTGGGAATCAAAAATATAGTGATTTAATTTTTCTGGTGAGTTAAATTTGGAGTTTCTCTTGGATAAAGTCTGATGGTTTTGTATATATTATTTTTCTCCTCTGTTATAGTCATTTTGGGTAATCTTCTTATATGTACTCATTTCTACTTCTAGAATAACTTCATGCTTGATTAATATCCCCCAAATCAATCAGTATCTCAAAAATTGTACCTGCTACATGTTTTAGTACTCTTGGTTTTTTAATACTTACTAACTTGAACTCACTGAACTAACTTGAAATCTCTTTTAATCATACCTCTCTCCCTCCCCATATCTGAGGAGTAGCCAAGTGGTAATAATTATACTTCTATAACATTTCTGATATATCACTCCCTTCTATCCTATGACATCATTACCATCATCAGACAGGACCTCATTAGCCCATACTTGTACTTTGGAATAGCCTAATGTTTTGTCTCCCTACTTCAAGTTGCTCCTTGCTTTATTTAATCTTTCTCTCAATTGTCATACTGATCTTCCTGAAGTGAAAATCTCCTCCTCCTCTTATCCCTTCAGGGAAAAGGAAATTGTTACCATTAAAGAACTATCTCATGGTGGCTTGCTTTGGGATAAGATATATCAGTGCTAAGAGTTAACATTCTCATAATAGAGAAATCTGCATATTGGGAGATCTCATTCAGTGATGAAGTGTTGTAAGTAGCAAGATTTCATTCAATTCCGAAAGAAGAGATGAATAAGTCTCCAAGGTCAGCCAACATACACAGCTGTAGAAGATCAATAGAACTAGGAATAGAAAGAGTTGCCATTAGCAGTGGTAAGTGTCCATGGCAACTTCAGGAAGTAAGTTCCATGCTTAAGCTTCATGACTAAGGACATGGAATAACTTGTCACATTTCATTGATTCCACTTGACTTTGCAACTTTCTAAATTTGACATTAAAAGAAAAAAATACTTATTGACTAAGTATTGGTTCCAAGGCAAAAAAAAACAGGTAAAGGCTAGGCAATTGGGATTAAGTGACTTGACTGAGATCACTCAGCTAGAAAGTGTTTAATGCAAGATTTGAACCCAGGATCTCTCAACACCAGGTGTGGTTCTAGCTGGTTCTTTATATTAGTATTTTTTGAGTCATATGAATGTGGGAAAATATTTTTTAAAAAATGTCATAACAACTCCAGAGAGAGAAGTTTCCTAGCCTCTTCTTTATGGAGAGATGCCATCAGAGACATGTGCCAGTGAGGTAATCAATTGCATATATAAAATGTTTTGCATTCTTAAAAGCACTACAAAAACATGAATGAAATGATGATGATTAAATATTTGTGGAATGAAGGCCTTTCTAGGATCTTTGAGTTTCCTCATTGAGGTAATGATTTTATAGCAATTAAATTTCTCTAGGAAATGGAAAAATAAATAAATAAAATAGTGTTTCTAAGGGCCAAGAAGAGAAAGAAGTAAAATAAAAAACAACTGAAGTACAAGATTTGTAAATGTAATCACTTAGAAAAAAATGATAGCGCAGATTCAAATTTGGCATTTCATTAAGCTCTACCTTCATTACTAACAGAGAAAGAATAAAGAAAAAATAGGTGTGGCTCTGATCTGCAGAATAGAATTCCTAATATATTAGAAAAGGAGACAGATATGGTAGATGAAATGGAGGAAAACTTATTTGAGGGATTATGAAATAATGTTACTTAAAAACATATATAGAGCTCTGCAAAAATCACACATTTGCAATCACACTGGATTTTAAGACAGGAACCCTGAGTCTGCACCAGTTATGTTGCCAAGGGCAAAACATTTAAATGAAGAGGTGTAGTGTGGAGGAAACAGTACTGGATTTAAATTGCACTACCTAGGCTCAAATCATTGTTGTACTATTTATCACCTACATGGCTTTGCGTGAGTAATGTGGCTGATCTGATGCCCAGTTTTCTCATCTGCAAAGTGAGGTGAATTAGATTAAAGAATCATCAAAATTGTTTCCAGTTATAAAGTCTGTAATACAGAGCCTTTCCAATGTTCAGTTTCCTTAGCTGTGAAAGCTGTTGGATAATATCATCCCTACTTTTTGCTTCATAGGATGTTAAAAATGTGCTTTGTAACCCTTATTATGCTATGTAAATAAAAGCGATCATTTTTCTTATTCTATACTTAAATCTCTTCAAAAGTTAACTAGGAAACTTTTCTCACTGTGAAATGAAAGTCTGAGTGGCTCAAAGTACTTTTACTGGTAGAAAATAACCCAGACTTTGAGAATTGGCAATGCTGCCTGGGAAAGCATAAACACATTGGAAATTATAAGTTTCTGCATTCACCTGCATTTAATAAAAATTAGCATTTCTGGTAAAACAATATCATATTTTTTAAAAAAGAAAAGATTCTGCTGCCTTCCATGTTCATTGCCTGAAAAATTAATCAGAAAGGCTGTTTTCTGACTTTTCTCATCTCACCTGGCACAGAATGTTCAGGGAGAAAATATAATTTGTTCTTATTTCCCAATGCTATTGAAAGATTTGAAAAGTATTGGGGAGTGTGGTTGAAGAAGAGGAGAAAGCCACTAAAGTAGAGAAAATTCTACAAGAATTTAGACTGTAATTTAATAAAATCTAAAGGCATCTGCATATTTCATATGCACTATTAGGCTTAATTAGTTTACCTAGAGTTGAGAGAATAAATGTAAGCTTGTACATTGCAGGGAAAATTTAGAAAACATATTCAATTCTTCCCCCATCCTTCCTTTAGTATAAACTCCATTGGGTAGTTTAACTTAGTTAAAATTACTGGCTTTAACTCAGTCATTCCATTAGAGTACATTAGTATCTCAGAAAATGTGAAGGAATTGATCCCCTGAAGGCAAATCTACCTGAAATATCCCTGTAAATGAGAGCGCTTGTGATTCAAGGAGAGATGAATCATCATTTTGAGTTATGAAAATTCTGCAGCTCAAGAGGAAGAGGGAAGAAGAATGAAGGAACTTCAACCAAGAAATACCAAGTATCTACTTAGATTATATCAATACAATAAAATACAAAGAAGTTTATGTCATTAATTGAGGAAAACATTGTGCTGATTAATAAAATATATCTAAAAGTGTTTTCAGATGTTTGAAGTGCAAGTTGTTAATTGGAATCAGCTAGAGTTTGATCACATTTGACTCTTGAAAGTATTCACCTGAAATGACTTCTCTGTTTTCTTCCAATTGAAATCCTTTCTACAACATAAAAAAATCTCTCACACAATACACCAAATGATCCGTCAACTTCCCTTTGAAAACCAATAAGGAAGAACTCAATACTTATTGATATAGTCCATTACACTTTGGGAGTACTTCTGTTAGGTATTAATTCTTTACAGAATATATATGCATCTTTTCAGCTTCTAATTTCTTTCCCACAAGACAGCCCTTCAAACACTTGCATATAGCAGTTGTATGATTACAAGGTAACTGCTCTTAATTTGAGGTTCTTTTAAAAGCTGGGGCAGTTTATAATCATGATAGATGGACATCAGTCACTTGTGAGTATAATTTTGGCTAAAGACTAAAAGACATTGGTTTTTGGTATTGAGTAGATTAGCGGAGGGGCAAGCAGTCATTTTGTTGAGTAGAAGATGTATCAGAAGACACATGAGGTGAGATCAAAATGAGAATGAATCAGAATCTGGGCAGCCAAGACAAGAGGAGCCAAAGGGATGGTCCAGGTGGAAAGCAACATAGCCTTGAAGGAGGAAGCAAGTAGGGAAATATGGTCAACAGACCCCTTTCCAAACTGAGAAGCCAGTTTCCTTCAGTACAGAGTGTAATCCACACTTGATTGAAGAAATTGGCCCTTTCAATGCCCAGCAAGATCCACTGTTTTACCTAACAACAGGGGGCCAACAAATGTTTGTTAATTAAAGTGGAAGAGATAGAGCCTATTCAAATAGATTTTTTGGAGAGCTGGTTGTTAAAATTTCAATGGGAGCATTCATGCTTTGGAAAGCCTACAAATCAGGGCTTGGTTTACTGTTTTGTTAATTTTTTACTTAAATTGATAGACCTATAAGCTTGTTGTGCTTCACAGGCTCAGTTGTTAAACATTTGCCAGCACAATACTGGAAGGCTCCTGAAAAGCACTTTGTATTCAATGTGTGTGTGTGTGTGTGTGTGTGTGTGTGTGTGTGTGTGTGTGTGTGTGTGTGTGTGTTTGTGTATCCAAATGTATACATTTCCCTGTAATGTTAGAATGTAAACTCTTTGGTGGTGGTGGCTTTGGCTTTTCTTTGTGTTCCCTTTACTTCATTCCATTCCTGGCAGAGAGTTAAAGTTTAATAAATGCTAACATTATATGAAGAAAGAAAGCTCCTACAAAAGAAATTTTTAAAAATATCTTAAGTTCCCTGCTACATGGGAAATTTAAAAAAAGTCTGATGGGGAAAGTCAGTCATACAATTATCGAAACTTGTGTGCATTCATGTATGTTTGTGTTTGTGTGTGTGTGTGTGTGTGTGTGTGTACAGTAAGTGGATGCCAAATTTCACTTTCAGCAACTACTTTCATCTAAAAGGCATTTCTTGTTTTATTATGCTTTTGTTTTTGTTTCCCTCAAGCTTGGGGGCAGAGGAATTTGAATAGTTTTACCTGAAAGGATATGGCCTTCCTAATCCCAGGATTCTCTTATTTAAGGCTCCTAGATTACAAGGAGGAAAAAAAAAAAACCTCAACAACATACAGTGATTCAGAGAAACAGCAGAAAGTTATAGTGACTTGGACAAGCCTTTGAAGTGTCAAACTCTAAATCCAGTTTGATGATAATTTTGTTCTATGACAATGCTACCTGAGGATATAATCAAATAGTGAATTTTTAAAAAATAATGGTTTAGTTGAGAATTAGTAAAACCATTTCTGAGTTAAAAAACATTTCTCTTGAGACTTTATAGAATCTGAGGTAAATGCTATGATAATCTTTAATGTTTTACTGCTACTAGCTAATGTTTATGTGCAACTATTTTAATAAAGAGTTCTTTATAGAAATCAGAGGAAGATATTTTCTCGGATTAGCACATCCTTACAGAAGGGCAGCAACTAATATTGTGTGGCCTTAATCAAAGCCCCCTTTAAACAGCTTGGTGGTTCATTCCACTATCTATAGTACATCTCTAATGATGAGAATGAATCAAAAGAAATGGCAGGCTAAGTCAAGAAAAAGCATCAGATAAGGTCCTAAGATGACCAATTTAGAGCTGCAAAATACCTTAGAGTTCATGGAGTCCAACTGAGGCCCACAGTGACTTGCCCAAAGTTCAGTAAGCAACAGTTACTGCCCAAGACAATAAGCAACAGAAACAGAATTCAACCAGCCACAGGTTCCATGACTTCAGATTCATATTTTCATGCTATATCATAATGGTTTTATATCAATTTTCAAATAGATGAAAGATGATCATGTGGAAAAGGGATCAGACATTCTGCTTAGATCTAAGTACAAAATTGGGACCAGTGGGTAGCAGTTATAGATTGGCAGTTTTAATTCTTAAATTTAATTTAACTCAATAAAAGAAATAATCTACTAACAGTAGTCCTTCCCACCTCAGTTGAGTGGGTTGCCTTCTAAGGTAGTGAATTTCACATCACATGAAATATTTGAACAGAAGTTTTGTAAGCTATATAATATATAACTTATTTTGGATATAATAATGATAATGAATAAGCTTAAAATTTTTCCCATTCAGTTTCTATTCCTAAGTATAATTATTAATAATAATAATGAGCTAGTAGTTATATAGTGCTTTAAAATTCACAAAATGTTTGCATAAAAATAAGAATTTTAAAATTTCTTAAAGAACTATGCTATGGTAATTGAACCTTTTCATTTTTTCAGATATAAGGCAAATAAAAGAGTTATGTTGAGTACATTTTAAAAAATAAAATTGTAACAATTGTGCCATCTATTAATTATCCAACTCCCTCTAATGTGAAATAATTTGATCTTCATAACAAGCTTTGAAGTAGATGCTATTATTATTGTCATTTTACAGATGAGAAAATGATTGCCGAAGGTCATACAAATAATAAATGCCTAATAGAGCATTTAAATTCAGGTCTTCTTGACTCCACGTCTTACATTTTATCTATTCTACCACCATAACTTCCTCTTAAGGAATACTAAGGAGTAAAACCAATTGAATTTTAATTTTTTGGTTATTAATTATTTTGAAATTAGAGATTGCTGTAGATAGTTGGAAACTACAAAATATGATTTTGATTCTTTTTTCATAAATCAATAACCTATAAGATCATGGAAAAGTAAAAAATCTCTTGACCTCAGTTTCCTCATCTATATAATGGATATAATAATAGCAACTGCTTCACAGGGTTGTGGTGAGGATCAAGTGAGAGAATGCATGTTGTAAGGTACTTTTCAATGTTAAAAGTGCAATGAAAATGCTAATTTTTATTATTAACACTAGCTTTAAATATATTTTAAGGGTTTTATCTTTTTAAAAAATGAATTGAACATTTTATTCTAATCTGAATCTGAGAGAAAGCATTAACCACTTATTGAGATCATGGATTATATAATATAGCATCACCATCTGGTGGCATCAAATCCTAATAAATATAAAAGAAAAGAGCAATAACTTGAATATTAAATACAGAATTCTAAAGTTATAAAGCAATATGTTAAGTAAAATATGGTATACACAGATAGAAACTCTCCAATAGTAATTTTCTCTCATGTCCAGTGTCTAATAGAATGTTACTGTAATGTAACTATTGTTACATTACATATAGTAATCTAATTGCTTTGATTACTTAAGATGACATCTCACACATAGAAAACACTAAAGAGAATGAAGAACTTTATATATCTTCTTGGGGGTGAGGGTAAATATTTTATTTTATGAATTATAATTTAATAATTTTCCACATAAGTTTTCTAAAGTTATATGATACAAATTATCTCCATCCCGCCCTTCCTTCTCACTTCTTGACGATGGTAAGCAATTTGATCTGGATTGTACATATCTCCATATTGTTTATTTTTGTCAGAGAATATTCATATAAAAATAAAATCCATAAATATAAACTCCCCCCAAACTAAAAGTAAAAATAGTATATTTTAAGCTGCATTATTTTTTGTAAGTCCTTATAATTGTCCTGGATCATTTAATTGATGAGAGTAGCTAATATTTTTCACTGTTGATCATCCTACAATATTGCTGTTACTGTGTACAGTATTCTGGTTCTCCTTATTTCACTCTGCATTAGTTCACATAGGCCTTCTCAGCTCTTTCTGAAATTATTTTCATCATTTCTTAAACCACAATAGTATTCTATCACCATTATATAACACAATTTGTTCAGTCAATTGATGGTTAGTCCTTTAATTTCCAATTCTTTGCCACCACAAAAGGGGCTGCTATCAATATTTTTGGACAGGTAGGTCCTTGTCCCCTTTTAAAAATCTCTTTGGGATACTGATCTGGTAGTGGTATAGATTGGTCAAAGGGTATGCATAACTTTTTCCTTTTTTCCTTTAGAATATTTTCCAATGGTTCCATGGTTAATGATTCTCCCAAACCACTTCCCTCCCACCTCCCAGAGGTGACAAGCAGTTCCACTGGGTTATATACATATCATTATTCACAGCCTATTTCCATGTTATTCATATTCATATTGCTCTTTTAACATAAAAATTCTAATGATATCCATATTGAGCAATATGATGAATCATATGTTGTTGTTGTTTTTTCCTGCGTTTCTGTTTCCACAGTTCTTTCTCTGGATGTGGATAACATTCTTTCTTATAAGTTCCTCTGAATTGACCTGGGTCATTGCGTTGCTGCTAGTAGAAAAGTACATTACATTCAATTTTGCTATAATATATCTGTCTCTGTGTACAATGCTCTCCTGGTTCTGCTCCTTTTGC
Source organism: Monodelphis domestica (assembly GCF_027887165.1). Lineage (NCBI taxonomy): Eukaryota > Metazoa > Chordata > Mammalia > Didelphimorphia > Didelphidae > Monodelphis > Monodelphis domestica. The sequence goes on from NC_077229.1 coordinate 228,766,861, forward strand.
TCTGCATCAATTCCTGGAGGTTGGTCCAGTTCACATGGAATCCCTTCAGTTCATTATTTATTTCAGCACAATAATATTCCATCACTATCAGATACCACAATTTATTCCATACTTAAGAATTAGTATAATTTGTTGGTGGTGGTGCCTATAAGATAGACTGATTTCTTTATAAGAGTTTAACTTCCTCATTTCTCTGAGCCTGGATTCAACCTATGTTACTCTGGAAGGGAGGAGGGAAGATGAGTCAATGTCATCATAAAATATTGATCCTGGTTGTAAGTCTATCAGCAGTCTAGTATGAAAGATATAATAAGGAAAAAGACTTGTACAAAAAGTATTTATAGTCTTGCTCTTTGTGGTGGCAAAAGCATGTAAAATGAGGGGGTGTTCATCAATATATCATGACTTCTTAAGGAATACTAAGGAGTAAAACCAATTGAATTTTAATTTAAATTGTTTTGGTTATTAATTATTCCTCTATTTTGCAGTTAGGGGTTGCTATAGATAGTTAGAACTACAAAATATTATTTTGATTCTTTTTTCAGAAACCTATAACCTATGAGACCATGGAAAAATATAAAATCTCTTGACCTGTTTTCTCATCTGGAAAATGGGTTGTGGTGAAGATCAATTGAGAGAGTGCATATGGTAAGGTACTTTCCAAATGTTAAAAGTGCCATAAAATGCTAATCTGTATTATTAATACTAGCTTTAAATATAATATTTAGTTATATTTAATATTTAAGGGTCATTTATATATATAGGGTCACTGATATGTAACTTTCCAGAGGATATTGACTAACTCTATATTTCCTCCTAACCAAGGACTTTGGAAACCTTTTTTGCAAGCACATCATCATGATTATGTCAAATGTAAGCCTGCTTTTATCTCTGATATTGATCAATCATAGTCAGTCTAATTTTCATTCCTGAGCCTTATGTAACCAACAGTATAAAAGTTGCTCTTACTGTCAGATGTATCCTTAGCAACTAAGGTTTTGGGGATCTCACTTAATGGCAACTGCAAGCTGTGCTAACAAATGATATAGCTCAAATTTTCTGATTCATTTTCTCATAATTGGAATTTTTATCGAGGCAGTACTTTTCTATTTTATGTGTCAGGAGACTTATCTTATATGGGAGTCAAGAATAAGTATAATATGCATCACAGCAGCAAAGCTCTACAGACCTTTGGTCTCAGGACACTAGCATAGTGGAAATCTGGACATGAAATTACTGGGACTAAGGCAATGAAGAAACTAAAGCAAATTACAATTTCCTTCAAGAATTTTTCTCTTCTGTAAGCAATATATGTCTTTTTTTCCATAGGAATAACATGGAAAAATGTGTTTTATGATAATATATGTACTGTCTACATAATATTATCTGCCTTCTTGGGGAAGAATGAAAGGGAAAGAATATCAATTGCAAAATGTCAGAAAGCAAATATTAAAATTATATTGACATGTTATCTAGAAATAAATAATTTCATAAGCTTAATCTCATTTATATCATCTGGCATAAGAAGGCAGAAGATTAATCACAGGTGTTGGTGGAAATTGTGTTTGTTCCTGATTTAGCTTTCAAGTAAATATCCTTTTTAAAATGTTATTCTGAGAGTGAGTAGTAAAATAGAACCCAGGCACAGGGTTCCATAGAGAAATTTTAGTGTGCCCTATGTTAAAAATAGCATTTAAATTTTTTTGCCCAGATACCAATTGTATGATCCTTTAAACTGAAGGAACCATGAGATTTCACCAAATATATATATACAATTTTCTCTTCTAAAAATTAAAGAGAAATGCTCAGTCAACCCCAGGTCCTAAAAATATCTGTAGGGAAAGTTCCTCCAGGTCTGGAGATGTTTGCATCAATAAAAGAAATTATTTTCTTTGTCTTTGAATTTTCTTTTCTTTTTGTTTGTGGGTTGAGGAAGGTCATTTGATCAAGTCAGGCAACTCTAAGGAAGCAACAATATTTGATAAAATTTATGAAACAATATGTTGAATTTGCAAAACTCCAGATATTTATGATTTTCACCATCCTTTGGAAATGCAAAAAAAAAGCTATGTTGATTATTTAGAGAGCTTTCCTTCAGAACACTGTAGAAATGAGCCAAAAAAAGATAATGATATATGTCTCCCCAGATAACTTAGAAGAATGTTCTTGATTGGAAACATGAACAATATGTTCAAAGTGCAGCACTGCTTTTTGATGATGCTGATGGAAGGGTGTTATAAGAATTTGGAGCTTGCTTATATTACCTAAAATAATGTCAACCACTTAAAACATACTGAGGGACCTGTTTCTGGAAGACTAGAGAAAAGGTTCACATGTTTTTATTATGTTTTGGCCTACCATATATTTAGATTTTGTCTTTGGCTATTGCTCTATTTTATTTATCAACAGTTGACTGAATCATCTGCCTCTTTAAAACCATTTCATTGAACACTTTCTATGTTTTTTAAGCATTTAAATCTAAGTACAAATTCACTTATAGCCTTGAAGAGACTTAGAGTCCATTCATGGGGATGGGATATAGTTACTGTAATAAACAATAGCTACTAATAGTGCATTAGTGTATTTATTTTCCTATATTCCTTGAGAATTTATCATTTTCCTTTTCTGGCATGTTACTCAGTCATAATAGATGTGAGGTAGTGTTTAAGAGCTATTTTAATTTTAATTTTTTTAAATCAATAGTGATTTGGAAATTTTTTTCACATGACTATTGATACCTTTGATTTCTTCTTCTGTAAATTTCTCATTCATATCTTGTGACAATATAGTTGGTAAAGATCTTTTAATTTTATAAATTTTGCTCAGTTCCTATATATTTGAGAAATGCAGACTTAGGCAGAGAAGATGTAAAATTTTCCCATTTCCTGTTCTCCTTTTAATTTTAGCTGCATTGTTTTTATTTGTGCAAAACATTTTTAAGTTCATGATCCATTTTACTTCCTATGATTCTTTTGTTCAGTAATAAACTCATCCCTTAGCCATAGATCCTGAAGGTAAAATTTTCCATGGTTTCCATGTTTACTCAGTCTTTATGTCTAAATAATTTACCCATTTTGAGCTTGTCATACGTGTGGTTTATGTCTATTTTCTTCTAAAATACTCTTCAGTTTTTCTTGCAATTTTGGTCAAATGGAGTGTTTTCCCCCCTCAAAAATTGAGTCGGTTTATTTAGCTTAGAAATTAACATTGTCACTCACTACCACATATGCTTAATCTATTTCTAATCCACCACTTTATTTCCTATTTCTAACTCAATACCAGATTTTTGATGATTTTCATTTTGTATTGTAGCATGAAATTTGATACAGATATTCTAATTTCCTTCACATTTTTTGAAATCATTCAACATAATTGACATATACATGTTCTCGGCTTTATATTTTCCTATATAATTTTCCTAACAATGACAAAGTTCTTGGACATTACTTGTTTCCTCTCTCCATTTAGAAATGTAAACAATTTAACCTTTTAGAGTCTCTTAGAATTTTTCTGTCATATTTATCTTTTTATGCTCCTCTTGAGTCTTGCATTTGAAAGTTAGATTTTCTATGTTTTTCTGACTTTTTGATTGAGAATGTATGAAAGTCTTCTATTTCATTAAATATCCTTCCCCACCTTGAGATATTGCACAAAATTTTGCTGAATAGACTATTCTTTTTATAATCCAAACTCCTTCATCTTCCAGAATATCATATCCCAATTCTTCCAGTACTTTAGAATAAAAGCTGCCAAATCTTGTGTGATCATGACCATGACTCAAATTTATTTATTTTTCTTGATTCCTAAAAGTATATTTGACTAGACAGTTCTGGAAATTGGGTAAAATATAAAACTGAGTTTTTATTTCAAAATCTCTTTCAGTAGCTAATTTTAATTTTCATTTAATCTTCTGTTTCTAGGATATCAGGGAAATTTGTTGAAATATGATGTCTCTTTTCTTTATTTGATCATGGCTTTTATGGAGTCCAATAATTCTTAAATTATTTCATCTCCATCTATTTTCCAGTTTAGTTGTTTTTTTTCCCCATTTGCTTCAATTTTATGTCATTCTTTTTCCTTTTTTTTTAATTTCGTGGGACCTCATAGAGACATTAGCTTCCAAACAACAAATTCAAAATTTTAAGAAATTATTTTCTTCAGTGTTTTTGTGTCTTTTTTCCCATTTTTCCCATTTAGTCAAGTCTATTTTAAAGTCATATTTTCTTCAATTTTTGTTGCTTTAAAATTTTTTTAATTTAATATTTTTTTTTATTTTTATGGTCTCACAAAACATACTTCCTATTGGTTAAATCCCCAAATAAAACTATAAATACACTGATATGAAATATAACTGCAAAATATTCTTTTTCTGGAGGTGGATAATATTCCCCATCGTAAGTATTTCAAGATTCTCTCAGATCATTGTGTTGCTGAGAGTAGACAAATTTTCACAGACAAGCATCCTTCAATATTGCTGTTGCTGTGTACAATGTTCTCCCAGTTCTGCTTATTTCAATGTGCTTCAATTCCTACAGAGTTTTCCAAAGTCATCTTGCTTATCATTTCTTATAACACAATAGTATTTCTAACAAGTACTACATTTTGTTCAACCATTCCCAATTTGATGGACACCCCCATAATTTTCAATTCTTTGTTACCACAAAAAGAGCAGCTATAAATATTTTTTTTATAAGTAGGTTCTTTCTGCTTTTTAATTATCTCTTTGGGATAGACCTAGTAGTGGCATTACTAGATCAAAGGGTAAGCATAGTTTCATTGCCCTTTGGGTATAGTTCCAAATTATCCTCTAGAATGGTTGAACCAATTCACAATTCCTCCAATAATTCAAATAGTAGTAGTAGTAGTAGTAGTAGTAGTAGTAGTAGTAGTAGTAGTAGTAGTAGTAGTAGTAGTCTCTCGGAAACCGAGGATGACAATTGTCTTTGTGCGCTTTCATCTGTGATGTAGATGAGTGTGCACAAAAACACTTGTGCTTGAAGGAGATTTAAGTGGAAAAGTCAATGCACAGAGACAGTCCAACTCTCTCGGCATTGGAAGCCTGGGTCCAGTGGCAGGAAAAATCATTACATCTGGAGACTTCCTCAGCTTCATTGGATGGCCATGTTGTCTTTTGTGCTCCAACACGCCCTAAGCACTCCACAGTGCTTTGCTGCGTCACCTTCTCAGCCGTTGAACCTTCTTATTGGTTTCTTCCATCTGTTCAGCCGAAGCAGTCTTCACATGCTGGGTAAGCAAAGCCCTGGTTCCCCAGCGGTCGATGACCCAATGGCTACCCTCACAAGGTTTGGCCGGCCTGTCGAAGCCGTTGCCCTGGGTGTGGCCGCTGCCACATGCTAGCAGCTACTGGGAGCCACAAGTGAGAGCTGGGTGTCAGGTGGGGGGTCAGAGGCTGGAGAGCTGCCCTAGGCGGGCACGACAAACCCTCCATACCAGAGATACTACTCCTCCCTGAGCACCCCATACACCCCAATAATTCAAATATATTCTGCATTTACACTTCATCAGTCCTTTTTCCTCTGGAGTTACAGATAATTTTTCATCATAAACCCCTCATAATTTTCTTAGATATTTATATTGTTGAGAAAACATTCATAGTCAATCATCCAAAAATATTACTATGTATAATGTTCAATTGACTTTGCATATCAATGGCTATATACAGTTTTATAGCCCTTTGAACTTAGTTCCAAATATTTCTCATCAATGGTTGGATCACTTTGCAATTCCACCAACAGTGCATTAGTGTCCTAATTTTCCCACCTCCCCTCAAACATTTTTTCTTTTCTTTTTTTTTTCTGTCATATTAGACAATCTGATAGGTATGCAGTGGTGCCATAGAGTTATTTTACTTTGTATTTCCTAATGAATAGTGATTTAAAGCATTTTATATGAATATAGAGAACTGTTATTCCTTCATTTGAAAACTGCTGGTTCATATTTTTTCACCATTTTTCAACTGGGGAAGGACTTGGGTTCTTTTCAATTTGATTCAATTCTCTCTGTATTTAAGTATTTTAAAATTGTTTTTACATGTAATTAGAAAAATATAATATTTAATTTTTAAAAGGGGTGTTATTTGCCCAAAATTACATAGCTACAAAGAAGCTAGTAGTAGTTGAGATTCAAACCAAAACAATCTGATAAGTTCAACATTTTTCACCTGCAACATACAATTTCTAGCAAATAAAGCTTCTATCAAGACTAGGAGATTACACTGTGAAATTTAATATGTATTCCTTTCTAGTTCATGGAAATTTGTGACTTATAAGATGCAGAATTAGGGAAAAAGAATTGCCTCTGGTTTCAGTATAAAACCACATTCATCCAATTTTGCTAGTAATATAAGCATTTATGCAAGTTGGCTGATCTTTCTTCTAAACCCCATTTTTGGTTTTCTAATATTTATCTGATTAGAGGGCAGCTTTTGTGATAATTGCCAGCATTATGAAGAACCCTTGTAATAAACTGAAGTTATTCTCAATAGGACAAAAACACAAGAAAAGTGTTTGCTGGGAATAATAGTGAATGGGATCACATAGCAACATTTTTAGTGCTTCCCCCTCTCATATTAACATGCCATTCATCTAGAAATATACCTTTTACCCACCATAATACAATCAGTTTTCCCAGAACAATTTTTTTTTCCTTTCCAGAGAGTGGTGGAATCTGATTTGAGAAAAACTAATAAAAAAGGGAGGGGAAATAACGTCAATTATCTCCTCTCTTTTCTATTATAATATCCAGATGAAATAAGGTTACATTTATTATCTGAAATATGAAAGAGCAATTGATAGATTGTGTCAAGTAGAAGCCACTGAAGTAATGAGATGATAAACTGATAACTCAGTTAATATCTCCTTTTGTACTAAATACTAACAAAGTATTGTAATGGAGGAATTAGTTGGTGGTAAAAGGAATAGAGGAGGAATGGATAGCTTCCCCTGAAAGCAGGATCTAGGAGAGGCAGCTGATGTTTAAGTTGACTCAGAGGGAGAGAGAGGTTGAGTAGGTTCCCCCTTCAGCCCTCCCTCCTCAGTTATGGCTGCTCTCACAAACTAGCTTTTGACTTCCTTCAATACTAGTGTCTAAAGCTTCCTCTTCAGGGAGATTACTCTCCTTGTCAAACTGGTGTACTCACACTTGAGTCACTTTGGTGAAAAGACAACTTTATTATAACAAAGTCATCTGGGGATAAGACTAAGAAATGGCTGGTAGGGAAATGTTTTTTAGGAAAGTGGGGGAGGTGTCCCTAACTGGCTATATATCTTCCTCCCCACTCAAGTTGGGGAACCCAGGCCTTGGCACCCTTGGGCCCCTTGAGAGAGTCAAGCTTGGCTTGCCCTGGTCTTGACCCAACTGGCACATGTCAGACCCAGGGCACCAGGAGCTGTGAGGTAAGTTTGACAGAGGTTCAAGGTCTTCTTCAGCTATCACTTCAGTTGGCAATTGGTTGGGGGGGGGGTGATGTCCAGTCACCAGGAGAGGGAAAAGGTGAATATCTCCTCAGGAGAAAGTCTTGGCCAGACCTCCCTCCTAGGCTTCTCAAGGCTGAGAGATCTAACTGCCTTTCAGTTAGAACCTTCTGACTTCTCAAAATTCCAGACCTCCTGGGGTTCCTCCCCTGTTGTGGTGAGAAGATTCAGCAGCCCTTCAGCTTGTCACTTTTCCTTGAGTTCAGACCTCTGTCACAGTATTAAATCAATTCCCTTTTCATTCACATATTACATCATTCATTTGTAACAAAGAAGTTAAGGCATATTTTTATACAAAGAAATTTTAATTCCTCTTTATAGAAAAGTTCATGTATAATTGTCCCTAAGGTATTGTGAATTAGGGGGACTAAAGTTCCATATTGTAAATTTTCCTGCATTACTAGTGTCTGACTGTTGATTTAAAGAGTCCTTAAAGTTAATTAGAAAGTTGACTCCATCAACCAGCTATTATTGATAAAAGACCAGAAGCATAAACATATGAACTTCAACCTTATTATTCAACTGAAACTTTTCTCCAGAGTTACTAAAGATCTCTTAATGGCAAAGAATATGTATATATATATATATGTATATATATATATATACACACATATGTATATATATATACATACACACATATATGTAAAATTTTCAATAATCACTTTCTTACATTTTGCAGTTCATATCCTCTCCCTCCTTCCCATCCTTGCCATTACCCCATAACAGCAGAAATATGATATATGTTGTACATGCATTATTATATATTTGCATATTCATCATGTTGTGAAAGAAGACACATATCACTTATACTAGAAGAAAGTCATAGAAGAAATAAAGTGAAATTGGCATGCATTATTCTGTATTCAGACTCCATCAATTGCTTCTTTAGCAGTGAATAGCCTTTTTTTTAATCATTAATTCCTTGTAATTTTCCCAGATTCTTGCATTGCTGACAACAGTTAAATCATTCACAGTTGATGGTCATATTCTATTGCTGTTACTGTGTACAATATTCTTCTGTTTCTGCTCACTTCATTTTAAAAATTATTTCCAGGTTGTGTGCTTGTGTGCATGCGTGTGTGTGTGATTATATTCTTTGTCACTATTAAATGGCTATATAATATCCCATTACAATCATATACCATAGCTTATTTCAGTCATTCCCCAACTGATGGATATCCCTTCAGCTTTTGGTTCTTTACCAACCCAAAAGGAACTACCAGAAATATTTGATACAAATATGCCCATAGAAGTGATATTGCTGGATGAAAGGGTATTCACAGTTTGATAGCCCTCTTGGTCTGCTTCCAGATTTCTCTCCAGAATGGTTGTATCAGTTTACAACTCAGCCAACATTGCATTAGTTTCCAAATTTCTCCACATACCCTCCAATATTTATCGTTTTCCTTTTTTTGTCATATTAGTCTATCTGATGTGTGAGGTGATAGATGTGAGGTGATATCTCAGATTTTTTTTTCAATTTGAATTTCTCTAATTAATAGTGATTTAGAACAATTTCTTCATCTGAGTTTCCTGTCCATATCTTTTCACTACTTTACATTGCACTTGCCCTAAGCTTATTTTTAATTTCCAATCTTACATTTCCTTCTGTCTATTGGACATAACAAACACCATTTCTTTTGGACATCTTAAAGTTAACATCTTCAAAACTGAGGTCATTTTCCCTCCAACACTGTTCCTCTTCCTAATTTTCTTTACTTTTGGGGCTAATACTGTCCTCCCAGTCACTCAGGTGTACAATTTAGGTATCATTTGAAGACTCTTTAGTTTCTCTTTCTCCATGTTTAATCTGTTGCCAAGATCTGGTGATCTTATTTGAGTAACTTATTTTTTTCTTCGCTTACACTGTCACCACTTTGCTGCAGGCTGTCCTAGTCTCATGTCTGTCCAATTCTTGTATTATCCTTACTATCATAAGCCTTTAACTAAGGTAATTTTCTCTCCAACCATCAAAGAGATTTGCCACACAGATTGGATATTTCATCCATTAATTAACTTCAGTGCACTCCTAAAACCTCAAGGGTCAAGTATAAAATCCTTTTGTGGGAATTTAAGATTCTTCATAATCTCTCCTCTACACAGATTTCTAGGCTTCTTTCACTTTACTCATTCCCTTTCTCTCAACGCTCTGCAGTAGAGTAATGTTGGCCTACTTGTTTTTTATTCCACAAGACATTACAATTCCCAATCTGCAAAATGCACTTTAAAAGGAAATGGCAACCCCCACCATTATATTTGTCAAGAAAACTCCAAATGGAGTCACAAAGAGTTGGACACTACTGAAACAACTGAATGACAAAAATTTATAGCCTTTGAAAAAATTGCTCAAAGCAATATGTGACAAAATGAAATACCAAGCAAACTAGATAGGTATTAAGAGTTTCTCAGCATACGAGGTAAGTAAACAATAATAATGTAACTAAAATGTGATCATCTTTTAGTATCAGCAAGAGAATATAAACTCTCTCGCCCCCTCTATGTATTTCTGTGTCTTTGTACGTATGCCTCTATATGCATTTAAACAAAATTTCAAATTATATGTAAATATATATACATATATATGTACTTATAAGTTGAAAAATCTTTCTGGGTTAACTGTATCTCCTCTTTTAATTTAAACAAACCCTATTTTGCAATTCTGTGTTATAGGTTTTAGAAAAATGAATCTCTCAATTTGACCTTTGGGTGAGGTCTTTAAAAAACAATCGTCATGGTCAAATATTTTCAGCCAAAGTACTAAAGTCCTGAAGAATTGACAGGCATGATATAGAATGGAAGATTGCATTCCACCACAGAATATTTGGTTAAGTTATTATTCCTTTTCTGTTCATCTGAATAAATTTCACTAATATGTCCCTATAAATCTTTTTTTTTCTTATAAATCTTCTAAAAGTATTTTTGTACTTTTCCAGAGTTAACATGATTAATATTTAAAATTACATACAATATTGTTAATGTTTAATATTATATTAATACTTTTACCATTTAAAATATCCTCCCTCTTTATTACTCTGAATCCAGATCCTACCCTTGCTTTGAGATTCAATTCATATCTGACCTATCTCATTAAGTCTTACTACTTATCAACTCATTCAGTAATCTGATTGTAGATGACATCTCATTAGCCCATTTAGCCTATGGTTTTAAAAGATCTTTTTTGGTGTCAAATATCTAGTCTCACAATGTTTTCTTTTTTAGTGCAAAAATTAAATACAGAGACACATATATAAGATTGTTAAAAATGCAATTATATTGAATACTATTTTCAAAGTTATTTTTTAAGTTTGTGAACCTTATATTAAAAACCCCTAATTTAATCCAATATATTACCTCAGAAATATCCCATCAGAGAGGTCATCCAATCTCTCTAGAATTTCTCCAGTGATTGGACAATTAACTAGTCTCATGAGACAGCTTGTGTCATTATTCAAAAGGCTTTATTTTAGGAAAAAATTCATAATCTCAACCTAAAATCAGTGTCTTCACAACTTTCACCTATGAATGACACCTATTTTGTGTCTTTCCAAACCAAACAAAAATTAATTTCTTTCTGACATCACCTCTTCAATTATTAAAAAAAAACAAATTTCTTCCTTTAGTTTCCTCTTTTGTGAGCCTAAAATATTCATATACTAAAATATCTTATCTTCATAAGACATGTTTTTTGAGTCTTCTCTATTTTGGTCATCTTTCTCTAACTATGTTTCAGATTGTGAATGTCCTTCTGAAAATATAGTACCCACAATTTTCTTAGCCAGGGAAAAGAAAAGATGAAGTAATATGATGTTTGTTATGTTTCTCTCTGAAGCATAATTTTCATAAGCTTTTCTGGTGGCCATAGCCAACTGTTGACACATAAGTGAGCTTTCAGCTCATTGAAATTATCAGGAACTTTTTTTTCATGGCAGTATATGTTAGTGATGCAATTCAGAACTCTTTTATTTTTATTTATTTATTTTTTTAAACCCTTACCTTCCATCTTGGAGTCAATAATGTGTATTGGCTCCAAAGCAGAAGAGTAGTAAGGGCTAAGCAATGGGGGTAAAGTGACTTTCCCAGGGTCACACAGCTGAGAAGTGTCTGAGGGCAGATTTGGACCTAGGACATCCCATTTCTAGGTCTGTCTCTTAATCCACTGAGCCACCCAGCTGCCCCTCAGTGCTCTTTTAAAGCTAATGTGGACTTCAATATTAAAAGAGCTTGCCTTAATTGATGTGAGCATTCCCTTCACCAAACTAAATCACAACACTGTTTAAGTAGATGAAATTTGAAATCATTTGTGGCTAAAATAAAATTCATTATCAGTCTATATGGCAATAAGCTTCTTTGCATTTAGCTTAAAGACTGGACATTAAGACCAATACCTTTATCTCTGAGACCATATATAATTCCTGCTACTTTGGTCAATCTTTCAGTGGTATACCTTGAGAACACAGTACACTATGATGAGATATCAGATAAGAATATCACTGAAGGAATAATTTGGATTTGTGCTTCACAAATAAAAGCATAATGTTTTGGAATGTACTAAATAAAATAGCTACCTCAGGAGATGTGATTTCCCATGAAAGAAAGTCTTCAAATGTAGGGTGAGAGACAACTTTTCAGAGATTCTGTAGATTGGATTACAGTTCAGAATGGGTTAGGTTAGATACTTTCTTTGGTTACTTACAACTCCAGATTCTTTGTTCTAGGTAGAATTTAAATGTGTGAAGAAAAGCAGTTCAGGAAGGTATAAAGAGGAAGGATTTCTAAGTATAAGAAAGGAACTATGTAGACAAAGGCACAGAATCAGAAAAATGCAAAATGTATTTCATGGTTGGTGAGTTGTTCATTTTAACTGGTATGTGAAGAGAAAAATTATCAAGGTATAGAAAGAAATAAAGGGAGGTCAAATCCAATGGTCTCTATGTAAGTAACTTGACAAGTAAGGTCATTTGCTTTTAGATAAGGGAGTCTTGCAGGTTAAGATGGCTGCTGTGTAGAAGCAGAACTCTTCCTCTCCTCACCACTGACCAATATAGACTACCTCAAAAGGCCAAAAGAAAAACCCCATCCAAATTCAGATGAATGAAGGGACTCCACAGTAGGTCACAGCATTGAAGTTACATTGGATTTGGGTATTTCCTCACTATAAGGGGGTGAAATAACTCTTACCAAAACTCAAACTGATCAACCCTCCCCCACCCTACCTTTGGAGCCATAGTCAAAGCCAGCACAGGAGAATCAGAGTGATCAAGGGAAGGGCAACTCTAGGTCCTTGGGAGCTGAATAATATCACCAGAGATTTACCCCTGAGAGTTGAAACCCCTGGAGGCTAAAGTGTGTGAACCTTGTGCACAGAGATAGAGCAGAGAGAGGCAGCACACAGTAGAAGCTGTGGAGACCATAGATGTGGTCTCAGGCAAAAATATCTCTCCTTAGCTCCATACACAGAGAAATTGCCCTCCTTGCTCACATTTCTGACTGGAAAGGGAAGGAAAAAATAACATAGTCATGTCTAGCAATACCCTGGAAATACAACCTCCAACCACCACCATGAAGAAGAAGAGAAAGGTGCTGACCCTGCATAATTTTTATGGAGAAAAAATCCAGACTACAGAGGAAATGGCAAAATACAACAAACAAGTAAATGCATCTAAACCTTCCAAAAAATGGAAATTGGCCACAAGCTCTTGAAGAATTTAAACCTGAGATTATGAGAAAGATGGAAGTGTTTTGGCAAGAAAAGTGGTAAACAGTTCAAAAAGAAAATAAAAGTTTTGAAAGACAGGAACTCTCAATTGGAGAAATAAACCCAGAAATCAAATAGAATGATAAACAAATTGGAGACCAAAATTAAACAACCGGAAACTATGAAAAGCAGGATAGACCGAAAAGGAAAATCAAAAGATTATAGCCAAAAACCAGTATTTAAAGATCAGAACTAGGCAAGTAGAAGCCAATGATCTCACAAAACAGGAAGAATTAATAAAGGAAAGTAAAAAACCTGAAAAATAGAAGGAAACATGAAATATCTCACTGACAGGATGACTGACCATGACAACCAGTCTACAAGAGACAATTTGAGAATCATTGGTCTACTTGAAAACCAAGTAATAAACAGAAATCTTGACATCATATTACAAGAAATTATTCAAGAAAACTGCCCTGATGTTCTTGAACACTAGGGCAAAATAGACATTGAAAGAGTCCATAGAACACCCTCTACACTAAATCCTCAAAAGACAATATCCAGGAATGTAATTGCTTATATAAAGGGTGTTGCAATGATTGAGTTGTGAAAGACTTAAAGAAAGCTCAGTGGCAACTTTCTGTGTGATTTTTGAAATGAGAAACACTGAGCTTTATCCTGTCATTTGTGGTGTCATCTTTAATGGTTGTAAACCCTATGTTAAATTGCTTTGTGAATCAAGGGGAGAATCCAGGATAATCTGAAGTATTTTGGCAAAAGTAAAATCAATAATTTTCAGTGATTTATTTGTATATATAGTAGTGTTTTATGTTTTAAAAATATTCTTCACATATATTATCTTGTTTGATTTCATGCAATAAGCATTTATTTACTGGGATAATTACAAATCATTCAATTGGTACCTCATATGAGCCAGAAATTGTGTTAAATGCTGTTGATGCAAAAACAAAAAAATAAAATAGCCTCTGTATTGAAACAACTTATAAATTAAAATATATTTAAGATAACATATGTGCCTATGATACATACATAAATATATACATATACATATACATATACATATACATATACATATATATTTATCATTGCAACACCCTTTCTATGAGCAAATGGCTTTACTTGTCAGGTTACTGACATTGAGACTATTGGATATGATCATATATATATATGTAATATATATGTATACATGTATATTTAAATATACTACTTGAGTTAGGTTCAAATGTGGCCTTCCCTGGGCAAGTCACTTAAACTCAATTTGCCTGCCTTTGTCACCCTTCTCTCTTGGAACTAATATACAGTATCAGTTCTAAGACAGAAGGTAAGAGGTATTTGTTGTTGTTTTTAATCATTCAATGAGTCAGAATCAGATCTGGGAAAGGGTTTTAGAGGAATGCTTATCTGTGAAATGGAGATGATACATGCTTGCATTCTCTACATCCCAGTGTTATATTCTCTCTCTCTCTTGAGATTACTTTGGATGTGCCTTGAACATAGAATGTGTTTAGTAAATTCTTATTGAATGTTGCCTAACATATATAGGGCAATCTGAAAATATTGTTGCAGTTTTACACTTTAATAAATTCAGAAGTATAAATATTACAAACTTTAAAGTATTAAAGTCTAAATCTGCACATTTTAAAAGTACTGATATAGTTCTTATTAACATTCAGCATAACTACCATTTTATAGTATAGTTCACTTTCAAATTTTCTAAAAACTTACCTTTATAATGCTAGCTTTTAAAAAATCTGATGAAAGAATGATGTTTTAATGTATAAATGATAGTTTGCTATAACCTAAGTTTTTTCCACTAGAAAATATCAAAAAGAGGAAGATCAAGTGACTGAGTGAGGTACCCAAGCAAGAGGACCTCTTCTGCCCATCCACTAATCTGAGTGTCATCCAGAAACTATTGTACCTGAAATGCATAATGACAAGTTACTCTGTCATGTTAAAATGAAACTATTCAAAATTTTAAAACATCTTAAATGTAGACGAAATATAAATAATCAGGCTTCCAAGATATATATTTCTATAAGTGTGTAACATTTATATTCCAAGGATCATAAAAGCTTAAATCTGCAGTATGATTTTTGGCATATAATGTATATGTGCATAATGTATATGTACATATATGTACATGCACATACATAAAAACACATACAAGCCTAAAGTGTAACTACAAGTAATTGGGGGTATATAAGGAGAGAAAAATCAGAGTCCATTATCATCACAAGGATACATTTTGTTACATAAAAATTATATATAACATAGACAAATATATGCACAATGATCCATTAGTTGTTTTACAAAGAATTACTAGAGTTTGATATCATTGATATAGGGAACTACTGGGTAAGGAAACTCCCTCTATCAGGGCGGGTCCAAACTTTCTCTGCAGTTTAAAATGTTAAAAATGTCTTCACCACTGGAAGGTTATGACAAGTGTCCAGGGCCATACAAGCAATGCCTGTTGAGGTGCATTATAAACCCAAGTGTTTATGGCTCAGAGGCCAGATCTCTATCCACTGTATTGGGTTGTTTCTCCTATACAGTCCCCTTTCCACTCAGCCAAATACACAGAACGTATCAGGTTGTATATGTTCTGTATGTATATACTTGTACATTTCACAGTCATGGAAATATAATGTAGTATGTGTATTTATACACATATAAATGTGTACTTGGATATATGTAAGTGTGCAGCATATAATGTGTATAGTTATTAGAGAAAATATATGAGCCATAGAAAATGATTTTCAAGTTCAAACAAAAACATATAGCTACAAGAAACCATGGTATTGTTGCTAGAGAAGTGGATTAGAAACATTAGATTGAAATCTTCACTCTTAACATTTACTCCAGCATAATGTTGAGCACATCATTTAAGCTCTCAGAGCTTCAGTTTCCTCAGTGGAAATGATGACACTAGAATCTTATTTATTTTGAAATAAAAAGAGTTTTGAAAACAATTTCATCACCCTCTAAAGTGATTTAAAGTTATTGAAAGTATATTGGTAGCAGAGAGCTTTGGAAATGAATCCCTACCCCAACTGAAATGAATCAAGTGCTCTGTAACTGCATCTTTTCTACCTGACATCTTCTATTTAAATGTTTGCCTTCACTTTTCACAGATAACAGGGCATTTCAAAAACCTGATGAAACATACAGAAGGTCAATTCATTTGAAACATACTTTGTTTTCTCCCACCATACACTTAGCATAGCACAATACTTGGAAGATAGCTCCTGTAATTATCCATTCTGGCCAAATTCTTGATTATGTTTGCAGCTGACTATTAGTTATGTTTCTATTGGCAACAATGAATGTTCTCATGGCCCCAGTTTAACTCCTGTCACTGTTAACCATTTGGAGGGTCATTTCCTGGCATTTAGTATGCCAGTTGGCAGTCATACAATTTGTTCAAGTACAAGCTGCTTTGAAACTGGGAGTTGTGATTTTCCTATTCGGAGCTAATGTTGACAGAAATAAATGGAGTGAGAAAAGCCAAACTGAGTTTTCTACTCTTCATTCCCTGTTCATCATGTCTGTGATTAGAGCCATGGAAGTATGTCCTAGAGTACATAAAGAATGTGTTGATATAAAAAGGATTTCAAGCATTAATAGAAATAAAAAAAGATGGAAGAAAAATCAGTGACTCATTTTAGAGAATTTAATTTGCTCTTTTTTCTCTTTTTCTGTTTAATTTCTGGGACTAAATGGGAGGTTGTTTTAAGGTTTAAGGCATCTTCCTATAAAGCTGAACAGAGTTATACTGTATATGTGACCTAGATTTGTTTGAATCGAATTGTGGTGATGTGTCACACAAAGAGAAGGTAGGGGTTCTCATGTCAGAGTCTAACATCAGTCAAGAACTGGACTATTTCAAACAAAGTCTGACTAAGGGGTTTCAGAACCTGAGTCTGCATTATTCCTTGTTTTAGTAAATAACCACAGCTCTTCTAGACTCTCTCCAATCTCTCTCAGGTTTACTAAGATCTGTCTTGGTCCCTCTTCTCTCCCTCTATTCCTTTTCTCAATGATGTTATAAGAACTCATCACCTTATTTCATTGCAAGTTATTCTCAAATCTCTATTCATATCAGGCACCAGTCTCTTTTTTGAGCTCCAGAACTATACCAATACCAATCCATTCAGCTTCTGCAGTTGGATATCTCATGGGTATCTCAAACTCAAAATGTCTAAGACATAACTTGCCATTTTCTTTCTTAAAGTAACTCCCTTCTCTAAATTTTCCTCTTTCTATTAAAGATATCATTATCCTTTCAATATCCTAGGCTCTCAGCTTTGGAAGTATCTTCAGCTCTTACCTGTTTCCTCAAACTTCTCTCCATAGTCAATCTGAGTCTGTTTTGCCAATGGTATCTCCTCACCTTCCCTTAATCCTATAATTTTAATTCAATGACATCACCTTTTTCCTTAGCTATTGTAATGACATTCTAATTTCAATCTTGAATTTTAGTCTTTCTACTTCTCATCAATCTTTCTCATCATTTGTGAGAATTTAAATCCAAATTTAAATCCAAACAGATCTCTGAACTGCACATTGATCTAAATAACCACAAAGTAACACCTTCTATGTTGTATTGTTTTTGTTTTTGTTTTACATTTTGTTAAACATTTCCAAATTACATGTCAATCTATTTCAGTCACATAGGATTTTTCCAGGGTGCATATAGCAAGTTTGATACCTCCTCTCTTCATCAATCCTCTCTACAAAAAAAACTTCTAGAGTACAAATCTGACCTTGCATTCCTATCCTCAAGAACATACAATTGCTCCCTTATCCCTTATGTTTAAACACAAACCTTTCAACCTGGCATTTCAAGTTCTTCATAATATGACTGTATCCTAGGATTTAAGATTTACTGAATGTTATTCCTGTTCATAATGCTATATTCTAGCAAATTGGTCAACTTACTGTTTCCCAAAAAAACATCTATATCCTGTCTTTATAATCTATGTCTCAGGCCTGAAATGTACTCTCTCCTAAACTCTGCATCTTTGAAATCAAATTTTCCTTCAAGACTTAGTTCATGCATGACCACCTTTGTGGGGCCTATTAGTTCCTTTGGTTGGTAGTGTTCTCTTTCTGTTCTTCAAGATATCCCCCATTTACCTATCTGTCCAAAACACTGTTGCCACATTCTTCTTCTTCTCATGACTACAGGGATGGGGCAGGAGTAGGCAATAGCTAGGTTAGGCAGCCAAAATTAGAGATAGTGAAGTATCTCTTGTCCATAATAAAAACTGATAACAGCATAAAACAGTAAAACTTAGATAGACATCTATCAAGGGGAAATATTGAATGGAAGAGAGATTGTTTGTTTTATTCTTTGACTACTCTAATGTTACTACACACCATCACTCTAATAGCAATGGACAAACCAGGAGGAACAATCAGAACCCTATATACATTGTCCAATTTATAGTTTGCTGGGGAGCCATTGGAGAAATGATCAGTAGATGTAACTTAAAATGGAACTGAGAATAGAAAATTGGCTCAGTGTTAACAATTTCTCCCACTCACTCCCTTCCTTATTAACTAGTTTATGACTCTTCTAGATTTGATAAATATAACAGTATTTGGGACTTGAATTTATTGCATGAACAAATCATTTTGTTTTATTCTCTAGGGAAGGATATAACTAATCAATTAAATGGTGTCTTTCTTTTTTATTTTTTGAATTAATTTATTTAGTTAATTTAGAACATTATTCCTTGATTACAAGAATCACATTTCCCTCCCTCCCCTCCACCCACCCTTTCCACAGCTGACATGCAATTTCATTGGGTATTACTTGTGTCCTTGATCAGAACCTATTTCCATGTTGTTGGTGTTTGCATTAAGATGTTCATTTAGTCTACATCCCCAGCCATATCCCTTCGATCCATGTATTCAAGCAGTTTTTTTTTTGTCTGTGTTTCTACTCCCACAGCTTTTCCTCTGAATGTGGATAGTGGTTTTTCTTGTAGATCCCTCCAAGTTGTTCAGGATCACTGAAATGGTGCCTTTCTTAAATTCTGATTTCTGGTTAAACTCTGCTGAAGTTTTTCACTAAGTAGGTAGAGAGTTTGGTAACTGGCCTATATTTTAGTTGTCTGAATATTACATTAGAGACCCCTAAGTTTGGCAGTGAAAACATAGATATTTTCATACAATATGACCAATTCACTCAGACTGGGCTTCTTGGACATACAAAGTATTTAGTACATAGTCAGAGATATTTTGATTACTCCATTTAAATCTTCCACCACTGTTAGGAAATCAACTTACAGTATTATAAGTCAGTTTGCCTTACAAAATAAAAGGATAATATCTAGAAGAATTTACATTTGTCTTTATTTAAACATATACAACCGCAATTGTCTCACACTATTACATAGAAAAATTGTTTGAAAAGTCATAGGGTGATTGCTATTTTGACAGACTGCTATTTTGTGCTAATCAAATCCATAAGTTCTAGTATATCATCCTTTCATAATAGTCATCTTGGTAGATTAGACAATAGAGTTTTTCCATTTGTAAGGATATTTGGAATTACTTCATTATAATTGCCTTCATAATTACCTTATAGAGCATATAATAAATTAATCTTATTAAAATATTGTCCAATGTACTTGAAAAAGGAAAACAACAAAAGTCATTGTTCACAAGGAAATTATCTTTTTCTTGGGCAAGAATAAAAACAGATTCATATATTCTTGAATGTTTGAGGAAAAGGGCTAGTGCTTTCAGTTAAGAAGGACTGAATTCAGCCTTGAAAGATCAGTATTCTAAGAGAGAATGGTGAAACAAGATTATAAATCTGAGAATTCTACCTTAGTCTTTCTGTTTACTTCAGGATTGTCTGTGAAACAGTTAATGACTTAAAGAATTTCATCTCTGTGAGCTATTTCTGCCAAAATTTGGAGTTTTACATATGACTATCAATCTTACCACCTTTGTTCTTATTTAATAAAACTTTCATGTAAGATTGTAATTTCTCAGTTCCGTGATCCTTTTGTTAAGTGTCAGGGAACTGAAAGACTTTGGCAAATAAATTCCAAACTTACAGAGATTTCAAGTACTCACATTCCCAGGAAAATTGTTCCTTACTTGAAGACATGAAGTCTAGAAAAAAACTTTTTACATCTGAAACTTAATAACTTGACAAACAGATGATTTTCAGAATAATACCAAGCCATTGCATAAATATTTTATAATCAGTATCATTTACTCAAAAGAGTTGAAGTTTGAGAGAAAAATTAATATTTAATTCCTTTTGTTCTCCTCTCAAGAGCTGTTTCCAGATAAGTTGGTTATCTTAAATTAGGCTTATGATTATGAAATAGGATGGTTTTTTCCTCTTCCAGCTATGAAGTATTCAGGGGAATGCTGCTTGATCTTAGTTAAACATTGAAAACTACAAATTGGGGGGAAAGTTTCTTAATAAGAAAAATACTCAACAATATTTGCAGATGTTTCTGTATGTTCTACCACTATCTAGCTTTCTTTTATTAATAACTTGTGAAACTATTTGCAAAAGAACTCTTGGGTTTCGTGTGTGTGTGTGTGTGTGTGTGTGTGTGTGTGTCCCTTTTTTATTAGAAATCAAAATATGTATGAGTAAATATCACCTTCATTTCTTTATAGTAATAGAGAAATCTTACATTTTGGTCTATAATTCTACCATCCTTCAGATCTCATTATCATCTCTACCAGATGAAATTGCTTTTTTTCCCTACAAGGTCTATCTCAAATGCCACTTTCAAGTAGAAAGTCTTCCCTAATTCTCTCAATGAAAAATAACTTCCACTTCTTTGGAAACACCATAGAAATTTGTATAGTTTTATGATCTTAGTTTCTATTTTATTATCATGCTTCATGGGTTCTTTATGTGAATACTCTTCATGAGTTATAATGAGCAATCTTATGACCTTATGCAACAGCACACTGCAGAGTGACAGTAAGATAATTTGCTAAAAATCATATATTACTCACTCAAAAAACAACCACCTTACTCTCTGAGGGTCTTTGTTTTGATACTAAATATTTGCTCCAAGGCAAAAGAAGGTAAGGGCTAGGTAATTAGTGTTAAATGACTTGCCCAGAGTCACAAGGGTACAAAATAACCAAGGGCAGATTTGAAAACAGGACGTCCCATCTCTAGGCTTGGCTTTTAATCCACTGAACCTCCTAGCTGCTCTTACATTCGCTCTTTATTGATTTCATACTTTTAAATTGGTAGAGTTAAAAGTAGTCTTAAAGGGTGCACTTTGCTATTGTGTCACTTATATGATAATTGTGAGGATCATACATAATTGCATGATTGCAGAGTTGTTTAGTAGCAGCATGGAGAACATTCTGAACAGAATACAAATAAGAAAAAAATTCTCTCTAGATAAGAAGGTCCTATACAATATACCTTATATGAATGGTATTACAGTGATCCCTAGAATAGTTTATTAGATCAATGACTGTGCAGACAAAAAAGACAAAAAAAGTTGTTCCATTTATCCACCCAGGAAAAATTAAATGGAGGAAAATGAATACCTATTGTCCAAACGGTAAAAAGCAGATATACTGTCTATAGAGTTTGTGAAGATTGGATTTAGCTATCTCCTAATTGTAACAATGAAGACAGTCTCTTTAACAAAAATCAGGAATGTCTACATCCATATTAAGAATTAAGTATTCAGGAGGATGACCTTTAACAGACATGTACAGAAACAGCTGACAGACCCCTGGGCTGTCCTAAGTCAAGCTAAGCTACCATTGGTACAAATGAGACACAGGAAAGTGATGTAAAACTGTCCATATATTTGGTGTCACTTCCTCTCTTGGAGCTCTTTCCCCGGAGAGGTGGCTCTTGCTGGTGACTTCCTGTGAGCAGGCTGGGCGCCAGTTCAATTCTGGAACTCGAGGTTGGAGGAGATCCATCAGACAGCTTCCTTGAGATGGTCATGTGGTGAGTGATAAGACTGACTCCCTTTTCCCTTGGCTTTCTGAGAAGGCCCCCTTGGCCAAGGTCTTAACTCCTGCCTGGCTCAGCCTGAGCCATAGCAATTTAAATTAACTCTTTTTTCTCTCTATCTCTTTCTTAAATTCTTCCTCTATATTAATTAAAATCACCATAAATTTCCAGCTGATTGGGTATTTTTATTTGGGATATCCCATGGCGACCAATAATTAAATATAGTTTAGGTCACAATGCTAAAATTATCCTTACAAATTAGCCCATCAGTATGTTGGCTAGATATAACAAATGCAAATGAGTTGTGATCAGAACTGGAAATGAGGAAAAGAACAGGTTGCATTGTATTTGGAAAACTTATATTTCTAATATTTATGAGTTTGTACCTGATATAAAATCCCATCTTTTAAGATATATATTTTCCTGGTGATTCTGTATGGTGCAAATTATGGTATACAACAATACTAAAATATTTGAATTGTTGACAGCCTGAAAGTTTTATTCAAACAAATTATTTTAGTAATACCGATAATGACTTTTGTGAATATGCCTCTAAAAGCATCATCTAGGAAATGTAGAATTAGAAAATGAGGCTGATTAGCAATGTAGTGAGAGTGAAGGATCACAGATAGACAACATAGGTAGTCAGAAACCATAATAGAAATACAGGCTGTTAAAAGACCTAGAGAAAAGACATCAGAAAATTGGATAATCATCCCATAAAGGATATATAAGAGGACATGGATCAAAAGCACACAAAATGAGAAAGAATAGATGGGTTGAACTCTACCAATGGATTACCTACATTGATGAAAAAATGAATGTTATTTTTGTATATTCCATATTTCTACATGAAGACAAAAATTTCATTAAAAACTACTTGAAGGCAGATTCCTCTTTGTAACTCCTCTGTGAGCACCACATATAAATGTAGTTTAGTGAATGTTTATTAATTAAATGAAATATTTAATGAATATGGAATGAAAAAGGACTTGGAATCTCTAAGAGTTATTTATGACCATTATCAGAAAAACAATTTGTACATCTTCAAATAAGTATCCAGAAAGATTAGCCTTAAAAATAACTTCAAAGAACAAAACTGGATGGCTGAATGTTTTAATTTATTTAACCATTTGTCCATTATATACTAGAAGAATGTAGTGGTAAAACATTTATTTTTAAAGCTAGTACAAATGGAACTGTGCCTTGGAGCTCTGTTTTTTATCATTCTCATGATTAACTATCTCTGAGTCAAGAGAAAGAAAAACTAAAAAAAAAAAGATAACTAAGCACTGGATCTTGTCCTATTAACTCTGGTAAAAAATGTCTTTTTCCTCATCTTTTTTTGTTAAGGGAAGAGCCATAAAGTTAATTTAAAATTAAAATACACTTCAACTATTACAAGGAAATGTCATCTTGGTCTTCCTCAGTGTTTTCTTCCTTCCCTTGTCTCTATATTTTCTTTCAATTTTTCACCGAAAAATTGAAAACATGCAAGATTAAATTTTTTAAAATTCTTGGTTGAATGGTGATTTATGCATAGATACTTAGAAAGACTCAATCTAGGCCTCCCATCAATCTTTCCCTTAAAAACATTTGTTTCTCTCTTAGAATTGATATTGAGTACTGGTTCAAAGTTTGACAAATGGTAAGTACTAACTAAGTGGGATTAAGCTACTTGATCAAGGCAGAGCTAGGAAGTGTTTACAACCAGATTTGTACCTAGGACCTCCTGTCTATAGGGCTGGCACTTTGTCTACTGAGCCACCTATTTGACTCCCATTCATCTTTTATCATACTTCCATGCTGAGATTCCATCTATTTATTCATTTCAATCTGGGAAAATCATCTAAATCACCTGGACTCCTCTTTTTTAATCTAAATTACCTGGGGAAATTATTATTGTAAAACTTCCATTTATAGAGTGCTTTAAGTTTTACAGAATTCTTTACAAATATTATCCAGTTTTGTCCACACAACAACTCTGTAAGTGACATTATTATCTCCATTTTAGAATGTGGAAACTGAGGCAGCAGAGGTTAAGGGACTCACTCAGGGTGAGCCAATTTGTGAGTATGTGAAGGCAGATTAGAACTCGGGTCTTCCCTACACTAGTTTCAGTATTCTATGCCCTATACTACCTGTTTAGCTCTAAAATGTAAAAAAAAAAAATACACACTAAATAGAGTTCATATTTTTTTTTAATTTTAATATTATTTTATTTGGTCGTTTTCATACATTATTCACTGGAAACAAAGATCGTTTTCTTTTCCTCCCCTCCCCCCCCCCCCCCCGCCTTTCCCTCTCCCATAGCCGATGCACGATTCCACTGGTTATCACATGTGTTCTTGACTCAAACCCATTTCCCTGTTGTTGGAGTTTGCATTATAGTGTTCATTTAGAGTCTCTCCTCAGTCTTGTCTCCTCCAACCCTGTAGTCAAGCAGTTGCTTTTCAGCGATGTTTTTATTCCCACAGTTTATCCTCTGCTTGTGGGTAGTATTTTTTTTTTTAGATCCCTGCAGATTGTTCAGGGATTGCATTGATACTAATGGAGAAGTCCATCACCTTCGATTGTACCACAATGTATCAGTCTCTGTGTACAATGTTTTCCTGGTTCTGCTCCTCTCGCTCTGCATTACTTCCTGGAGGTTGTTCCAGTCTCCATGGAACTTCTCCACTTTGTTATTCCTTTTAGCACAATAGTATTCCATCACCAACATATACCACAATTTGTTCAGCCATTCCCCAATTGAGGGGCATCCCCTCATTTTCCAATTTTTGGCCACCACAAAGAGCGCAGCTATGAATATTTTTGTACAAGTCTTTTTGTCCATTATCTCTTTGGGGTACAAGCCCAGCAGTGCTATGGCTGGATCAAAGGGCAGACAGTCTTTTATCGCCCTTTGGACATAGTTCCAAATTGCCCTCCAGAATGGTTGGATCAATTCACAACTCCACCAGCAATGAATTAATGTCCCCACTTTGCCACATCCCCTCCAGCATTCATTACTTTGCATAGCTGTCATGTTAGCCAATCTGCTAGGTGTGAGATGATACCTCAGAGTTGTTTTGATTTGCATCTCTCTGATTATAAGAGATGTAGAGCACTTTTTCAAGTGCTTATTAATAGTTTTGATTTCTTTGGCTGAGAATTGCCTGTTCATGTCCCTTGCCCATTTGTCAATTGGAGAATGGCTTGATTTTTTGTACAATTGATTTAGTTCTTTATAAATTTTAGTAATTAAACCCTTGTCAGAGGTTTTTATGAAGATTGTTTCCCAATTTGTTGCTACCCTTCTGATTTTGGTTACATTGGTTTTGTTTGTACAAAAACTTTTTAATTTGATGTAATCCAGATTATTTATTTTGCATTTTGTAATTCTTTCTAATTCTTGCTTGGTTTTGAAGTATTTCCCTTCCCAAAGGTCTGACATGTATACTATTCTGTGTTCGCCTAATTTTCTTATAGTTTCCTTCTTTATGTTCAAGTCATTCATCCATTTTGAATTTATCTTGGTGTAGGGTGTGAGGTGTTGATCTAAGCCTAATCTTTCCCACACTGTCCTCCAATTTTCCCAACAGTTTTTATGAAATAGTGGATTTTTGTCCCAAAAGCTGGGATCTTTGGGTTTGTCATATACTGTCTTGCTGAGGTTGCTTGCCCCCAGTCTATTCCACTGATCCTCCTTTCTGTCTCTTAGCCAGTACCAAATTGTTTTGATGACCGCTGCTTTATAATATAGTCTGAGATCTGGGACTGCAAGACCCCCTTCCTTTGTATTTTTTTTCATTAATTCCCTGGGTATCCTTGATCTTTTGTTCTTCCAAATGAACTTTGTTATGTTTTTTTCTAAATCAGTAAAAAAATTTTTTGGAAGTTCCATGGGTATGGCACTAAATAGATAGATGAGTTTGGGTAGGATGGTCATTTTTATTATATTGGCTCGTCCTACCCATGAGCAGTTAATGTTCTTCCAATTGTTCAAGTCTAGTTTTAGTTGTGTGGAAAGTGTTTTGTAGTTGTGTTCATATAGATCCTGTGTTTGTCTCGGGAGATAGATTCCTAAGTATTTTATTTTGTCTTGGGTAATTTTGAATGGGATTTCTCTTTCTAGTTCTTGCTGCTGAGCTGTGTTGGAATTATATAGAAATGCTGATGACTTATGTGGGTTTATTTTGTATCCTGCAACTTTGCTAAAGTTGTTGATTATTTCAATTAGCTTTTTGGTTGAGTCTCTAGGATTCTTTAAGTAGACCATCATGTCATCTGCAAAGAGTGATAATTTGGTCTCCTCCTTGCCTATTTTGATGCCTTCAATTTCTTTTTCTTCTCTAATTGCTACTGCTAGTGTTTCTAATACAATGTCAAATAATAGAGGTGATAATGGGCATCCTTGTTTCACTCCTGATCTTAATGGGAATGGATTTAGTTTATCCCCATTGCAGATGATATTAGCTGATGGTTTTAGATATATACTGTTTATTATTTTTAGGAATGACCCTTCTATTCCTATGCTTTCTAGTGTTTTTAGTAGGAATGGGTGTTGTATTTTATCAAAGGCTTTTTCTGCATCTATTGAGATAATCATGTGATTCTTGTTGGTTTGCTTGTTGATGTGGTCAATTATGTGGATGGTTTTCCTAATGTTGAACCAGCCCTGCATCCCTGGTATGAATCCTACTTGATCATGGTGGATGACCCTTCTAATCACTTGCTGGAGTCTTTTTGCTAGTATCCTATTTAAGATTTTTGCATCTATATTCATTAGGGAGATTGGCCTATAGTTTTCTTTCTCTGTTTTTGGCCTGCCTGGCTTTGGAATTAGTACCATGCTTGTGTCATAAAAGGAGTTTGGTAGGACTCCCTCTTTGCTTATTATGTCGAATAGTTTGTATAATATTGGGGTTAACTGTTCTCTGAATGTTTGATAGAATTCACTGGTGAATCCATCAGGCCCTGGGGATTTTTTCTTAGGCAGTTCTTTGATGGCTTGATGGATTTCAATTTCTGATATGGGATTATTTAAGAAAACTATTTCTTCTTCTGTTAGTCTAGGCAATTTATATTTTTGTAAATATTCATCCATATCACCTAGATTGGTATATTTATTGCCATATAGTTGGGCAAAGTAGTTTTTAATGATTGCCTTAATTTCCTCTTCATTTGAGGTGAGATCCCCCTTTTCATCCTTGATGCTATTAATTTGCCTTTCTTCTTTCCTTTTTTTAATTAAATTAACCAGTACTTTGTCTATTTTGTCTGTTTTTTCAAAGTACCAGCTTCTAGTCTTGTTTATTAGCTCAATAGTTCTGTCACTTTCTATTTTATTAATTTCTCCCTTAATTTTTAGGATCTCTAGTATGGTTTTCTTCTGGGGGTTTTTAATTTGTTCATTCTCAAGTTTTTTGATTTGCATTTCCAATTCCTTGGTCTCTGTCCTCCCTAATTTGTTAATATATGCACTCAGGGATATGAATTTTCCTCTAAGTACTGCCTTGGCTGCATCCCATAAGGTTTGAAAGGATGTTTCGCCGTTGTCATTTTCTTCAACGAAATTGTTAATTGTTTCTATGATTTCTTCTCTAACTATCCGATTTTGGAGTATCATGTTATTTAATTTCCAATTAATTTTTGATTTGGGTCTCCATGTACCCTTGCCGATCAATATTTTAATTGCCTTGTGATCTGAAAAGGCTGCAGTTAATATTTCTGCTTTTCTGCATTTAAGTGCCATGTTTCTATGACCTAGTGTATGATCTATTTTTGTGAATGTGCCATGTGGTGCTGAAAAGAAGGTGTATTCTTTTTTGTCCCTATTTATTTTTCTCCATATGTCTATTAATTCTAATTTTTCTAAGATTTCATTCACCTCTTTTACCTCTTTCTTATTTATTTTTTGATTTGATTTATCTAAATTTGATAGTGGTTGGTTCAAGTCTCCCACTAATATGGTTTTACTGTCTAATTCCTCCTTCAATTCTCCTAGTTTCTCTATTAAAAATTTGGATGCTATACCATTTGGTGCATACATGTTGATTAGTGATATTTCCTCATTGTCTATACTTCCTTTTAGCAGAATATATTTACCTTCCCTGTCCCTTTTGATCAGGTCTATTTGTACTTTGGCTTTGTCAGATATCATGATTGCAACTCCTGCCTTCTTTCTATCGGTTGAGGCCCAAAAGGTCTTACTCCAACCTTTAATTCTAACCTTGTGTGTGTCAACCCGTCTCATATGTGTTTCTTGAAGACAACATATGGTAGGGTTTTGTGTTCTAATCCAATCTGCTATTTGTCTGCGTTTTATGGGTGAGTTCATCCCATTCACGTTCAAAGTTATGATTGTTATTTGTGGATTTGCTGGCATTTTGATGTCTTCCCCTAGTTCTGACCTTTCTTCTTTAGCTTTCTCCTTTTGAACCAGTGATTTACTTTAGGTCAGTCCCCCTAGTCCCCTCCCTTGAGATGCTTCCCTTTCTAGCCCCTCCCTTTTCATGCTCCCTTCCCCTCCCCCCTCTCCTTCCCTCCCTTTTTGTACTCCCTCCCCCCCCCTTGGGTTTCCTTTCTTTCTTGCCCTAATGGATAAGATAGAATTCAGGATCCCACTGGATCTAGATGTTCTTCCCTCTCAGATTTGATTTCACTGAGAGTAAGGTTTAAGTACTTCCACTTCACGCTCTCTTCCTCTCCTTCTCATATGAGAGTTCTTCCCCTCCCCTTCCCATGTGTATCTTTATATGGGAAAGTTTATTCTATTGATTCCCCCCCTATTTCTTGAAGTTAATCTTAGTATTATCACGGTTCCCCCCTCCCTTTTCCTTTTTTTGCCCCAACTTTCCCCAAATCTTCTTGATTCCCCAATCTTTCCCTATGCATGTTTCTTCTAACTACTCTTATGATGATACAATTTATGAGAGTTACACAAAACATTTTCCCCACATATTAATATATATAATTAGATGTAAATGTAGTCCTTATAGAAGAGAGTTTGACTTAAAGAGAAAGATAAGATTTATCTCCTTTTCCCTTTCTTTCATATTTACCTTTTCATGTTTCTCTTGCTTTCTGTGCTTGGATATCGAACTTTCCACAGAGCTCCTGTCTTTTCTTAGCAAATGCTTGGAAATCTTCTATTTTGTTGAATGCCCATACTTTCCCCTGGAAGTATATAGTCAGTTTTGCTGGGTAGTTGATTCTTGGTTGGAGACCCAGCTCTCTTGCCTTTCTAAATATCGTGTTCCATGCTTTGCGGTCTCTTAGTGTGTTAGCCGCTAAGTCATGTGTGATCCTTATGGGAGCCCCCTTATATCTGAAGCTCTTCTTCTTGGCTTCTTGTAGGATTTTCTCCTTTACTTGGAAGCTCTTGAATTTGGCAATTACATTCCTAGGCATTGTCTTTTGGGGATTTAGTATAGAAGGTGTTCTATGAATCCTTTCTATTTCTATTTTGCCCCCTTGCTCCAGAACGTGGGGGCAATTTTCTTTTATAATCTCCTCTAGAATAAAATCCAATTTGTTGTTTACCTCTGGTTTTTCTGGGAGACCGATGATACGGAGATTTTCTCGTCTTCCTCTGTTCTCCAGGTCCGTGACCTTCTCAGTGAGATATTTTATGTTTTCTTCCAATTCATTAATTGTTTGGGTTTGCTTTATTGATTCTTGCTGTTTTATCATCTCACTTTCTTCGAGGTGCTTGATTCTGGTCATTAGGGACTGGATTTGCTTTTCAGCCTTGTCTGCCCTTCTATTGGATGCTTCGAGTTCTTTTTCCAATTGAGCATTCTTATCTGTCAGACAGCTGATCTCTTTCTCCCATTTTTCTTTCCAGAAGGTTTCCATCTTTTGGATAAGTTCCAGTTTGAGATCTTCCAGAGCTTGTTGATAGTTTCCATTTTGGGAGGCGTGTTCTGAATTTTTTTTGGATTTCCTCCTCATTCTCCTCTTTTCCTTGGGTACTTCCACCATAAAAGTTTTCAATAGTCACTTTTTTCCCTTTCTTCCTGGAGGCTTGATTTTGGGCCATGTGAGCCATCCCTTTGGTGGTTTTATTTCCCTTTCCTTTTTGGTCTGGGGTCTGGGTTATAAGAGCGGTTTTTCTGTGAATTTAGGTTGCTTCAGACTAGTTCTTCCCAGCCTCCGAGCCCAGGTATTCAGCTCCGCCCAGATAATCAGCGCGCGTTGTTCAGCGCAGCCCGCCCGAAGTCCGCTGGCTTCTCCAGTGAAAGCGCCCTGAGACGTTTTTTCCTGGCAGTCCCCAGATCCCAAGGACCCTGGAGTGCCCCCCCAGACAGAGACGCTCCCCACTCACTCGCTGTCCCGGTGAGCGCTCAGGTAGCTCACTCTGGTTTAGTGGGGGAGGTGGGGTGGGGAAAGGGCGGCTCAGTTCACTTTTCTGTGCAAGCTTTTCCTTCTTATTTTAGTGTGGAAATGTTCAAGCCCCACGTACCTTTGCCTCTGTGGGGTACTGGGGAGTCCTTCTGTTCCTCCAAAGGTGATTTTATGCTCCTTTGATGTAGTCTATTTCGTTCGGTGCTGGGGAGAGAAAGCGTGCAGCGTCTAGATTGCAGCCATGATTACCCGGAAGTTCATATTTTTTTTAAACACACACATAATCCTCAAGGTGTCCTGGAAAAAATCTGAAAAAATTTTGTTTGCTTAATTTTTTTAAACTTTTATTTCCCATCTTAGAATCTATACTAAATATCAGTTCCAAGACACAAGTGGTAAAGGCTAGAAAACTGGGATTAAATGATTTATGTGAAGATTAAAATTAACTCTCCCCTGATTGTGAAGATTAAAATGGTAACCCCTGCCTATTTTTAGATTTAATCATGAAAAGTGTAAATACCCTACTTAAAAGTCGAGTATGGAGACCAGGCCATTTTTAGACCTAATTACCAAAATTATAAACATCCCATTTAATCATTAAGTGGGAGGTCTGTGACCCACATGTGCTATAGTGGGTAATGAATCAGAATCAAACTAACTGCCTCTGGGTAGTTTTAAACCAAATCTTCCTCTGTGATTGGTAGACATAAAATTAGGATAAGATACAGGAAGTGATGCAAAAGAAATGTCTTTAAAAGGATCTCTCACTTCCTGTGTGGGACAGTTCTTTATTCTTTGGAGTGGAGGCTGAACTCGAGACCCTGTTCTTGGCAAAGCTATTCTAAAATCTCTTCCTTTGAACTGACATGTGGACAAGTGAAAAGCTTACTCTTAACTGCTGGATTTTCTGAAAAAAATTAACCTCAGGAGAGACATCTCTTGAGACAGACTTCCCGAAGTCCTTGGCTTTTCTGAGGCCTAAGGACTAACGCTCCCTGCCCGGGTTGAGCCAGGGACCTGAGTAAATTATTTAATGCTTAGGCTAGATATCTTACCCTATCCTCACTCTGATTTTCTTACTTCACTCTTTCTACATTTTATAAATAAATTGTAAATAAATCTCTTTGGAATAAATTAAATTCCCGGTGACTACACTCTTAAATGTACCTGTCCAATCCTTTAAAAAATCCCTTTTCCTCCTTACATTTACCTCTCTCCGATCTCTAGTCTCACCTTTCCAATTGCCTTCTACACATTTTTTAAAACTTTATATATTGTAGACACAAAAACTCCAGTTCTATTAAATTGAACTCCTTGTTTTTTTCCCCCTAAACCATCTGTTCTCCCAAAGTTCTCTATGTCATCAAATGTACAATTCTCCCTATCACCTAGACTTGATACCTAGGTGTTATCCTTTACCCTTTAACATCTTTCATCCCATATATTCATTCTGTGGTCAGGTTCTGTCATATTCACCTTCATAATATTTTTTTTGCCTTCTGAAACTGCAATTACTCTGATGTAGGCCTTTCTTACTTTACATCTGAACTATTGCAATGGCTTTCTATTTGGTCTCCTTAAATTTACTTTGTTTACAATCTGATCCTTATTCTAATCATCAGTCAAATTGATTTTCCAAATATGCATCTGATCATGTCACCCACCTATTCAATAAATCCCAGTTTGCCACTATTATCTCTAGGATAAAATATAAAATCTGTTTTATTTTCAAATTCCTTTGTAACTTGGCAATTTTATACATTTTCAGTCTATTTATAGCTTACTTTCCCCATGTATTATTTGATGACCTGTGTCATGCTTTTCATTCTACATGAAACTCCACTTCCTAGATCAGCTTACTTCATTGGCTCTTTCCCATGCCTAGAATTGCCTTCTTTCTTATCACTTCTTTCCAGCTTCCCTACCTTCCTTCAAGCCTCAGATAAAGTTCAGTCTATTACAAGAAGTTTTTCTTATATCTAACTTAGTCTTAGTAATTTCCATTTGAAGTTATCCCCAATCTATCCAATATATTTTCTTCATACATAATTGTGTATTTTCTCCCTTTAGAAAGGCAACAAACTCATAAGAGGAAGGACTATTTTATGCTATTTTTTATATTCACATTGCTTATCACCTATTACCTTAGTGCCTCAGTACCTGACACAAAGAAAGTGTTTAACAAAAGGTACTTGATGACAGAGTGACAACACTCCTTTTGGTTTTGTTACTGCTTCTCAAATATTTCCCAGTAGCTTTGGACAAGAACTGGTGAAAACAATCAATAATAATTTTTCTCATTTCCAGGTATTTATAGCCAAGTCTTCTAGGCTAACAAGGTATAATGTCATATT
The DNA here is from genome assembly GCF_027887165.1 of Monodelphis domestica. NCBI lineage: Eukaryota > Metazoa > Chordata > Mammalia > Didelphimorphia > Didelphidae > Monodelphis > Monodelphis domestica. The sequence continues at coordinate 228,799,735 of NC_077229.1, forward strand.
CACAAATGGTCATTGACTACTGCCCAATCTATCCCCCTAGGCCTGATGAATTTGGACAATGGAGCACTGTAAGATCTGTTGACTCTCCTTTTGTAATACCTTACCTTCTACTATTTCAACTATTCCCTCTCATTTCTGCTTAAAGATGATTCTAAATGTTTCATAGAGAGATTACTTATTTAAGGTACTGAAGATTAAGGTTATTTAATAAACTATCATATTTCAAAAAACACCATGAAAGGCAACCTTTTCAATTGTATTTATATAACATTTTGGAAATCTAGGTTTGAGAGCAGCTTCTGACAACTATATTTTTCTATATATATATTTTCTAATCATAAGTTTATTACCTCCTAAATACCTTGAGGGAATTCTCTAGCTATACATTAAAGATTGTTTCCCATTCTGCATTACTGAAGAGAATTTCCAACACCAGCAGTTTCCTAAAATGATGAAATCATGCATTTTTTTTACTCCTTCAGCATATTTTATTTTATACTATAAAAATATCTCTTCTTCATCAGCATTAATAAAGATGATATGGAATAGTGGAAAGAATATTAGATCCAAAGTCAGAGAACATGCCTAAAATCATATCATGGCTCTGTGATTTATAAACTATGCAATTTTGTGTAAAACATAATTTTTCCTGGGCATTTTTGTTTTTCACGTGTTAATTGACCAGGTTGTGTTAGATAACCTTTAAAATTAACTTCTAGATCAAATTGCCACTTAAGAAAGTTAAATTCATTAATTCCCTAAGTAAATTTTTTTAGCTTCATATGAATATTTACTTTATGGTCTTTTTATTGCATTGTGGTCTGAAAAATATATTTTTTATTTCTGTTTTCCTACATTTCTTTGCAAAGTTTTATAACCTAGTACATAGTCAATCTTTGATTATGTGCCATATGCTGCTGATAAGAAGGTATATTCCTTTTTATTCCTATTTATTTTTCCCCAGATATCTATTAACTCTAATTTTTCCAACATTCCATTCACTTCCCTTACTTCTTTCTTATTTATTTTTTATTTGATTTATCTAATTCTGATAGAGAAAGGTTGAGGTCCCCCACTAGTATGGTTTTACTATCTATTTCCTCCTTAATATCCTTTAGTTTCTCCTTTAGAAATCTGATGCTTTACCATTTAGTGCATATATGTTGAGTACTGATATTTCTTCATTATTCATAAACTGACTTTCATCAAGATGGAATTCCCTTTCTTATCTCTTTTAATGAGATTTATTTTTACTTTAGTTTTGTCTGAGATCATAATTGCTACTCTGCCTTTTTTGTCTCAAGTGCAGCCCAGTAAATTCTGCTCCACCCTCTTACCTTTACCTTGTGTATGTCTACCTGCCTCAAGTGTGTTTCTTTTAGACAACATATGGTAGGATTCTGGTTATTTTTTTTTATTTTAGAGAACTTTACATATACTCTTTAAATAGGTTAGAATCAAGTTGAATACTTCATTTTCATTATTTTACAGAGAAAGCTCAGAAAGACCAACTATTTTCCCCTTAAATACATAGCATGTAAAGGACAGATCTAGCAAGTTGAGGACTCATTCATTTACATGATCCTGATGTAAAGTTGAACTTACTTTGGATATTTAGTCAATTCTTTGGTTAAATATGTGTGTGTGGTTTATACAGGGCTGGAGAAATTAATTCATTTCACATGTAAAATAGTCCCTGGTTTGAAAATACATAGAGACTAACTATTTATTATAATTAAAAAAGAAGCAAAAATGTCAAAGCAAATTTTTCAGCATAATATACATACATATTCATGAAAATGAAAATAACAAAATAACTTATTCCATTCAGATTTCACTTGGAGATATACTTTTTCTACTTTATATTCATATACAATTTACAAACAAAAGGACATATGCCTGCATTGTTGTTCTTGAAGATTCTTAAAGTAGCATAATTTAATGACTCCTACAGATAAAAATGTAGCTACAATCTTGAGTAGGCTAAAGAATTCAAAACTCTTCTTATGGACAGATATTAGAACATTATCAATATTAGTACTAAATTGCATGGTTTTAAAAATCTAATTTCAAATTATCACTGCAAATATTGAAGAACAGAGACTATAATTTGGTTTTTTTATAATGACATAAATTTTTGTTTTGATTATAATCTTCCTACAAAATGTTCTGTCACAATGTGGCCAAATTAGATATATCATATAATAGTCAATAGAATATCATTAAATTTATTAAGATGAGCCCATGTCAAATGAAATGTCCTTAAGAATAAATTAATATATAAGTATAAACCACTAAATAATTTTTTATAAATGTTGATTAGACCTCTTCTATTTAGAAGGTCCCATGTACATTGCTAGAATGGAAAGTATTATTATTGTTGTCATATCATATATTATACATAAGTATATGACATGTACCATATATTACCTATTATGTTGTTATGTTATTATAAATTTTATGTTATTGTTAATATTAATAATAATAGCACATACTATTTATATAACTTTTAATACTTACAAAGCACTTCAAATGTTTCTGATTTGTTCCTCATATCAATCTTGTGAGGTTGGTGAATTTATTAATCTCCTTTTACAGCTAGGAAAACTGAGGAAGAAAGAAATTAAGTGATTTGCCCAGAGCCAAACAACTAGAAATATCTGAGGCAACTATGAATGCTTCTAAGTCAAGTAATCTATCTTCTGTTTCTTTTGGCTATTTATATTTCTTAAGCAACTATGATTTGACACATTTTTCATTTTTAATTTTGAAAAACTCTGTAAGTTTTCTCTGCTTTCTTGTCTCATGGATCTCAAACAGAGCTTTCTAATTACTATTCATTTCATGTACATATATTACTATTCATTTCTGTAGCAATGTGACAGTTTGGTTCAATATTTTCCTCTCTGTACCTATCCAAACTTAATGTAACTTAGTATATGTTTATATACAGGAAATAATTTTAGAAAATAAACAATTATTTATTCCTGTGGTGCCCATGTTAATGTGGAATGTGGTATAGACTTGAAGAGAGAGAGGTTTTGCAGGACAAGCCAAGATGCAAGAACCAAGGCTGGGGACCTGTCTGTCAATCAAGAAGAAGGTTCCAAATGGAATGTTCCCAGGAGCTGACATTTGAGGCTGGCTGAGGACCCTTGTAGCACTGGCTTGGTTTTGGGGGCTCTCTGACCAAGCTCTCTGCTCTCTGCTCTCTGCTCTCTCTGATATTTGACTGACCAAGAGTTGGAGGAAAGCCAAGCAGAAGGAGAAACTTTTCTAGGTGGCTTTGTGAAGAAGAAAGAAAATTATAACTATTGTCCTCCATCCCTAACTATCTCCTTGTCACAGTTTGTGACAAGACTGATTATTTCCATAACCCTCCCAAATTCTCCTTGTAGTTTAGGGAAACCGTCATCCCTCTTACCTCAGTTTCCCATCCTGTTTTCACAATAAACCCCTTACCTGAGAAAGAAAACTAGAGTATTTTATAGTCCACTCAGTGGGGAGGGAGGAAGCCAAAAGTCTTCCAGAAGAGGGTGGTTAAGGGAGGGGCAAAGGGGAAGGAAGAGGGTAGAAAAGTATTGATCCATTGACCATCAGTAGAAATCAGTAGGAAAAACGCAGAGCATTCCCCTGTATCTATCTAGAGCAATCTCCTGTGGCAGTATCTCTCCCTATCTCTGTATTACCTCTACATCCATTATAATTAAGTACCATCAGGTGTGTCCCCATACTTAGTAGCAGCTCTCTCTAGTCTCAAACCATCCAGTCACTGCAGCAAAAAGTAATAGTGTCACACAGATTACCTTTTCTATTTTAATTGGCACCTCAGTTTGACTGAACTCTACAAATCCCTGGTAAAGAAAAGATACACAAAATGTTCAGACGAGTGGTTTTTGGGATTGTGATTATGGCAACAATTGCCTGCTTTGGGGTTTACCACATTGTATATAGTAGGATAACCCATATGGTAGTGGATACTATAGAGTATGTTAGCAACATTACAATGTCTGTGTTACAATTGCCATTTCAACATGAATTAGTTCTCTGGCAAGTCCTGGCACAAGTATATGTACTCTTTATGGTTGTGTTGCAGACTCTAACCCAAGTGAGGAAAGTATTTAGATTCATGGTACCCCTTAAGGCAGAGAAGACTATGGCCATTGACAACAACTCAGACAAAATGATTAAGGCTGTGTTTGAACACCTGATCAAGGAAAAAGGATTAGATCTAGTTACCCAAAAGGACAATGGGCAATTAGAGAATGCTCCTCAGGAAGCTGAAAGTGGCACTGGAAATGAAAACCAGGCTGCTAGTGATCCTGAGAAAATCTGTCCTTTGAAAGAAGTCACCAGGCTAACCATTAATGCTGGTGTGGTTCACTCAAAAGCTCATAGACAATTCTCCACACAGGAACAGGAGTCCATTAAATGCCGTTTCCCAAAATTTGTGGACAATCCTTTTAAATCCCAAAAGGAGCTTAAACGGACATTCAGGATCTTTGATCCAGACTTCGAGGATGTTGAATTCCTGTTATTAGAACTGTTAAGCTCCCATGAACAAAGGCAATTTTTTGAGAAAACTAGATCTGATGGCAATTTGACTAGCTGGCCAACTGCAAAAACTAGATTTCTTTGTCATTTTCTCTCTCTCTCTCTCTCTCTCTCTCTCTCTCTCTCTCTCTCTCTCTCTCTCTCTCTCTCTCTCTCTGTGTGTACCACACACGATTATGTGGCACAATGGATAGAGCATTGGACTAGGAATCAATAAGACTCATCTTCCTGAGTTCAAATCTATCTTCAGGCACTGACTAGTAAGTAGTGTAACCCTGGGAAAGTTACTTAACTCTACCTGAATTCCTTATCTTGTAAAATGAGCTGGAGAAGGAAAAGACAACTCACTCACCTGTCTGTCTGTCTGTCTGTCTGTCTATCTATCTATCTATCTATCTATCTATCTATCTATCTATCTGTCTATCTACCTACCTATCTATCTATTTATCTACGTATCTACTTATTTCAAGTATAACTGGGAGGATAACAAGACAAGAAAATATCAGTTGCTATGACATCTAGAAGTATATATGACTCATAAAAAGAGAAGAGTCAAATATACAGTAAAAACAACAAAAAAGACAATTCATACAGTGCTGGGACTTGTATCATGTTAAAAAATATAGGAAAGATCTTATTACATTAGGTAGATATATTTAGGGAGGATTTAGAGACAATGACATGAATTATAAAGAGTGAAAATGAGTGGATGAACAATGATCTATACCACTGCAGGGAGGAATCACCTGCATCAGCCTTACTTAGTGAGATCACTAATCTGTTGAATACTGAAGTTCAAGTTGATAGAGCCCTACAGAACTTTTACCCATGAATGGCGATGCTTGTTCTGTCCTATTTTTTTCTTTCCCCAATTAGTTCAAACAATTGTAGGAAGTTTATTGAAAAATAAAACTGTTGACTGGAAGGTTTCCAATTATCAAATGGGACAAATCTAAAGTAAACATAGAATCAATTGGCATAGTAACAAACTATACTCCAAAACAAATATGATGGAGGTGGATATATGTGGCAAAAGAGACAAGGTTCCAACAACAGCAGCCATTTTAATGCCTAGGAATCAAACTGTTTTGTTCTTCCTTTGGAGGCCAGGGACAGCATACAATCATGTTTTATAACTCTCAAAAAAAAGGCTTATGTTCCCAAGAATTGTCAATTGAACTATGAAGCATAGTATCCTGTTAAAGATGAGGGTAGTTGCTGACTAAATAAGGGAATTTAGTTGAATGCCTGGATCTGGTTAACATAGAATCAAAATATAAATTTAGGGCTCCAAGAGACACTCAGTAGTATTTCAGTCCAACTACCCAGAAGAAGAAGAATCACATGTCCAGCAAAATTAACATAAACCTCTATGGAGGGGGGATTGATGTTTAATAAAACCTCTATATTTTTAAAAAACAGATCTGAGGGGGCAGCTGGGTGGCACAGTGGATTGATAGTCAAGCCTAGAGACAGGCAGTCCTAGGTGCAAATATTGCATCCAACACTTCTCAGCTGTGTGACCCTGGGCAAGTCACTTGACCCCCATTGCCTAGCCCTTACCATTCTTCTGCCTTGGAGCCAATATACAGTATTGACTCCAAGACGGAAGGTAAGGGTTTAAAAAAATAAAAAATAGGTCTGAAATAAAATTTGATAAGCAATCAACATTCAAGAGAAGCATAAAAGGTAAACAGAAAAGTGAAAACTAAAAACTTTACAGAAAGATGAACTGAGGACATTCATACCTCAGAAGATAAAATTGAAATATTTAAGATATCTATGATACTTGAGATACTTAAGTTACTAAAAGTACTCAAAGTACCTAAAGTACATAAGATACTTAAGACTTTTATCACTATTAGGACAATGATAAGAAGTATACATGGACAAAAAAATGAACAGAAAGGATAGATTGATATAAAAAAAATAAAAGGATGGGAAAGAAGAACACATGGAGGAGAGAAAGGAAAAGTTATAATGGGGTAAATTATCTCATATGAAGGAGCATGTAAGAGTTAATAGAATAGAGAAATTGAGCGTGTCACAGGTAATACTTAACTTTCATTAGAATTAGCTCAAAGTGAAAATGAAATTCACACTGAGAAGGGGAGGATAGTGAAAAAAGAGGGCAAATTGGAAGAGGCAGTGATGAGAAGCAAAACATTTGTGAATAGAGAAAGATTGAAAGGAGAAAAAAAGAGAAACCAGGAAATGGGGAAAATAGGATGGAGGGAAACACACAATTAGTGAATCATAGTTGTGATGTGAAGAGTTTACATAGATGTAAATGGGATAAACTTGGCCATAAAACAAAGGGTTATCAAAGTGGATTAAAAACCAGAATCCTAAAATATGCTGTTTACAAGAAACACATTTAAAGTTGGAAGACACACATTGAGTAAAAAGTAAGGAGCTAGAAGAGAATCTATTATGCCTCAGCTCAAATAAAAAAAAAAAAAAACAGGGATTGGAATCATGATCTCATATGAAGCAAAGATAAAAATGATCTAATCAAAAGAGATGAAGAAATTACATCTTTTTTACATCCTTACTTTCCAACTTAAAATCAATAATGTGTATTGGTTCCAAGACAGAAGAGTGGCAAGGTTTAACAATGGGAGTTAAGTGATTTGCCCAGGGTCATGCAAATAGGAAGTATCTGAAGTCAGATTAGAACCCAGAAACTCCTCTCTCTGGGTCTGGCTCTCAATCCACTGAACCACCTATCTGCCCCCTGGAAACTGCATCTTAATAAAAGGCACCAAAAGAAGTGAAACAATAGTAGTAGTAGTAGTAGTAGTAGTAGTAGTAGTAGTAGTAGTAGTCTCTTGGTGTCCAAGAATGACAATTGTCTTTGTGCAGTTTCATCTACAGTGTACCCTCATGTGGCTTTGGAATCCAAAGGCTGAGGCACAGAGTTTGTGGCACATGGGGCACGGGACGCCAGTTGTTACGGGAGGTGCGGTTGTGGCCTGGTGTCGGCCTTCACATGAAGCAGCAAAACGTCGCTCATCTTCAAAGGTGGTGGCAGCATGGTTAAGGTGGGTTCGCCAGCTGCTTCTGTCAGAGGCAGCGAATTCTAGTTGCTTTGGTGTCATGCCAGCCCACTTCAAGTTGGACTTTAGCTGATCCTTGAATCTTTTCTTTGGTCGGCCTTGTTTCCTGAGTCCAGCTGACAGTTTGCCATAGAATGCCTGTCTTGGTATTCGCTGTGGGTCCATGCGGATGATGTGTCCAGACCATCGTAGCTGGGTTTGGAGGACTATGACTTCGATGCTGGTGGAGTTGGCTCTGTCGAGGACTTCCTGATTGGTGATTCGGTCCTGCCATCGGATCCTCATGATTGACCGGAGAGAGCATTGGTGGAATTACTCCAGCTGTTTCATGTGCTTCCGGTACAGTGTCCATGTTTCCCAGCCATACAGGAGCGAGCTGAGGACCACTGCATTATATACTTTGAGCTTCCTTGCAGTGCTTACACTGCTGTGTTGGAGGACTTTGCAGCGCAGCTGCCTGAGTGCCTGGCTGGCCTTTTGGATCCTGGCATTGATCTTGTGGTCTAGGGACCCATCGTTGGCGATGGTGCTGCCCAGGTACTTGAAAGTGTTGATGTTAGAAAGCTGCGTGCTGTTGATTGTAATGCACGGCTGGTTCGTTGGTCTCCCTAGTGCGGGTTGGAACAGCACCTCTGTTTTGCTGAGGCTGATATTCAGGCCAAACAGTTTTGTTGCAGTGGAGAACCTGTCCAGAGTGGTTTGGAGATGATTTTCTTGGTGGGCTATGAGAGCACAGTCATCTGTGAAGAGAGCTTCCAGGATGAGTCTCTCTGTTGTCTTTCTTTTTGCAGTCAGGCGGCGAAGGTCGAATAGTGAGCCATCCAGTTGGTATTTGATGTAGACGCCCAGGTCTAGATCCATCACAGCATGTCGTAATACTTGGGTGAAGTATAGGTTGAATAGTACCGGAACGAGGACACAGCCTTGTTTCACACCATTGGAGATGTTGAAGCGATCGGAAGTCTCTCCACCAGATAGGACTTCCCCTGTCATGTCGACATGAAAGAGCTGGATCAGTTTGACGAATTTTGCTGGGCAGCGGATCTTGCTGAGGATCACCCACAATGTGTCCCTGTTCACTGTGTCTAATGCCTTCATCAGGTCTATGAAGACAATGTAGAGACTCATGTTCTGCTTAAGGCATTTTTCCTGCATTTGCCTCACTGTGAAGACCATGTCGATGGTGCTGCGATCTGGTCGAAGCCACATTGTGATTCAGGCAGGTTCTGCTCTGAAACAGATGATAGGAGTCTGTTGAGTATAACATGGGTGAGGATCTTTCCAGTAGTGGAGAGTAGTGAGATGCCTCTGTAGTTGTCACAGGCTGCTCATGCGCCTTTGTTCTTGTATAGGGCTATGATGGAGGAATCTCTGAGTTCTGGGGGCATGTTTTCCTCTTCCCATATGCTGGTCAGCACTATGGAATGCCTGAAGCGCCTTTCCATTGAAGGCCTTGTACACCTTGGTTGGGATCCTGTCTTTACCGGGTGCCTTGCCTGTACTCATTTGTTTAATGGCTTTTTGGACTTCCTCTATTGAAGGAGGGACCTCAAGTTGTTTAATGGTGCGGTTTTGGGGGATCTGGTCAAGGGCTCTTTGGTCGACTGAAGAGGGTCGGTTGAGAACCTGACTGAAGTGTTCTTTCCACCTGTTGCTGATGCCTTTTTTATCTTTTATGAGAGTGTCACCGTCAGAGGATAGCAAGGGAGTGGTGGTGGGTTTTAATGGCCCTGCACTGCTCACCCTAATCAAAGGAGGGGACTAGAAAAGGTATCCCAAACATTGCCTGTCCTACAAACACCGGGTCAGCACACTGCGGCTGGCGGGTCATTCCTTTAAGCGGTCGGAATCAAAGGAACATCAGAACATTATTTGATATAGAGAACACCCCAAGACCTGAAAGAAGAACAGCTCTAATCGGTAAAGAACTGGCGCGATATAACATCGACATCGCAGCCTTAGTGAAATACACTTACCAGAAGAGGGATCACTCAGCGAACCCACCACTGGATACACCTTCTTCTGGATAGGTAAAGCCACAAATGAAGACAGAATCCACGGTGTTGGCCTGGCTATCAAGACCAGTTTGCTCAAACAGCTGCCAGACTTGCCTGTGGGCATCAGCAAGAGGCTCATGAAGATCCATTTACCTCTCAGCAAAGATGGGTATGCCACAATCATCAGCGCATATGCCCCAACATTGACCAGCACAGAGGAGACCATCGAGCAGTTCTACTCTGACCTGAGTGCCGTCCTGCACTCAGTGCCCACAAATGACAAGCTGATACTCCTGGGAGACTTCAACGCCTGCCTTGGCCAGGACCATGAAAGATGGAAAGGAGTGCTCGGCAAACATGGCGTGGGCAAAATGAACAATGGCCTACTGCTACTCAGAAAATGCTCAGAGTTCGAACTCACCATCACGAATACTGTGTTCAGAATGGCGAACAAATACAAAACAATGTGGATGCACCCATGATCAAAACAGTGGCATCTCATTGACTACATCATTGTACACCAGTGAGACATCCAGGATGTACAGATCACCAGAGCCATGAGAGGAGCTGAATGCTGGACAGACCACAGGTTGGTTAGAGCAACTCTTCAAATGCACATTGCGCTTCGCCATCCAAAAGGGGCCCAGACAGTTTGTGCATTTTACAATGTGAGTCCTCTTAGAGATCCATCTTATTTGCAAACATTCCAGTCCTGCCTGGACAACAAGCTGTCTGTCAAGGGACCACTCATTGGAAGCTCAACCGAGAAATGGAACCAGTTCAGTGACACAGTGAAGGAAACATCAAAGGCAGTCCTATGCCCCAAACAACATAACCACCAGGACTGGTTCGATGAGAACAACACTGCTATTGAAGACCTATTGAGCAAAAAGAACAAAGCCTTTATGGAGTGGCAAAATAACCCAAACTCTGCTCCTAAAAAGAACAGATTCAAGTCTCTCCAAGCCACGGCGCAGTGTGAGATCAGGAAGATGCAAGACCGATGGTGGGAAAAAAGGTAGAAGAAATCCAGTGCTTTGCTGATATGAAAAACTACAAACAATTTTTCGGTGCCCTCAAGACTGTCTATGGGCCATTAAAACCCTCCACCACAGTGAAACAATATAAATAGTAAAAACATATGTACCAAAGTACATAGCATCCAAATTCCTAAAGATATTATATGCATTACTGGAAAAAATAGACAGTAATCATTACTAATGGGTAACTTCAAACTACCCCTATCAGAAGTAGAATTATACAAACATAAATAATAACAAAGTTAAGGAGGCAAATAGAACTTAAGAAAGGTTAGATATGATAGACCATTGAATAAAACTGAAAGGGAATAGAAAATAATCTAATTTTTTTCCCAGTAGTTCATTGCATCTTCAGAAAAAAAATGACCATGCAAGGGGTCACAAAAATACAAAACCAACGTAGAAAGACAAAATATTAAATAAATCTTTCTCAGATCATAAAGCAATAAAAATTATATTCACCAAAGGGAAGCAGAGAGACTAAAAATTAATTGGAAGCCAAATAATCTCATCCTAAGGGATGAACAGGTGCCATAAATAATACAAGATTGGTGGAATGGAAACTGAACCAACCATTTTGGGGAGCAATCTGGATTTATGTTCAAAGAGTTATAAAATCCTATCTTTTGACTTAGCAATGACTCTTAGGTTTATTTACTAAAATGATTAAGGAAAATGGAAAAGAAACTCTATGTTCTAAAATATTTATAGCAGCTCTCTTTCTAGTATCAAAGACCTGGAAATTGAAGGGAAGCCCATCACTTGGGGAATGCCTAAAACTGTGGCATATGATCATGATGGAATACTACTACATTGAAAGAAATGATGAACAGTTTAATTTTGGAAAAACCATTAAAAGACCTGTATGAAATTCTAAAGAGTGAAGTGAGCAGAACCAAAATAACATTATATACAGCAACAAAATATTGTTTTAAGAATTGCTTGGGTATGTCTACCTCTAGAGGAAAAAACAGATTGAAAAAAAGTATTACATAGTTTATATATATGTATGTGGAGAGAGGAAGGGAAGAGGGAGTTAAATAGGCATTTGAATTTAAAAAAAACTATTAATTAATTTTAAAATGATGAGTCAAAAAACAAATCACACAAGCTATCAACTATTTTATTAAAGTGAATAACAAAGAGGAGAAAATATACCAAATTTATGAGAGGTAGCTAAAACTATACTTAGGGGGAAATTTATATCTCCAAGTGATAACTTCAATAAAATAAAGAAAGAACAGATCAATAAATTGGGATGCAACTAAGGAAAACAACAAATTAAAAATCCCTGATTAAATTGGAAATCCTTAAAATCAAGGGATAGATTTAAAAACTTGAAAGTAAGAAAATCGTTGAAATAAAAATATGAAAAGGAGCTGGTTTTATAAAAAATAAAATAGACAAAACATTGATTAATTTTATTTTTAAAAATAAAGAAGAGAACCAAATTACAAATCTCAAAAATAAAAAAGTGAAATAACAACCAGTGAAGAAGAAATCAAAGCAATAATTGAGAAGTATTTTGCCCAATTATATGCCAATATAGCTAAAAAACTATTTGAAATAGATGAATATTTACAAAAGTATGAACAGATTAATGAAAAAGGAAATAGAATACTCAAACAATTCCATTACCGACAAAAAAAATGAATAAACCATCTAAGAATTTACAAAGAAAAAGGTCCCAAGGCCACATGATACAAGTGAATTCTACCAGTTGCTTAAAGGACAATTAATTCTAAAACTACATCAACAATTTGGAAAAATAGGGGAAGAAGCAATTCTTTTAAATTCCTTTTATGACACAAGTATGGTTCTGATACCTAAACCAAAATAAGTAAATAAATAAATAAAACATAGAAAGACAACTATAGAACAATCTTCCTAATTCATATTAAGGCAAAAATTTCACACAACATACTAGCAAGGAGATTATGGCATTATTTTATAAGGTGGGTTGTGACTAGGCAGGTTTAATACCAGGAGTGAAGAGAAATTTCAATATCAAGAAAACTCAGTTGTTTGCCTATGGTCTCACAACTAATAAGTGTCTGAGGCTTGATTTTGCCTCATTGAAGATGATTCTTTCTGATTTCAGACCTGATATTGTCTTCTGTGCCACTAAATTGCCCAAAGCTAAAATTAAGAAGAAAATTGCTAGGAAAAGATTTGCAGCAAGATTTCTTGCAATAAAGGTCTCTTTTTGAAGATGAAAAGAATTATTTAAAATTGATAAAAAAATAACCATTTCCTAATTGATAACTGTTCTAAGGATATGAATAGAAAATTCTTAAGGGAAGGAACCTATTCTATGTATAGCTGCATAAAAATGACTGAAAATCACTACTAATTAGATAGACATGAATTAAAGTAATTGTGGGATGTTACACTTTACAGTTTGCAATCCAAGTGTCAAAGATAATCCAAATAACAATTTAAAGAAAAACAAATGAAAGCAGTTATCAGCTTGTGAGATTCTTTAAATCAGTAACTGACAGAATTAGATTTTATAGGTTCCATTATTCTCATGTCAATAAAATATTTCTATCCCACATTGTTAGTCACATTATGCAATAATTAAATAGGGGAGATATATATGAACATACCCATACATGTATATGAATGCGCATATGTAGTGATATAATTTTCATCTACCCTTTAGTCCCTTCCCCTCTCTTTACCTCTACTTAACCAACTCTTTCCCATATCAAATCTTAGGTACTGGGAGAATATGAGTCAGGCATAAGATTCCTTTATCTTCCTTTCTATTCCTATTCTATATTCACAAAAAGTACCAAATAGTATGCTTTAACAAGATCTTAATCAAGTAGTTGTTGTAACACTCAGTCATATCTAACTCTTTGTAACTCCTTCAACTACAATATACCAATTCTTTCAGTGGGGTTTTCTTAACAAAGATACTGGATTAGTTAGGCATTTTCTTCTCCAGAGAAGGACAAATTAATGGCTTGCCCAGGGTCATACACCTAATAAATTTCTGAGGTCACATTTGAATTCATGTCTTCCTAACTCCACACTCAGCAGTCTAACTCCACACTGAGCCATCTAGCTGCTGCCTTTCAGATCATTCATGACTTTGAATGTTATTTTAAAATTTCTTCCAAACAACATCCATGAAATAGCTTTTCATTGCCCTTTGAGATACCTGTGGTTTTATTTTGAAATTGTGATATTCCATTTTTTACAGTAATATAACATTAACAGAGAAAATATCCAAGCTCACAAATGTGTATGCTTTGGTGAGGAAGAGTAAGTAGCCTATGATCCTTGAATGTGCCATAAGGACTGAGACTACAAGTGAAATTGTCATTTTATTAATATAGAGAACTATCAGATTCAAATTCAGATCTGTATTTCTTTTCAATTAATAACCCTTGATAGTTTCTTGGTGCACTAAGTAGTAAGGTGATTTGCCTATAGTAATATAATGCAGCTTGTGTTTATTAGAACAGAATTTGAACACAAATATTCTCATCTCCAAATTCAAACCACCTTCTACATCATCATTTTGTCTCTGCTTTATTATTTCTCTAATACTATTCAGCTTTCCTTTTTCTCCCTGTCCCCTGATGCTGAGGTCAGCTCACTCTGTCTCTAAGGCACCTGCCTAAGATAATTCAGTCATAGATTTAGACCTGGAAGAAATCTCAAAGGCGCTCTAGTCTAACATCTTTATTTTACATAGAAGGACATCAAGGTCTAGTGAGCTTACATGTTTACAATTAGAATCCATTTTTTGTCTTTCAACCTAGATATCACTGAAATGCATCATGCTGTCTCCAGTCTCAGGGGAAAAATGTATTTAAATTCTTCTAGAAGTCCTTCAGGGTCCTTTTGAAAGGTTAGACTGGTTGGTCTCTCCATAGTCCCTGAAGGCTTAGTACCACACTACATGGAGGAACAATGTGCAACCTCAGAATCTCATTTCTTTCCTGTGTCCACAGATTGCAGGACCAGCAAACACAAATGACATTGACACATGTACACCTCTATAGGAGTTTGTAACTTCCTCTCTGAAGAAGCTGGAGCTCTAATGAGAGTTTTGAGAACTCAAGTAAATTTTTTTACAAATACTCCATATTACAGCTATCATCCTGAATCTGTTCAGAAAAAGTAAAAGAATATGTGGACCTTCATGTTTGCATCTAAATGTTTGACTTTAAAGAGAAGCAAGAGATTAGTGGAAAGCAGTTAGAATTAAACACTCCTATCTCAGTCTTGAACTGGTACTAACCCTATGAACTTTGCGACTTTCAGAACCAACTAAAATGACAGCGCTGAATAAGAAAATCTTTGATATCACTTCCAATCCCAACAGTCACAGAAGCATAAATTTTGAGAGAGGAAATCAAACTTAAATTATAAATCATCTCATTGAGGAGACCTCAATTACTGATGCAATCATCAAAGTTTCATACCCCCAAAGGAACAATGCTTAATAGCACCTCTCACTCAGCTATCTTGTTGGAGTCTTTATAGGACATTTTTCAGTAAGTCTCTTCATGTTTGGCCAGTTTCAAGTAGCCTTTCTCCTTGATATTTCTCTCTCTACTGGCTGTCTGTCTGGCTCTGTGTCTCTGTCTGTCTGTCTGTCTGTCTGTCTGTCTCTGCTTCTCTACGTCTCTATCTCTGTCTCTCTTTGTCTCTGTCTGTCTCTGTCTCTGTGTCTCTCTCTCTGTCTCTTGTTATCTGTCTCTGTCTCTCAGTCTCTGACTCTCTTTGTTTCTCTCTCTCTGTCTCTCTGACTCTGTCTTTGTATTTCTCTGTCTCTGTCTCTGTCTCTCTGTATCTGCCTCTTTCTCTGTCTCTGTCTCTGTCTGTCTATCTCATGCTATCTATCTCTGTCTCTGTCTCTCTGTCTGTCTCTCGGTCTATCTGTGTCTCTGTGTCTCTGTCTCTCTGTCTCTGTCTCTTGTCTCTCTGTCTCTGTCTGTCTGTCTGTCTCCTCCATTCTGGATATTCCTGTCTCCTCAATATTTTTACCATATGATTATCCCAAGGATACTTCCTGGGACTTCTCTTCTTTCTCTGCCCTCTAATATCTCTCTAATATCATCAGCTTTCATGGGTTCATTTATATAGCAATCCTAATTTGTTTCCTGAACTGTTTATATAATGATGACTAGCTGGATATCTTCTCCTAAATGGTATATAGATACCTCAAATTCAATATTTTCAAAAGGAACACATTTGGCCCCCACCTAGTCTCATTGCCCTAATATTAAGATCTATCTTTGCAACAGCCATGCCCTATTCTTAAAATGCATTCTTTATTCTTCAACTATTTCCTTTTAATTTTTCTTATATCGTTCAAAGCTTTGCAAAAATATTGCCTTCTTCGAAGTCTTTCCTATCCTCCCAGCTTCTAGTTCCACGAACAAATTATTGTCCATGTGAATTACATTTATTATGTGAATTTTAAGTAGAATATAAGCTTTCTGAGGACAAACTATTTCATTTTTTTCCATTGTAGACACTTCAATTAGCCACAATTCTGGCACATAATATTGGTATATAGATGACATAGAGTAAATAATTGCTGACTGATAGATATAATTTTCTCTAATAGACTATGGGGTCCTTGAGAGCAAGAGCATTTTCAATTTTTGTCTTTTTAGCTCATGACTATACACATAGTTATGTCACACTCTGTTTTATGATAGTGATTATAAACAAAATAGTTTGCAACCTTTTCAAGTAGCATGAAGTCACTGATGAGCAATAGTTTTCCTCGAGACAAAATTATAGGCTATCAGTAGGAGGAGTCAGGGAACTAATCTTGGACCATACTCTTTCTTGTTTTTTTAAATTAATTTCTCATTTTATATTTAATAACTACCACCATGAACAAAAACATTTAACTAAACATGTGCATAAAATTATTTGCCAAACCACAAACTTCATATGGTTTATAATTTCTTTAAAATATGTAAGTTATATATATATATGTATATATATATGCAATTATAAGCATCCTCTGTTTTTGAGTTCCCTTTGGATTTGTTTTACTTGGATACTTTGTTCTCCTGATTTTGTGGCTATTTTTAAAAAAATATAATTGTATTTCTTTTTCTCTTTTCTTTTCTTTATATATTTCTCTTATTTTATTTACATTTTCAATATTTATCATTTCTTATGACATAATACAATCCATTACATTCAAATATCATACTCTATTCAGTCATTTCTCACATTTGTTACATTTGTGTTGTTTTAAGCTATTTTGTCATTAGAAGCTTCCATGAATATTTTCATAAATAGCTTTTAACTCTCTCATTTATACCCTTAGGGCATAATTCGAAGAATGTGATCATGTTTTCAAAAAATAAATTCACATCTGCTTTAACTAACTAATGTTAGACCCATTTCTCTATATTTCAATCAACATTTAAGTTTATCACTTCAGCCCATTTGGTTCACAGTTAACATATATTACTAGGTCTATATTTTGCTAGACTGTTTCTTAGGCAGTACACAAAAATCTGTTTCCAAGACCCTATACTTTCCACAACAAGTCTTGCCCTCTTGGTTGCACCCAGTGAAACTTTTTCCCCCCATTGTTGTAATCCCTAAAGGATGCAGGTTTATCTCTGTAGTACGATGAATGTTAAAGTAGGACTTTTGCAGAATATTTATGCTCTTGAAGCCATTGTTATCCCACCAGAAACTGTATTTGGATTATATATATATATATATATATATATATATATGCATATATATATATGCTCAGAATTATATCTGCTACTAACTTCATGTAGTTGTGTGAGAAGTCTATAGATATCTATCTTATTTACTCATCTTAGGTTCTCTTCATCTCCTTAACTTCTTTCTTATTTACTTTAGGTTGTATTTATCTTATTCTTAAAGAGGAAAATTAAAATGATCAATTACCATCTGAATCTCATTTATTTTTGTTCTTTAAAAATTTGGATGCTATTATTATACTTGGTTCATATAAATCCAATATTGATAATGCTTCATTATCCATGCTACCTACCCAACATAATATAGTTACCCTGTTCATTCCTTTCAGTTATATATATTTTAGTCCCAACTCTGTCAGAGATAATGACACTACTACCCCTACCTTCTCTGGATAAATTAAGATACAATATATTCTGCTCCAGCCCCTCACTTTCACTCTATGTTTGACTCTCATTTTCAGTTTGTTTCCCTGGAGACAACACATTGCTATGTCCTGGCTTTTGATGCTTTCTGCTATCTATTGTCTTCCCTATGTGAATTCATCCCATTACATTTAGTATCATAATGATTAGTTGTGTTTTTCTGTCTACTCTGTTTCTCCTCACTTTGTCCCCATCCTCCTTACTTTCTATTGTATCCCTCCTCAGATGCCCAAATTCCTTTGACCAATACTTCTCCTATTCACATCCTTTCCCCCCAATTCATCCCCTATCCTTTCTCTTTGCCCTCCTCATTCCAAATTGGGCCACCATTCCAAAGATTCCTCCCTCTTCCCTCGCCTCTACATTTTAATTCTTATTCTGTCCAACCTTTTCCAAATCCCTTCTTTATCCCCAAACTGTCCTCCTATTTCTTAATTCCTTTATTCTCTTAACTTGTCTCCCTGTTGCTTAACATATACTCCCCTCTGGATATCAGTTCCTTCCTTCTTGCCTTATCTTCCTTTCTCTTAATCTCTTTTTCTGATGATCCTGGACAATTCTGAGGGTCTTAAGGCAAAGAATGCTATTAACCTGAAGAGAAATAACTGTTGTATTCAGAATTCAGGTCAAAGCACATGATTTATCACTTGTTTATTTGGGTATGTGTTTTGGAATTTTGGTTTTATAAAATTATTTACAAAAATAAATAATATGAGAATATATCTTGAGTAATAATACATGTACAACCCACATTAAATAGCTTGACAGCTCTAGGGGAGGGGGAGGAAAAAGGAAGGGAGACAATTTGGATCATATGAATTCAGAAAACATTTTTGGAAATTTATTATATGTAATTTTAAAAAAGTAAACAAAATATTTTTTTAAAAAGAAAGTTTTTACCCTTCTAATTGTCTATGTTGTTCTCTATCCCAGTTCTGATGAAAGTTGACTTCCAGTATTCCCAACCCTCCACCCCCTCTTCTCCTTTTCCATGGCAGTTTCTCCCCATATTCCTCTTCCATATAAGATAGCCATTCCACCCTATCTCCTCCTGGACTCTTCCAATACCATTTAAGGTCATTCTCTTATATCCCTTTGACCTTGAATCTTCTATCCATACCCACACCTTCAGAATGTCCAGGAAATTATGCCATTCCCAGGGGCCATAGAAAACATTTTCCCATACCAGACTCAAACAATTTGATATCCTGGATTGCTTATGATTAGTATTTTATTACCTTTATGTGTTTCTTATAGATCAAATTTTCTGGTGCATTTTAGGTTTCTAGGAAACTCCTTTAATTCATTAAACATCCATATTTTCCTTTTTTATGATTATAGTATTTTCTCCTTGACTTGAGGGCCATGGAACTTAGCAATGATATTCTTGTGCATTTTCATCTTTGAGGTGATGACCTGTGGATTCTTTCAATTTCTATTTTACCCTCTGTTTCAAGAATTTCCAGGCAGTTTTTCTTGATGATTGCTTAGAGTATGGTATCTGAGCTCTTTTTAAAATCATAACTTTCTGGGAACCTGACTATTCTTATTTTGTCTCTCCTTGATCTATTTTCCAGATAGGTAGATGTTTGTGAGATAAGATGCTTCATATTCTCTTCAATTGTTTTATCACACTGACTTTGCTTTATTGTTTCTTGTTATCTTAGGAAATAATTTGTTTCCCCTTTTCTAATTATAGTTCTTAATATATTATTTTTTTCCATTAGTTTCCAGATATCTCTTTTCTACTTGGGTCATGTTTCAGAATTTTCTTGCGTTGCTCTTATTTTTTCCTAATTTCCCTCTACTTTTCTCATTTAATTTTTGAAGTCTTCTTTTATCCTTTTCAAAAGTTCTTTTGAGTTTGTGGCCATTCATTGAATCTTCATGTTGTTTTTAAAGTAGGTGTTATTGCATCACGATCAAATAAAGTTGTGCCAAGGTCTTCTCTATTCTCATAATAGCTATCAGTAACTGGGTTCTTTCTTCTCTGCTTTCTCATTTTCATTTATTTATTTAAATTTAATCAGTCCAATAGACTTAACTAATCTTTTTTTTTTTTCCTGGAGTCCCAGGGACCTATCTTGTTGATATATGTTATCTCAGGTTTCAGGATTTTTTTTATGTTTGGTTTTTTTTCCTGAGCCCTATTTGGTTATTGAAATTTTTATAATCCAATGTCTTCACTTTGGTGACTGACCTCAGGTACTCCAATCAGAACTATAAGTAATTCTGCTACTATAACTGCAAGCATGAAATCCATTACTTCCTATGCAAACAAGCAAGGAATTCCACTCTCCTGGGAGTGATCACAGCTGATGGGTGCTCTCCTTTCTCATTACTCATCTCTTACCCCTTCATCCATGGACAGGATAGGCATCCATTCCATGCTTTTTGGACCCCCAAAGTCCCTCATTTTTTAGCAATGAGGCCTGAGTTTCTTCCCTTATGGCCTGGTTCCCACTGACTCTGAAGTGTCAACTCCTTCAATCCACAGCTGGGGTCTCTTGAGAGGCCGAACAAGTAAAGGTGCTCCCAGACCCCCCCCCCCTTGTAGAATTCAATTTTAGTGAAATCCACTGAGAGGCAAGCCCCAAAACCTCAGCAAATAAAATGAGGTTGCTTATCCTGCAGTTCTTGTGTCTAGAACTTCACTAGTTGTTCAGTTTCACTCTGGACTCCTATTTGTCTTTACTGTTTTTAGTGTTGATTATATAGAGTTTTTAAGTAGTTTGTTGGGGCTTTTAGGAGAGCAAGAAAACTTCATACCCTATACCATTTCCCCACGATATGTCTCAATCCCAAAAGTCTATGGCATAGTCTTTCTTTATGGGGAAGCGTGGCATCACCTCTTGCCTCAAAGACCCAAAGAAGCTTTAGGTCTCCAAGATAATTTTGAATCAAAATCAGGGTTAACTTTAAGTGTCAAGAATAAATTAACACTTCAAAAGCTTAAAAGCATCTTGTCTCTGAAAAACAAGAGAAAAAATGAGCAAACATAAGAGAATTTTTAAGTAGAGGGCAGTTTTGCAATTTTTATTTTCAGAAGTTCCCAATGTGCTTACCAAGAGAAACACTCAGGTGGAACATTAGAAGCACAGACATTAAAGTCAATTGCTATATGCACAAAACTTCTAAAATTATCTAAATGAGAAATGAAATGAGGAATATCTCCTAAACAGGAACAAATTGTATTAAACAATTCCATTTATCTGAATTGTTATTTTCTCATTATTGTCATGTTTTATTGATTTCCTTAGAAAAGACTCTAAGGATAATTCTAATAATACGATTCTGTTTTTCCCCTATTCTTGTTTGAAAAGGAGAAGGTAAGGTAAAATATTTCACAAGAGAGGGGAAAAGCAGCTCTAAAGGCAAATATATATGTATATGTATATGTATATATATATATATATATATATATGAGGAAAAATCACTTCTATTTCTCTCCTTTCCTTTTCACTTCCCTTTACATATTTCAAGCAAATGATCCCTGATGAGATTCTAATAATTTCAAGCCCCCTATCCTATAATACTAGGGAAAGAAAAAAGGAAGGGAGTGAGAGAGGAAGAAGGGAGAGAGGTAAAAAAAGGAAAGAAAGAAGAAGGAAGGAGGGAAAGGAGGAAAGGAAGAAGGAAAAAGGTGAAGGTAAATGATAGGAGCAAAATATATAGATGGAAAAAAAGAAAAAGTGTCACTATACTTGAACTATCTTGAAATATCAGAAAAAGATGAAATAGTTCTGGGTATGAATTTTGATTCTAGAGATAACTTTTGAGAGTCCTTTGAACAACAAGAAGATCAAATTAGATGATAATATTTAAAGAAACTAATTCAGATTATTCATGAAAAAAGCCAAATACTGAACCTGAAGCTTAAATACTCTGACCATATAATGAGAGAACAGGACTCAATGGTGAAGTCACTGATGTTGGAAAAGATTAAAGACAAAAGGAAAAGGAGACAAAGGAAGAATCTTTAGGGAAAAGGGGGCCTGTTATGGAATGTCCTATGATATGATATGTCCATGGGGTCACAAAGAGTCTCTTTTAATTTAAATTAATTTATTTAGTCAATTTAGAACATTATTCCTTGGTTGCAAGAATCATATTTTTTCCCTCTCTCCCCTAACCCCACCCTTCCCTTGTCTGACACGCAATTTCACTGGGTATTACATGTGTCCTTGATCAAAATCCATTTCCATGTTGTTGTTGTTTGCACTAGGATGTTCATTTAGAGTCTACATCCCCAACCATATCCCCTCGACCCATGTATTCAAGCAGTTGTTTTTCTTCTGTGTTTCTGCTCCCACAGTTTTCCCTCTGAATGTGGATAGTATTTTTTCTCATAGATCCTTCCAAGTTGACAAAGAGTTTCATGACTGAATATTCTTATTGTATTTGTGTCCAATTCATTTTTTTCCCTTTGAGGCTTTAATTTTATCTGTTTGACTTCATTGCCTTCTTCTGAGATTCTTTCTTGATCTTCCTTATCATCATAACAGCTTTGTTCTTTTGTTTTCTCATCATTTTCTCATTTATCTAATCAATTCATTGATTTTTAAATTTATATTTAAGATGGGCTCTGTTCCTTGTGTATGTGTGGGGAAGGTTATTGTTTTAAGTTTCAGGCTTTTTCATACTCCTGTTTTCAGACCTAGTTCTGGGGGTTTAGAAGTTTTTGGTGTTTCTGAGGTAGTGTGATCTTGGGATCATTGCTCTCTATGTCTGTGCTATTTCTAATCCAAGAAGGGCCACTGATTCCTTGAGACTTGAAAATAGATCATGAAGCAATAATTTAAGTATTATTTTACTACCTGAAAGCCACAATCAAATAAAACATAAATTATATTCCAAGAAATTATGGAATTTAACTGCCCTAAGAAGCTAGAACCATAGAGTAAAACGGAAGGTGAAATTACTTCTTAAAATAGATCCTCACATGAAAAGTCCTAGGAATCTTAGAGTCAAATTCCATAATTCCTAGGTCAAAGAAAAGAAACACTTCAAACAACAAAAGAGAAATAATTGAAATATCATAGATCTCAAAGATTAAAGATTAAACCACTAGAAACCTTGGAATGTGATATTCCAGTGGGCAAGTGAGCCAGAATTCAGAAAATCACCAGCCTAGTAAAACTGAGAATAATCCATGGGGGAATATATATTGGTTACAATAGGAAACTTCGAAACATTCCTGATGAAAATACCAGAGCTGAATACATCAACCAACTTTCAAATACTATACTCAAGAGTAGATTAAAAAAATAAGTAGGAAAAAGAAAATCATAAGGGAGTCAATAAAGTTTAATTCTTTATATTCCTACATAGGAAGATGCTACTTATAAATTACAATAAGAATCATATTAGGTAAATTAAAAGGAGAATACATAGAGGACATGTATTGAAGTTGAAGATTATGGGATATCAAAAAAAAACAAAATATAAGGGGTGAGAAAGGAATGCACTGTACAAAGTGGGAAGAGAGGTAGAATGGAGTAAGCTATCTCACATGAAAGAAGTGTAAAAGAGCTTTTCTAACAGAGGGGAAGATAGGTAGCAGAGGAAGCACTTCAATATTACTTTCATCAGAATGGGCTCAAAGAAGGAATAACACACACATAGAAATCTATTTTATAGAGGCAGCTCAGTGATCCAGTAGATCGAGAGACAGGTCTAGATATAAGAGGTCCTGGGTTGAAATCTACCCTAAAATTTCAGAGCTGTGTGACTCTGGGTAAGTCACTTATCCCCATAGCCCTTACCTTACTGCTCTTCTGCCTTGAAACCAAGATATAGTACTGTTTATGAGATAGAAGGTAAGGGTTTATAAAAAATAAAGATTAGAAAGAAAGTAGGAAGGTAAGGGAATAAAGAAAGAGAGTTGCTGATAGAAAGATGGGCAGAGGAGAAGGTGGTAGTCAGGAGAAAAACACTTTTAATAATAGCCAGGGTGGTAGATGACTGAAGTATAGAAGAAACTTCATGACTCTTCCTACTATCAATCACAACAAAACATCTCAAAAGGACAAAAATCAAAATCAAAAGAGAAAAGGGGCTCTATTGTAGGTTGCAGCCTTGAAGGTAGGCAGGGTTTGGGCATTTCCAATGTATAAGGGGGTAAAATTACACCTACCAAAGTTCAAGCTGATCACCCCCACACACACACACCACAACATCTACTGGGCTAGAGTCAAAGTGAAGGCAGGGCAATCTCTAAATTCTTAGAGCTGACTGAGTGCACCACAGTCTTACCCCTGAGGACAGTGCAAAGCATTGGCAGTGATACTTGGGACCCATGGAGTGCCAGAGCAGAGATAGCACAGAGAAAGCCTGTCCAACTCAGACACAGTAGAGACTCAAAAAATAGCTTTAGGGCAAAAACCACTCTGAGAGTGCTGCTGGCCCACCTTACTCAGACTTTTGGCTGAGAAGGGAAACTAAAACTAACACAGCAATGGCCACAAACACCCAAGAATTACAGCCCACAAATAACAAAAAAAGTAGGCTACAACAGAGTACGCTTTTAACACTGCATAACTTCTATGGAGAAAAGGAGCAGCAGAGTACAGAGGATACAGAAAAGATTGACAAACAAGAAAACACATCCAAACTTTGCCCCCAAAATGGAAATTTGTCATAAGCTTTTGAAGAACTCAAATTGGAGTTCAAGAAACAAGTAAGAAAGATGGAGGAACAATAGGAAGAAACGTGGGAGAAAGAAATGCAAGTAATTCAAAAGGAAAATGACAGTTTAAAAGACAGAATCTCTCACTTGGAAAAAGAGGCACAGAAATCACATGAAATAAAGGAAATTGCAGACCAGAATTGACCTGCTGGAAGCTATGAAACGTAGATTAGACAAAACTGAAAAGGAAAATAAAAATATTATTGCTGAAAATCAATCTTTAGAGGCCAAAATTGGGCAAGTAGAAGCGAATTATCTCACAAGACAGCAAGAATTAATAAAGCAAAGTCAAAAGGATAACAAAAATAGAAGGAAACATGAACTATCTCGTTAAGAAAAAGATGGCCTGGAAAAAGCAGGTCCAGGAGAGACAATTTGAGAATCATAGGTCTACCTGAAAACCTAGAAAAAAATATACACCTTGACATCATATTACAAGAAATTATCCAAGATAATTGCCCTGATTTTCTTGAATAAGAGGGCAAAATAGGAGACAGAGTCAAGATGGCAGTATAGAGGCAGTGAAAGTTCAGACCTCTGAAAACCCTTCCTTACCGATTAAAAACTAAATGCTCTTAGGGGACTGAAAACCAAACCTAACAACAGGATAGAGCTAAGGAACCCTCTTGCTGAACTCAACTTAAAAGGTACGCCCTCCAAAAGCCTGAATTCGAGAACACTTGGGTTTAAGGGGAAGTAAGAAGGAAGGTCCCAGGATCCCTCCTTCACCTAGAGTGCTGAGCATCCAGCAGTGACTGGTGGGAAAGGGTACTAGTCTGGAGGGAGTACCTTGTGGGCAAAGCTCTGCCAAACTGAGGGCTCCGAATATGGGTGGCTGGGATGCAGCTTGAGGAGAAGCACAGAGGATGTAGCCTAGTCCCAGCAGTGGTGACACTCCATATTTCTACCCCCCACCCCCTTTTCCAAGGTTTTGGCCTCAGGGCACATCCAACTCTGCAAGTTCAACTCAGCTGGGATTAATCTCATCAAGCCTTCAGAGGGCAGGGAAGCCCAAGTTTCAACACCTTTTCCCCACAGACTGCTCTGAGATATTTGCTGACTAATCTCCAAGGGTGAAGGCTAACAGAAAAGCCCCAAAACACAGATCTAGCACATAAGGAGAGGGACAAGGGGGCAAATATGAGCAAACAACAGAAAAATAAAAAAGAAAATACAATAGAAAGCTTCTGTCCAGGCAATGAACAAAGAGCAAATGTAGCAGAGGAAGATGAAAGAATACCAAGCAAAAACACGGAAACTCCAGTGAATTGGATACAGGCTTTGGGAGAACTCAAAATATAATTCAAAACACAATTGAGAGAGGATGAAGACAACTGGGAAAAGAATTTAAAAAGCAAGAAAAGTCATCTGGAAACTGAAAATAGTGTCTTGAAAGCCAAAATTAATCAGCTTGAAAATGAGGCAAAGGAGATAAAAGATGAGGCAAAGAAGATGAACTTGACCTCCAAAGAAAATCAGACCAGGAGGAGAAGGATGACCAAAAAGTCAGAAATGAAATCCAGTCTTTAAAAAACAGTATACAACAATTAGAAGCAAGCGACTTCACAAAGGAGCAGGAAACTATAAAACAAAATCAAAAGAATGAAAAAATGGAGGAAAATATGAAACACCTCATTCACAAAACATAAGATGTAGAAAATCATTCCAGGAGAGACAACTTAAGAATCATTGGGCTACCAGGAGATCATGACAAAAGAAAAAGACTGGATATCATCTGACAGGAAATTATCCAAGAAAACTGCCCCAGCATTCTAGAACAAGAGGGAAAAGTGGAGATTGAAAGAATCCACAGATCACCTCCTGTACTTAATCCCCAACTGACAACACCCAGGAATGTTATAGCCAAATTCAAGAGCTATCAGACCAAGGAAAAAATATTACAAGCTGCTAAGAAGAAGCATTCAGATACCATGGAACTACAATGAGGATAACATAGGATCTGGCTGCATCTACACTGAAGGACAGAAAGGCATGGAATATGATATTCCAGAAAGCAAGGAAACTAGGTCTGCAACCAAGAGTCAACTACCCAGCAAAACTGACTATATTTTTACAGGGAAAAGTAAGGTCCTTTAATAAAATAGAACAATTTCAAGCATTTATAAAGAAAAGACCTAACCTTATCAGAAAATTCGATACCCAAACCCAAAACTCAAGAGAATCACCAAAATGTAATTAAGAAAGTGGGGAAAAAAGAAAAACAAAACAAAAAACTTTTTAAAAGAGATCCAATAAGTTAAAATGATATGTGTCCCTATGAGAAAAGAAGATATTGTTAACTCTTAAAAATTGTTATTATCACCTGGTAGCTAGAAGAATTAAACTTAGAGGTAACAGTGACACACTGTATAGGATGAAGCACCAAGACATAAATATGTATATAGATATATGTATGCATATATCTACATATATATATGCAACTAGATTTTTTAAAAAGAGGTTAATTCTAAGAGAAATGGGAAAAGAAACAAAATGGGGTAAATTTTTATGTCACAAAGAATCACGTGACAGGAAGGGAGGAGAACATCAATACACTGGAAGGGTAAAGAGGTTGGAGATAGTAAATACACAACTCTTACATACATTGAAATTGACTAAAACAGGTAAGAACAATCAAATACAATGGGGCAGAGAATTGATTTGTGCCCTCTAGGGAAGTAGAAGGATAACAAAGGGACTGGTGGGGAGGGAAGCCATACAAGGGAGGGACAGGGTGGGGGAATAGTTTAAAAAGACTGTAAAGAAAATAAGAGGGGAATAAGAAGGGAGGAATCGAAAGGGAATTAAAATACAGGTGGGAATTAGGGAGACTGATTAAAAACAAAACACTGGTGTAGAAGGAAATAGTGAAAGAAGAAAGGGCAGGACTAGAAGTGGACATCAAAATGCTGGGGAATACACAGATGGTAATCATAACTTTGAATGTGAGTGGAATGAACTCACCCATAAAGCCCAAGAGAATAGCAAAGTGGATCAGAAACCAAAACCCTACCATATTCTTTCTACAAGAAACACACATGAAAAAGATAGACACACATAGGATAAAAGTAGGAGGATGGAGCCAAGTCTATTTGGCATTAACTGATAAAAAGAAGGCCGGTAACAATTGTAAAAAATAGACTCGAATACAGGACTACAATCCCCATGAGCCTTTGCTCCACTTCCCCAGAATGCCTTGTAATCTCACCTGGGCCGAGATGGAGAAGGTATTTAAGCTGATTCAAAGGCTTTTGAGGGGCTCTCTTGCTCGCTTTTTTTGGACTTCCATTTTGGAACAGACGTGGCTTTTTTTCATACCGTAGGTTAGGTTGTGTCTAGGCCACTCTATGGCCTGGACAGGTGTTTCTTATCCTGTATTTTCTTTAATCCTTAATCTTCAATAAACCTCTAAAAATATAATACTCCTTGCAGAGAGAAACTAATTTCTCAGATGCCTCAGTCTCCCCAGTCTCCCTAAATCTTAATCTTTACAATTGGCGTAACCACTTCAGGAGAAAAAACTCTCAATCTTCTGATTTAATCTTTAATATCTAGTACCTAGAATTTTTTTTTTTGAGCCACATCTCTCTGGTCAAGGTGATTTTTTTTACCCTCTCAAAGCTGCTGCTTGATCGAGACTTGTTGCATTTGCCACCCACCCCACCCCACCTGGCTCAGCCGCTTTTGCCTGCGGGTGTTCAGCACCCCCCCCCCCCCCATCCAGACCTGATTCAACCAAGATTGCAATCACCTGGTTCCCGATCTCCCGGCCCTCTGGCCCTGCCTGCCTGTTTCTGTGCCCCAGACCCACGAGGGCTACAACCGCTGGCTCATCACCCAGATCCTTGGAGCAGATTCACTCATCACTCAGGACTCATTGCGACCAGCTGGTAACAGTATTGGCTATGTGGGCGGAGGGGAGAGAGGAGAGGGAAATATTACAATAATATTTTTTTTACACAATCATGATATCTGACAAAGCCAAAGTAAAAATAGATCTAATTAAAAGAGATAGGGAAGGTAATTATATCCTGATAAAAGGCAGGATAGATAATGAGGAAATATCAATACTCAACATGTATGCACCAAATGGCATAGCATCCAAATTTCTAAAGGAGAAACTAGTGGAGATCAAGGATGAAATAGATAGAAAAACTATAATAGTGGGAGACCTGAACCTTCCTCTATCAGGTCTAAATAAATCAAACCAAAAATAAATAAGGAAGAAGTAAGAGAAGTGAATGCTATCTTAGAAAAATTAGTTAATTAGTTATGGAGGAAAATAGAGGGAAAAAGAAATACACCTTCTCAGTAGCACATAGTACATTCACAAATATTGACCATGTACTAGGGTATAAAAACATTGCAAACAAGTGCAAAAGAGCAGAAATAATAAATGCAACCTTCTCCGACCACAATGCAATGAAAATAATAACTAATAAGTGTACATGGAGAGGTTTATCAAAAATTAATTGGAAATTAAACAATGTGATTCTCCAAAATTGGTTAGTTAAAGAACAAATCATAGAAACAATTAATAATTTCATTGAAGAAAATGACAATGATGAGACATCCTTTCAATATTTCTGGGATGCAACCAAAGCAGTAATCAGGGGGTAATTTATATACTTGAGTTCATATATTAACAAATCAGGGAGGGCAGAGGACAATGAATTGGGCATGTAAATTGAAAAAAAAAGAAATTGAACAAATTAAAAATACTCAGATGAAGACTAAATTAGAGATCCTAAAAATCAAAGGAGAAATTAATAATATCAAAATGAAAAATATTGGATTAATAAATAAGATGAGAATCTTACATGATTCTCATCTTATTTATTAATTCAATTAAAACAAACAAATAAAGAAAACAAAATAAATAAAATAGACAAAGTACTGGTCAATCTAATTTAAAAAAGGATAGAAGAAAACCAAATTGAGAGTATCCAAGATGAAAAGGGAGACTTCACCTCTAATGATAGGGATTATAGGAGTATCTAGGTGGCTCAGTGAATAGGGAGCCAGGCTTGGAGATGAGAGGTCCTGAGTTCAAATGTGAACTCAGACACTTCCTACCTGTGTGCCCCTTGGCAAGTCATTTAATTCCAATTTTCTAGCCTTTATTGATATTCCATCTTAGAACAAAAGTTTAATATTCTAAGAGAGAGGGTAAGCTTTTTTTTAAATGAACTATTATACATTAAACATCCTGCAAGAGTTAAAGTTTTAATGTTAATTATATGTCAATAAAATAAATGATTTAACTTTTTCACAATTCATTTACATATCAATATAGTTTTCTGCACTGATGGAATTGTAGATCTTATCATCAAAGAGATATGTGTGTGTAAAACTCTCATCTACTGTTCTAGGCAAATCTGAATGATAAATACACTAAACCTAGATGAAGAATTGTATTTGGAGACTTGTAATTATCTTTAATTCTGTAATGTATATCTATTAAGTATCTTATTGAGAAAATAAAATATCCTAAGGGACTAACTCAGATAATCCATTATACCAGGAAAGATTCAGAATAAGTGATTTAATTCGATCACACCATCAAATAACCAATTCTAGTTATTTGGAAAAAAGATCATGGATTTTCTTTCAGCTGCAAGATTTATTTTAAATTTCTCCCTAATGAATATATCAACTTGTAACTTCATAAATATTAATATTGTGAATGAATATGGTCTATATTGTTGATTTACCTGCCGTAAAGGGACAAATTATTTCGAGTCCTATTTTTTCAATTATCCAATATACAGAACTTAATCCTAAACAAAATATGCTCATGACAAACATCCTGGGTTTACCAATTTTATAATTTCTTTGCCTTATTAAACATTTAACTCTTTTTCCTTGTTGACCATTTTCTTCATAGAAACTGAATTTTCTGATATTTCTTAAATTTCATTAATTATCTAACTTCAATTTGACAGTTTTCAGATCAGCAAGTGAAAATAGTGGAAAAGAAAGCCACAAAAGTTTTTTGAAGAGAAGTACTGGGTAGAATAAAAAGTAAAAAATTAATATTTGTTTTAGACAAAATCTTGCTTAGACTGTAAGAAGATTCCCTTAACTGACAAGATTTGAAACACTAAGTACATCATATTTACAAATCTCAATAGGAATATTAAATAGGCATATTTAAAGGATACAATTGGATCCTAATGAGACAGAAATTATAGGAATCAAAATTAAAGTTAATTTGGCCTTTCCAATGCTGTCTATTTCAGAGAAATATAATTATATATTTAAATTTTTCTCCCAGATTTCTTTTTGTGTAATGTTGGTAGAAAACATAAACATAGTTACTGAAAACTTCAAACTAAGCTTTGAATATTATGGGAATGGATACCTAGCAGTCATACTACCTTTGTGTGAATCACTTGTTGTTTATCAATCCTAAAAGATAATGTAGGAAAGATTTGGACTCTTTATGGGGAACTTAAAAATAAATATAAAATTCCCTTCATATTATACTCTGCATTATATTTCCTAAAGGGTTTTAAAAAGATAATCAGTAATTGATTGGAGTCAGCATATGTAGTTGAAGAAAGACATGAAATGGCAGGTAGGAAAACCTCACTAATAATCAGCATGGTGCTATAATATAAGGTATGAATTTTTGGAAAATTTAAATTTTGTCAGCTTCAATTTCTTCAACTTTAAAATGAAAAGATGGTATTAAATGACTCTAAAATTTCTTCCAGAACTAAATTTATTATACACAATTTAACTAGTGCTAGTTCAACCACTAGTTATATGGAGAGAGCATTTAACCTCTGTTCTGTGTAAACCAGATCAAATTAATTGCATACATCTCTCATCATAGGTGGAGATAGATTTCTTGTTATTCTGTGTCTGCAAAAGGAGTAGAATTACTGAGATCTTGAGAGAAGAGCTGTTTGCTTCTGACATCCAGCTTCAAGAGAGAAGATGCATCATTCCATGTTATCTTCAGAGTTTTTAGAAAGGAGAGAAATACTCTGGAAATGAGTTGTCATATAGCAAAGACAAAGCCTAGATCATGATTCCTAATCTTTTCTATGTGTGCTTGTCTTTATGGATTTGGCCTTTTGTATGAAGGAAGTCATAGTTTGGTCTGTAAAACTTGTAGCCCTCCTTCCCTATTAAAAAGATATAAATCATAAGTAATTTGAACAGAAAAAAATATTTACTCTAGATTAACAATATTTAAGAAGGAATAGATATAGGAGAAGCTATGTGTCAGAGTAGATAGAGCACTGGACTTGGAACCAACAAACCTCATCTCCTTGAGTTCCAATCTGTCCCTAAATACTAGTTGTATAATTCTGCGCAAGTCATTTACAGGTATTTATCTCAGTTTCCTCATCTGTAGTAGGATATGGCAAACTACTCTGGTATTTTTGCCAAGAAAACACAAATTGAGTCAAGAAGAGTTGGACATGATTGAAACAAAGATAGATATAATTCCAGTCAATTATCCTCTCTTTGGAGCAAAGTGGGGTAGCCATTTTCATGGCTCCAATCTCCTTTGCTCCTGACAGTAATCAAAGTCTCTCACACAGAAAGATATTTATACATGCCTCCATTTTGAGCCACATTTAAATGGATCCATGTCAACATAGCTAACCTTAATGGACAATATGCCTGTATAAATGAAGGAATTTGATCAGAAGTTTTCTGTGAGGATATATGAAGGAACCTTAAGACAAATTAGATCCACTGAAGAAAAGTAGCCATAAAAGACATACTTATAAGTTTGTCTGGGATTCTATGGCAGGGCCGGGTTCTCAAAATAGGAGCTCAAAAATTATTGTCTAACTGTAACCCATATAAAGACATCTCCTGAAAAGCCTCCTTCATAATAATCTTTGAAGCTGTTCATTATTTTGATGATCAAAGAAGCTTCTGTATTGTCATGGCCAAATGATCCAGAATCTCTTTTTCCTGATTCCTATATATCCCTAAATTATTGTCAATATTCCTCAATTGCTTGAGTTTGTAGAAGTGACTTAGAAATGTTTTAGGTAAAGTCTTTTCATAAACACTTTTCTGTGAGATAGTTACATCCCTAAGAATGATGTAACACTTATACTCTACTTTCTGTAAAAACTTTCTCTTTGTGATAATAAATGGTAGAACTAGTCACAATCTCTATGTGCTTTGTGTTACTCACTAGGGGTCCCTACCAGTCATTCAGGTGTTTGCTCCTTCTATCTTTATTCTCTCTCTCTCTCTCTCTTTCTCTCTCTCTCTCTCTCTCTCTCTCTCTCTCTCTCTCTCTCTCTCTCTCTGTCTCTCTCTCTGTCTCTCTCTCTCTCTCTGTCTCTCTCTCTCTTTTTCTCTCTTTCTCTCTCTCTCTCTCTCTCTCTCTCTCTCTCTCTCTCTCTCTCTCTCTCTCTCTCTCTGTCTCTGTCTCTCTGTCTCTCTCTCTGTCTCTCTCTCTCTCACACACACACACTTTAGCTTAGTTATGAGGAACTGGTTTGTAAGTTGACTGTCTCTCAATAGCTGTAACTATAGATTTTACCCTTGATCACTTGGCCCTCACATCCAGTCATTCACTCACCTGTCACTGACAAGTTTTCTATGGTATTTTTCAAGCTCCAAACAGCTACAGGATATCCAAACAGACATTTGCTAGCTGTAGTAAATTATATAAAAGAAATATAACATCATTTTTGGCCTTGGTCGAAGGCTAGATATAAAAGCTAAAATTTTAACACTTGATCATCCTTTTAAACTCTGTTTAATTAAAATGTTAAATTTCCACCTCACCTTGACTACCTCAAATAAAGCAGATAATCTTTTGCTAATCATTGTTAGATTTCATTGATGAGGGACAACAAAAACCCTCGGCTTCCTATGAAAACCTCATAATACTCCCCCAAAAGCTTTATTAGCCAAAATGCTTTAAAATAACAACCTATTAGTCACAATGGTTGTCCATCACAACTATATATTTATAGAGCACCATATCAAGTATATGTTAAGATATAGTACATATTTTGTTACAACAGCATTTCGGCAAAAAAATCTCTGAATCAATACAGACCCTGCTCAGCACATGTGGAATTAAAACAATATTATAGTAGAAAAATAAATTGGGATAGTCCCTTGGAGTTTATAGCAATAAAATTTATCTGCCTCATAAAAAGATATGCAGGAATTAAAAATTAACTTTATAAGTAAATAGGTGAATAGTATAGTGTTATAATTTATAGTACTGGTAAAATTAGAAAATATTTAAAGCTGGAAAAGATTTTGAGATTGTGTAGTACAACTTCCTCGTTAAAAGAAATGAGCACATGAAATAAAATATCCTAACTAAGGTCCTACATCTATTTAGTAACAAAGATAATAATGAAATCCACATCATCTGCCTTCAGGTAGACTAATTCTTTCCATTCCACAAAACTGCCCCAACACTTCAAGATATGTGTTTACTGGTGCAGAGCCTCTAAAGAAGCTATCTTTGATAGTTGATTTGAAAGAAATAAGATAGGCCAAACCATCAAAATCTCTAAGAAAGTGCTGTTGCAGATTTGCAAAAAAAATCAGAGAGTAATTCCAGAAGCAAGAAATGGCAGATGCAAAAATATGTAGGTACACGTAATGTATGTCCTATGCAATATGTCAAATCAAAGAACATAATAATCATAATAATATTAATGAGTTTAGTAAGAGAAATAACATTCAGCATTCAACATCTTTGAATGTTAGAATATATAGCATGTTTGGTATGATAGGCAGTGATTGGTTGTTGTCTAGGAAGTGGCTGAGTAATATGACACATGAAGTTATTTTTGCTTATAGATATCCATAAAATTGAAGATAGTCTAGACCAAAGTGATGCTTGTGAAAGAAGATTTAAGGTGAAAAACCAAGGGGAAAATAAAGAGGCTGACAGAGGGAATATAACCCCAACTACCTCTGTAAAGGGAGAAAAATATGTAATTGTTCTGGAGCTTTAATTTCCCAAATTAAAACAGTTCATACTGGTCTCTATTCCATAAATCTTATAAATATTTATATAGATAAAACACTGTACACATCTGATGTTTTAAAAAAGTCTTCATAAATGATGAAAAAAGGAAGGCAAGGAAATTTATGTGCTTAGTGATATTCAAATTCAAATATTTCTTAATACACAGAGTAAGAAACAGCACAGTTTCATCAATAATAGGTCAGAGCTAGCTATCTCATTTTCTTTTTTGGCAAGATCACTAGATCACTAGATCAGGAAACAGAGTATGGCAATGTTTTATATATGTATATATATATGTGTGTGTGTGTGTGTGTGTGTGTATACACACCAAGATTGTAGATACAAATCCAATTGTAACCACTAGAATGTGTCACTGTGGTGGTCACTTGTTTATTTCTTTTTAAACCTACCTACTAACCAGAAAGGAGAGGAGTCAGAATTTTCAGAGACTAATAGGTTTAATTTAGGTGTCACTATTCCTTCCTTCCTTCCTTCCTTCCTTCCTTCCTTCCTTCCTTCCTTCCTTCCTTCCTTCCTTCCTTCCTTCCTTCCTTCCTTCCTTCCTTCCTTCCTTCCTTCCTTCCTTCCTTCCTTCCTTCCTTCCTTCCTTCCTTCCTTCCTTCCTTCTTTCCTTCCTTCCTTTCTTTCTTTCTTTTCCAAAAACTGACAATAAACAGAAGATAGCAGAAGTACAATTAGACAGCATTTCATTATCACCGGGAAAATCTGATAATTTTAGTAGATTACATTTTAAATATAATTCAATTGCACACTAAAGTTATATTAAGTTTCACTAAAATATCCATCATTTCTTAAACAAGAAAATGGTTTTGTTGTTTATGTTCCTAGATTGGGCATATTTGTAGTACAGATATCCCTTTCATGTTTCAAGTCTTAGGGACCCAGCACCCCTGCAATCTTGAAAATCCATGTAAAATTTTTGACCCTCCCTTCCTAGTAGAGAAATCTGAATTTTATTTTTATTTTATATGGTGGATATCATAAAATAAAGTGTTCACATTTATGGCATTAAATGATAAAATGTTAATAATGTATTGTGTTCAGCCTGGGTGCCATATTCTAGAAAAATATTAATCAGATGGAGATTATCCAAAGAATGGCAACAAGCAGGGAAATGTCCCTAAAGGTCATGCTGTAAAACAACTGGTTTAGGAATTTGGGTGCTACAACATAGAAATGACTTTAAAACTGTGTACAAGTATTTTTTAAGAGTTAAGATAAAGAAGAGGGTTTCAATTTCTTATTTTCTTAACACTGTTAGGCAGATCTACTGTAGAAGCAATAAATAGAATTTTCAGTGAAGTAAATGTAGACAATGTAAGGAAAAACCTCTTAATAATTAGAACTATGCAAAATAGCAATAGGCTATTTTTGAAAGTAGACAGTTGTCCATTAAAAATCTACAAGCAAAAGAAATTTTAGTTTTGTTTCTTTTTCTTTGATGCTGTAGAGGACACTCTTCACCAGCACTGTGTAGTACTATATAATCAATGAAGTCCCTTTCTCTGATATTCCATTTTTTAAAAATCTCTGATATGTTAAACTAATCCCTAAAAGTGAGGTAAGAAAGAGAAATACCCGAAGTCAATATGGTAAATAGCATTTTAAGACCTGGAAATTCCTGAAAACCCATTATTCCAATCTGGCCCGTGGTAGTACAATTTAGGTAAAGACTTTTAGTTAAAACAAAGCAAAAAATAATCCTCATTACTGTTTAATCCCCTCCCCCCCACTAAGTGTTGTTACCTAATGAATAATATGAGGCCTATATTACTTTAAAACACACTAAAATGAATTCACTTAGTGGATAGACAGTTTCATCCTAAATAAAAAGGACTTGGAAAAGCTCCAAGTTCCATGATATTTTTCATTAATTTATTTAAACTGCTAAGCCCATTTTACAAGGTGCAGATCAGTTTTCTCTTCCTTCATGA
The DNA here is from genome assembly GCF_027887165.1 of Monodelphis domestica. Classification (NCBI taxonomy): domain Eukaryota; kingdom Metazoa; phylum Chordata; class Mammalia; order Didelphimorphia; family Didelphidae; genus Monodelphis; species Monodelphis domestica. The sequence continues at coordinate 228,836,161 of NC_077229.1, forward strand.
AGACTCTGCTCTGAATCCCACTGCAGGGTTCTTTTTATCCTGATAAACCTTTTATGATAATTTTTAAAAGTCTCCTTGTGAAATTATATTTTTATTTATATTATAGTTATGTGAGAGGAAGCTTAGGAGAGTAGATAGAGCCCTGGACACAGACTCAGGTTACCTAATTTGGAATTCTGCCTCAGACACTTACTAGCTGTGTGCCTCTATATAGACATGTCAGCTAACCTCTCTGACTCACTTTTTAGTCATCAGTAAAGTGGACTTAATAATACCTAAATTAATGGGTTTCTATAACTATCAAATATAACATATGTAAAACAAGTACTTTGTAAGCCAAAAATATAGAAATGTCATCCATTTTTTAGTTGTAATTCCTATATTATCTCCCCTAATGGATTACAAATTTCTTGGAGGCATAAATTATGTCTTATTTCATCTTTATATCTGCGGATCCTCTAGATATTACCTTTCATATAATAGGAAATTAATGTATATTTCATAAATTCTTGAAAATTATTTACTGACTTATTTTAATTACAGGAATAATAGTCTCTCCATTAGTAGACTATATACTGAGAAAGGGAAGTAAAGAACTGAAATCTTCTCATTAACTTACTAAACATGGACAGGCAATTAAGGTTTAACAGTTTCTTTTCTTCTTTAGGGTATTCATGTTGCTCTCTTATAGAGATATTGCCTAAATTCCTTTCTCAACCTCAAGGTAAAGTAAGTTTAATTATTATGAAATGAATACATTTCTAATAAATTTTAACACTTGTCCTCTCACCAATCTCACAAGTCACAAAATATTAATTATCACATGTACTGTAGTATCAACCACAAAAATTGTTCCTGAGACTGCCTGTTAGTGACAGAAAAAAATGTCTAAAACCCCTAAATCAAACATGCAATTATTCCTTAGTTCTAACCAAATGAATAATTAAATTATAAGCAAATTTTCATGGTCACTGTTCAAAGTCTATTTAACTTACTGGAGTATACATATGATTTGCTTGGGTAATAATTATTCCCAATTTGTTTTGTCCATATTCTATTCTTTCTCTTGTTTTTTTTTTTTAATTTGCTGTTGGCCGGAGGCAAATCTTACAGTAACACTTTCAGAGAATCAAGACAGTTCCAGGGTTTTAAAATAATAAGTCTCTTTATTTTGCTTGATGCTAATCACCTTCAGGGCCCAAATTATTATTATATCAATTTTCAGGTTCAGAAAGCCAATTTAAGCCTCATGAACTTTGTACCTTCCTTTTTCATTTTCCCTTTTGGTGTTTCTGAACATTCTCACAGATTAGAACCTTCTGAATCATCTTTTCAGTTATTAAATTTTAATTTTATTTCACATTAGCAGCACATAGAGTTGGTAAAAGAATATTCAAAAGAATTTATTTTTAGAGGTGATAGAAGAGACTGTTATGTGATGCCTTGACTCTTGTGCTTATTTGTTTGCAGAGCCAATCATGGCTATCCTTTCTTAATTCAGAGTCCTTTATGAATAAATCAGTATTACAAATTGTTAGCATATTAAAACTTCATTATATTTGAATCCAGCTGTGACTGTATCAATTGACCTTGAATATTCTACCTCCATTATACAAACATAAAAAGAATGTAATATTCATACATCAACTTGTATTCAGGACTGAAGAGACTATTATACACTTTAATGTATGATTGGAGAATAACCAATGCAAGTATAGTTCTTCCAATATGTGTATTATTCCTATCTAAAAACTTGATCCAACTTAAAATGGAGAGATGGGTCATTAGTTAGGCAATATAGATCCTGTATGTCCAGTTTACTCATTCATTCATTTAAGTAAGATTGAGAATTGTAATAGGGTATTGTTGTGAATGGGATAGGATGAATTATATTGGGCTAGTATCAAGGTCTTATATTGTGGGTTGAAGACCAGTAGCTAACTCTGACCAGGGCAGAACATGGTCTGAGAACAACACACAGACCACTCAGTAATAGGGAAAGTATTTTATTTAAATGGGGAAAAGGTAAAGGGGAATCTGGATAACCCTAATGCTAAACCCTCTAACTAAACCCCCACCAAGTATAGACCAATCTCCTTAATGAATACAGATGCAAAATCTTAAATAGCATACTAGCAAAAAGACTCCAGCCAGTGATCACATGGGTTATTCACTATGACCAGGTAGGATTCATGCCAGAAATGCAAGGATGGTTCAATATTAGGAAAACCATCCACATAATTGACCATATCAACAAGCAAACCAACAAAAATCACGTGATTATCTCAGAAGATGGAGAAAAAGCATTTGACAAAATACATTACTCATTCCTATCGAAAGTATATGGAATAGAAGGGCCTTTTCTAAAAATAATAAAAATAATATATCTAAAACCATCAGCAAATATCATCTGCAATGGGGATAAATTAGAAGCCTTCCAAATAAGATAAGGAGTGAAACAAGAATGCCCATTATCACCTCTATTATTTAACATTGTACTAGAAAAACTAGCTGTAGCAATTAGAGAAGAAAAATAAATTGAAGGTATTAAAATAGCCAATGAGGAGACCCAGCTCTCCATCTTTGCAAATGATATGATGGACTACATAAAGAATCCTAGAGAATTAACCAAAAAGCTAGTTGAAATAATCAACAACTTTAGCAAATTTTCAGGATACAAAATAAATCCACATAAACCATCAGCATTTCTTTATATTTCCAACACATATCAGCAGCAAGAATTAGAAAGAGAAATTCCATTTAAAATCTCCCTAGACAATATAAAATACTTAGGAATCTATCTGCCGAGATAAACACAGGAACTATATGAACACAACTACAAAACACTTTCCACACAGCTAAAACTAGATCTAAACAATTGGAAAAACATGGTTGCTCATGGGTGGGATGAGCTAACATAATAAAAATGACAATCCTACCCAAATTAATTTGCTTATTTAGTGCCATACTCATTGAACTACCAAAAAACTTCTTTACTGAATTAGAAAAAAACATAACTAAGTTCATTTGGAAGACCAAAAGATCAAGGATATCCAGGGAAATCATGAAAAAAATGCAAAGGAAGGAGGCCTTGCAGTCCCAGATCTCAAACTATACTATAAAGCAGTGGTTATCAAAACAATTTGTTACTGGCTAAGAGACAGAAAGGAGGATCAGTGGAATAGACTTGGCATAAATGATCTCAGCAAAACAGTTTATGACAAACCCAAAGACCCCAGCTTTTGGGACAAAAATCCATTATTTGATAAAAACTGCTGGGAAAATTGGAAGACAGTGTGGGAGACATTAGGTTTGGATCAACACCTCACACCCTACACCAAGATAAATTCAGAATGGGTGAATGACTTTAACATAAAGAAGGAAACTATAAGTAAATTAGGTAAACACAGAATAGTATACATGTCAGACCTTTGGGAAGGGAAAGACTTTAAAACCAAGCAAGACTTAGAAAGAGTCACAAAATGTAAAATAAATTATTTTGACTACATCAAATTAAAAAGTTTTTGTACAAACAAAACCAATGTAACTAAAATCAGAAGGGAAGCAACAAATTGGGAAGCAAACTTCATAAAAATCTCTGACAAAGATTTAATTACTCAAATTTACAAAGAGCTAAATCAATTGTACAAAAAATCAAGCCATTTTCCAATTGACAAATGGGCAAGGGACATGAACAGGCAGTTCTCAGCCAAAGAAATCAAAACTATTAATAAGCACATGAAAAAGTGTTCTCCATCTCTTATAATCAGAGAGATGCAAATCAAAGCAACTCTGAGGTATCACCTCACACCTAGCAGATTGGCTAACATAACAGCTATGGAAAGTAATGAATGCTGGAGGGGATGCAGCAAAGTAGAGACATTAATTCATTGCTGGTGGAGTTGTGAATTGATCCAACCATTGTGGAGGGCAATTTGGAACTATGCCGAAAGGGTGCTAAAAGACTGTCTCCCCTTTGATCCAGCCATAGCACTGCTGGGCTTGTACCCCAAAGAGATAATAAGGAAAAAGACTTGTACAAGAATAGTCATAGTTGCTGTGGTGGCCAAAAATTGGAAAATGAGGGGATGTCCTTCAATTGGGGAATGGCTGAACTAATTATGGTATATGTTGGTGATGGAATACTATTGTACTAAAAGGGATAATAAAGTGGAGGAATTCCATGGAGACTGGAACAACCTCCAGGAAGTGATGCAGAGTGAAAGGAGCAGAACCAGGAAAACATTGTACACAGAGACTGATACATTGTGGTACAATCGAAGGTAATGGACTTTTCCATTAGTGGCAATGCAATGTCCCTGAACCATCTGTAGGGATCTAAAAAACACTATCCACAAGCAGAAGATAAATTGTGGGAGTAAAAATACCGATGAAAAGCAACTGCTTGACTACAGGGGTGGAAGGGATATGACTGAGGAGAGACTCTGAATGAACACTCTAATGTAAATACCAACAACATGGAAATGGGTTTGAATCAAGAACACATGTGATACCCAGTGGAATCATGAGTGGGCTATGGGAGAGGTGGTGGGAGGTTGGGGAAGGAAGAAAAGAAAATTATCTTTTTTTCCAATGAATAATGTTTGGAAATGACCAAATAAAAATTAAAAAAATATAATAAAAATAAATAAATATAAAAAAATATAAAATAAAATATCCCTAAACAATATAAAATACTTAGGAATGTATCTGCCAAGACAAACACAAGAACTATATGAACACAACTACAAAACACTCTCCACACAATTAAAATCATATCTAAGCAATTGGAAAAAAAATTAATTGCTCATGGGTATGAAGAACTAACATAATAAAAATGACAATCCTATCCAAATTAATTTACTTATTTAGTGACATACCCATAGAACTGCCAAAAATTTTTGTCATTGTGTTAGAAAAAAACATAACAAAGTTCATTTGGAAGAACAAAAGATCAAGGATATTCAGGTAAATCCTGAAAAAAGTGTGAAGGAAGGAGGCCTTGCAGTCCCAGATTTCAAACTATACTATAAAACAGTGGTCATCAAAACAATTTGGTACAGGCTAAGAGACAGAAAGGATGACTAGTGGAATAGACTTGGGGTAAGTGACTTCAGCAAGACAGTCTATGATAAGCCCAAAGATCCCAGGTTTTGGAACAAAAATCCACTATTTGATAAAACTTCTGGGAAAATTGGAAGGCAGTATTTGAGAGATTACATTTGGATCAACATCTCACACCCTACATCAAGATAAACTCAGAATTGGTGAATGACTTGAATATAAAGAAGGAAACTATAAGTAAATTAGGGGAACACAGAATAGTATACATGTCAGATCTTTGGGAAAGGGAAGACTTTAAAACCAAGCAAGAGCTAGAAAAAAAACACAAAATTTAAAATAAGTAATTTTGACTACATCAAATTAAAAAGTTTTGTACAAATAAAACCAATGCAACCAAAATTAGAAGGGAAGCAACTAATTGGGAAACAATCTTCATAACACCTGTGACAAAAGTCTAATTACTCAAATTTATAAAGAGCCAAACCAATTGTACAAAACATCAAGCCATTCTCCAATTGAAAAATGAACAAGGGTCATGAATAGGCAATTTTCAGTTAAAGAAATCAAAACTATTAATAAGCACATGAAAAAGTGTTCTAAATCTCTTATAATCAGAGAGTTGAAAATCAAAACAACTCTATGGTATCACATCACACCTAACAGATTGGCTAACATGACAGCAATGGAAAGTAATGAATGCTGGAGGGGATGTGGCAAAGTGGGGACATTAATTCATTGCTGGTTGACTTGAATTGATCCAACCATTTTGGAGGGCAATTTGGAACTATGCTCAAAGGGTGCTAAAAGACTGTCTGCCCTTTGATCAAGCCATAACACTTCTAGGTTTGTAGCCCCAAAAAGATAATAAGGAAAAAGACTTGTTCAAGTATATTCATAGCTGTGCTCTTTGTGGTGGCAAAAAATTGGAAAATGAGGGCATGCCCTTCAAATGGGGCATAACTGAACTAATTGTGGCATATGTTGGTGATGGATACTATTTTGCTCAAAGGAATAATAAACTGGAAGAATTCCATGGGAACTGGAACAACCTTCAGGAAGTGATGCAAAGTGAGAATAGCAGAACCAGGAGAACAATGTACACAAAGATTGATACACTTTGGTACAATCAAATGTAATGGGCTTCTCCATTAGTGGCAATGCAGTGACCCTGAACAACTTGCAGGAATCTCCGAGAAAAACCACTATCCACATCCAGAGGAAAAACTGTGGAAGTAGAAACACAGAAGAAAAACAACTGCTTGATAACATGGGTCAAAGTGATGTGGCTAGGGATATAGACTCTACATGAACATCGTAATGCAAACACCAACAACATGGAAATAGGTTTTGATCATGGACACAAGTAATACCCAGTAAAATTGCATGTCAACCAAAGGAAGGGTGGGAAGAGGGGAGGGAGGGAGATAATATGATTCTTGTAACCAAGGAATAATGCTCTAAATTGACTAAATAAATTAATTTAAATTTTAAAAAATCCCCCCAAATCTAAATTTCTCTATTAGGACATTCTTCACAGAGATATTGGACTACTCTAATCTTTCCTCACTCACCTAAAATTCCCAGTCCTTGCACTAGCTAATTCTGCACTAAACCCCCTTAGTTAGTATTAAAACGGTAATGGTCTGTGATAAGCTTAGCAGAGCCCCAGGAAGGTCCCAGGTCCAAAAGGACATAGACCTGGTCTTAAAATCACTGCAAACAGGTGGTTTAGGATCACCAAGTTCTCCAAGGAAATACAGCACACCAGACAGCAGGCAGGATAGGAAACAGGTGTAAGCACTCAGCATAAGCAGCCACATTCCCGAGATGCCTCCAGAGACAGACCATCATCCTCAGCAGTCTCTGAGTAACAACTTAATCCTTCCTGCAGAATTCCAGAATCTCTTCCTTATTGGCATCATGCCACTGTGTCCTCTGCAAAACATACCAAACTTATCTCTTCCTTATAACAGAATTTAGTTGGTATAATTAAGATAATGGGAATGGAAACAACAAAATTATTTTCCCTTCTCAACCTACTTTAAACATTTCCATTTCCGTAGTCTCACAGAACCATAAAAAGTGAATTTGTGCATCTGAACTCAATTCTCTGACCCTGAGGCTTCTTTTTAGCAACACTGTCCATATTGCACTTTGTGCAAAGGGCAGCCACACACTGAGTAGAATCTAACCTTAAAACCAGTAAACCTTAGATTTCAGTTCTTCCTTGAACTGAATGATCACGAGCAAATTGTCACCTCAGTTTTCTAGGTGACACTATTACCATTAGGGGCAGTGAAAGTGATGAACAGTATTAGAGGAGTGCGTTTCCTCATCCAGCAGTTCCTGATACTAATGAAATGCACAAGTCTAAAAACTCCTATGCCACAGACTCAGATATTTAGAGCCATTAAAAGAGACTTCAGTGGACATTTAGTCCAACATCTTCCTTTTTAAAGTAAGGAAACTGAAGCTTAGAGTAAATAAATGTCTTGCTGAGGATCTTAGAACTAATAAATATGGAACAGAATTTGAACCCAGACCTTCAGGATTCTAGATAATGTACTTTCTACTCTGCTGTCTCAACTTTTCCTGTGTTTCTCCTACATTATGTATTCCACAAAATTTCAGGGATGTGTATTTGTTTCTTCTGTGACTGAAAGCACCATGGCTACAAGCCATTGGATTAGAAAATCAATTGTCATATGTAGACCAAAGTACCCTCTGACTACCAATTTAGGTGATAAAATGTTCAGTCATATCTGACTTTATGTGACCCCAAAGAACATTTTTGGAAAATATATTTCAGCGATTTTCCATTTCCTTCTTCAGTGTGCCTTCTTTTTGTAGATGAACAACTAAGTCAAATAGAAGTTAAGTGAATGGGTCAGGGTCACACAGCTAGTAAGTGTTTGAAACTAAATTTGAACTTAGATCATCCTGGTTTCTAGATGCCCCAAGTAATAAAAATACCTTTTGACAAAATCTTGTTAGTTTTTTTGGTTTGTTTTATGGGCCTCGATGCCCAGAGAAAATAACTTCTTATATTCATTCTTCACTGTCCTAACACAAACTCTTGCAGGTCCTTTCAGTCTGGAAAGACTTTGAGTTCATTATGGAAACAACGATCAAAGATATGTTGCAGGGGGGGCATCTAGGTGGCTCACTGGATAGAGAGTGAGGCCCAAAGACAGGAGGTTCTGGGTTCAAATTTGACCTCAAAGACATCCTAGTTGTGTGACTCTGGGCAAGTCACTTAACCCCCATTGCCTAGCTTTTATCACTCTTCTGCTTTGGAACCAATACACAGTATTAATTCTAAGATGGAAATTAAGTTTTTTATAAAGATGTTGCAGGTCAGAATATGGGTGTATGAAAATGAAATGTAATGGGGTGGGAATAGAAAGTGGTGTGCTTGATTTCAGAATGTCAGTTTTACAAATACAGTTTGGGAGAAGCAAATTGTCCTAAAAATAACTGGAAGTTTAGTGGACTACAAGCTCAATATCATTCAAAATGTTCAATGACAGCTGATAAATTCAAAGCAATATTAAAAAAAAAACTTTACTTTCATCTTAGATTCAATACTGTATATTGGTTCCAAGGCAGAAGAGTGGTAAAGGCTAGGCAATGGGGGTTAAGTGACTTGCCCAGGGTCACACAGCTAGGAAGTGCCTTGGGCCAGATTTAAACCCAGGACCTCCCATTTCTAGGCCTGGCTCTCTATCCATTGAGCCATCCAGCTGCCTGATCCAAAACAATCTTAAACTGAATAAAGAAAAACACAGAAACTAGTACTAAACATGTGAACATCCTGTTGTATTTTCTCCCC